>NC_088338.1:14765000-15102500 GCF_036884655.1 Musa acuminata AAA Group | reverse complement strand
TGTCAAAGCCCAATTCGCTGTTTCACCTTTGGAGGTTCTTGATTCATCCTTGGTTGCCTTCCTCTTCTTTAGCCTCTTCCTCCGTTCAAGTTCATTATTTATTTTAAATTTTTGTTTAATAAACTTATTAAGATTTAGTGTTCGAAGTTCAAGTTCATCATTGTCCTCATCACTTGAGTTATCGCTCAAGTGGTATTCATTTGTTCGGAGATCCAAATCCTTCCTGTTCTTTGGAAGGTGATTCTCGAGTTCCCTTTTTGTCACATTGTTCATTTCGTATGTCGTTAGAGACCCAATAAGTTCTTCGAGAAGGAATGTTTTAAGGTCCTTGGTCTCTTGAATGACCGTAACTTTTGGATCCCAACTTTTTGGAAGGGATCTTAAGATTTTAGTGACTAGTTCAAAATTAGAAAAACTTTTACCAAGAGCTTTGAGTCCATTGATGACATCCGTGAAACGGGTGTACATGTCTCCGATGGACTCACTTGGTTTCATCCGGAAAAGTTCGTAAGAATGCACAAGAATATTGATTTTGGACTCTTTCACTTGGCTAGTGCCTTCATGAGTGACCTCTAGAGTTCTCCAAATATTAAAAGCCAAGTCACACATCGAAACGCGATTAAATTCATTTTTGTCAAGTGCAGAATATAAGGCATTCATAGCCTTTGCATTTAGAGAAAACATCTTCTTCTCCAAATCATTCCAATGGTTCATTGGAAAAGAAGACATTTCAAATCCATTTTCGAATATGTGCCATAAATTCAAATCCAAAGAAAGTAAGAAAACTCTCATTCGAGTTTTCCAATAAGTGTAGTCCGTCCCACTAAACAACAGTGGACGAACAATCGATAAGCCCTCTTGAAAGCCATAAAGAGCCATTTCTCTTGGGTGTAAATCCAAAATGAGAAATACCGGGCTCTGATAACAATTGTTAGGATCGGAGCGGCACTAAGAGGGGGGGGTGAATTAGTGCAACGATAAAGTATGATAAACTTTCGATGATTTAAACACTTTCGGAAAGTTCATACTATAAAAGCAACATTTCGTATGAAACCGTTTTGATTGCATTTTAATTTGAAGGTAGTAAGCTATTGAAGGGGTTTGCAGTAAGGTAATAGCAGGAAGTAAATGCAAACCAGAGAAGACGGTAGTTTATAGTGGTTCGGTCAATCGTGACCTACATCCACTCCTCCGATTCCTCTTCCGTCGAGGCCACCGGCATCCACTAACGATCTTCCTTTACTGGGCGAAGATCAACCTCCTTCTTACACCCCTCTTACAACCTCTTACAAGTGGTTCACCCTTTTACAAAGATTTCAATGAAAAGAAAGGAGGTGAACACTCAAGCTATTGAAAACAAGACTTTTCCTAAAGCTTTTCTCAACTTCTAGCTTCTCAAAAGGTTGTATGCTTAGCTGAGAATTGAGGAGTATTTATAGGCCCCAAGAGGATTCAAATTTGGGCTCCAAAATTTGAATTCTCTTCGGTTTCCGATGTTGGCGGTGCCACCGCCTGTCAGTGGCGGTGCCACCACCTATCAGTGTCTGACACTGACAGTGGACTGGCGGTGCCACCGCCCAGCCAAGCGGTGCCACCGCCTAGCTCTCGGGTGCTGGGCGGTGCCACTGCCTGGCTCTCGGGTGCTGGACGGTGCCACCGCTCAGTCTGGCGGCGGTCAGTGTCTAACATTGACAGTGGACTGGCGGTGCCATCGCCTAGCCAAGCGGTGCCACCGCCTAGCTCTCGGGTGCTGGGCGGTGCCACCGCTTGGCTCTCAGGTGCTGGGCGGTGCCACCGCTCAGTCTGGCGGTGCCACCGCCAGACCCTTCGGTTCACTGGTTGGGCTCTAAATTTGGCCCAAACCAGTCCGAACTCGGGCCCAATTGGCCCCTACTTGGGTTATATGATTAACACCTAATCCTAACACTAATTAAAGTGCTAACTATGAATTTAAAGACATTTCCTAAGCTATTACAAAGTTCGTAAGTCAAGACTTTTTCCGGCGAGCTTCCGGCAAACTTCTGACGAACTCTCGGAAACCATTCTGTGGACTCCCGACAAGCTCCTAGACTTCACGATTCGATCTTGGCGAGTTCCAATGAGATTCTTCGGCAAGCTCCGATCTTTCTCGGTGAGCTCCGCGAACTTCCAACGAACCTTCCGGGGAGCTTTCGAAAAACCCTTCGGCAAGCTCCCTACTCATTCTCGGCTAGTTCCGGTAGCATTCCCGACGAACCTTCGAACTTCCATCGAACTCGTAACAAATCCTTCGCGCTTGACTCCGACACTTTGTTTCGCTTTATGTCTTCATCATTATCGTAGTTAATCCTGCACACACAAGCAAAAACTCTACTCCGATCTAGACAATTATTACAATGCAAATTGACATTCTATTGCCCGACACATCATTGGTTGGCACTTCGTCCGATTCTTTAACGCATCGTCCTCTCTTACGACTTGTTGCCCAATCGATGGTTGACCTTCGCAACCCCGATATCCTTGGCGCAATTCCGCTCTTGGCCTGATGCCCGACGTCCGAAGCCTTCTGCCATCCAATATCCTAACGTGATCTCCTCCGGCGCAACGTCAATTCCTCCTGCGTTAACTGTCTAATCCTGATCGAGTAGACCTGCATCACTCAAAATGCAGTTAAACATATAAACACAATCAATTAGTTTCATCATCAAAATCCGAGATTCAACATTCAGCTCCTCATATGGTTCCCATGTGGCATCTTCAAGTGGTAAATTATTCCAATATACTAGTACTTCAGTAGAGGGATGTCGGCGATGCATCACGATCCTGTGATCGAGGATGGCTTGTGGTTGGGCTTGAATAACTCCATCCTCAGTGGTGTTGGGTAGTTGGATCTGGGGTGACTCGTGTTCTCCCAACTTGGGCTTCAGGCATGACACGTGGAAGACAGGCTGAATTTTGGCATCCTCAGGTAATTTAAGTTTGTACACCATGGCTCCAATATGCTCTATGATCTGATAGGGCCTATAAAAACGTAGGGATAGCTTCATGGAGGCTCGAGTGTTGATGGAGAGTTACTTGTATGGTTGTAGGCGAAGATAAACCTAATCTCCTACTGAAAATTCTCTTTCACTTCGTCATGTGTCGGCTTGCTACTTCATTCTGGCTTGAGCGGTAGAGAGATTATCTTTTAACAGTTGTAAGAGTTTGTCCCTATCAATCAATTCTTGGTCGACCTAATCTACCTTGGCCGAGCCAATTACATACTTTGGAATCACTAGGGCCGGTCGACCATACAATGCTTCATAAAGGGCACATTTTTTCGATGAATAATATTTAGTATTATACCACCATTCAACTCAGGGAAGCCATTTTGCCCACTCTTTTGGTTGGTCACTAGCGAAACACCGAATGTATGTCTCTAAACACTTGTTTACCACATCTGTTTGGCCATCGGTTTGTGGATGATATGTTGTTCTCATCTTGAATTTGGTACCTTATAATTGAAAAAACTCGATCCAAAATTTACTAGTGGTGATCTTGTCACGATCACTTGCAATGGACCTTGACATCTCATGTAGTTTAATAATATTTTCTATAAAAATCTGGGCAATACTAGCAGCAATGTAGGGATTTCTCAAGCATAAAAATGAGCATATTTCGTTAGTCGATCAACCACCATGAGAATTGTGCTTTTACCTTTGGAAGGTAGCAGCCCTTCAATGAAGTCCATGGAGATATCAATCTACAGCGAGTCCGGTATGAGTAGTGGTTGCAGCTTCCCTGGATTTGCGATAGTTTCACCCTTGTGCTGTTGGCATACATCACATTGTGCCACATATTCAACAATAATTTTTTTCATCCCTCTCCAATAAAAATTTTGCTTCACTCTTTTGTAGGTTCTTAGGAATCCAAAGTACCCTGCTGAAGGTATGGAGTGCATTTCATGTAGGATGATTGTGATGCAAGGGGAGTCAGGTATAAGCACAATGCGACCTTTGTAGCATAGATCCCTAGAATCCCAAGCGTAGTGGGCTATTGCACTTGGATCTGTTAAGATCAAGAGCACTAAGAGGGGCGGGGGGGGGGGGGGGAGGTGAATTAGTGCAGCGGAAAACCTTTTACGATTAAAATAAAAACTGTGTTCGTTCGATAAAAGTGATTTCGGTAAGAAAGCCGATTCATAAATCACTTTAACTTTTGATTAAGCGAGATGCAGCAAAGATATAAATGCAGTTTACAGTTATGATTCAAATCAGATAGTAGGCGCAAACTGAAATATGATATTCGTACGAAGAAACTAATTTACGTCTAAATGCTGATTCGTAAATCACTTGATTAAGTGAGATGCAGTTTAAGCAAGGAAATAAAGGTAGTTTGCAGTTATGATAGAAATCAAAACGTAAATGCAAACTGAAATATGATTATCGTACGAAAAAACTGATTTACGTCTAAACGCCGATTTAGAAAGTGCAAAGCTTGAAACCTGATCGTATGTGCGCAAAAAGTAGTAAGCTTTTGAGGAGGTTTGCAGTAAAGATAATATGCTTAAAGTAAATGCAAACCGAGATTTAGAGTGGTTCGGTCAATCTTGACCTACTCCACTTTTGGCTTCCTCCACCGACGAGGTCGACGTCAACTAGAGGCCTTCCTTCAATAGGCAAAGGCCAACTACCCTTTTACAGTTTCACTCCTTTTGACGGGCTTAGGAGACAACCCTTATAGAATTTTCTCTCCTCTCTTTAAAGGTCAGAACTTGGAAGAAAAGAGGGAGAAGAACTTTTGGCCTTTACAACAATTTTGAGCTCTAAAAATCACAGAACAAGATCAGGATTTCGGTGTATATTTCATGCCCTTTCAGTGCTGAAAGGGTGGGGTATTTATAGGCCCCAACTTAGTTTGAAATTGGAGCTCAAAACTGTCGATTCCTGGAATTCTGGGATCAGGCGGTTACACCTCCTGACTAAGGCAGTTGCACCGCCTGGCAGAGCTCGAAGACTGAGCCTCTGGGCGGTGCCACCTCTGTCAGGGGCGGTTGCACCTCCTGCCAGAGCTCGAAGACCGAGCTCAGGCGGTGCCACCTCTTGTCAGGGGAGGTTGCACCGCCCAGTCTCGCTCGGAGACTGAGCCCAGGTGATGCCACCACCTGGCTGGGGTGGTTGCACCTCCCAGTCTCGCTCGGAGACTGAGCCCAGGCAGTGCAACCTCCTGCCTTGGGCTGTTCAACCGCTTGGCAGAAATCAGGGTCGGAATGGGTTGATCCATTCGGCCCAAATTGGGTTTTTCAGGGGCCCAATTGCCCCAAGATTAAGTTAATGGGATCACCTCCCATTTCCAACTTAATCATTGTGCTAACTACGATATTTCCTAAGACATTTATTGCAACTAGCTCCGGTGCGTCAATCGCTTCTTTCGGCGAGCTTCCGGCGAACTTCCGTTGATCATCCGATGAACCCTCGGTGATGCTCTTGTGGACTTCCGGCAAACTCCTGGACTTGCGACGATCCACTTGGTGAGTTTCGACAAGCTTCTTTGGCAAGCTTTTGGACTTCTCGGATTTGTTCCCTAGAACCTCCGACGACTGTCCGAACTTTCGTCGAACTCTCGAACTCCCAACGTGATCATTGTCTTGACTCCGGCGCAACTCTTGCTGCATATCTTACATTCATTGTAGTTAATCCTACACACTTAAAATAAAATTACGATCGAGACAATTAATCCTAAGCAATTAACCAAGTTGTCCGGCATGTCATTGGTCCCTCGACGCTTCGTCCGATTCTTCGGCGCATCGTCCTCTTCTGCAGCCTATTGCCCAATCGGCCAGTTGACTCCGCAACTCCGATATCCTTGGCACAATACCCGCTCTTCTTGGCCCAAAGCCTTCTATCGATACGTCGACTGATCCACCGGCCCGACGTCCAATCTTCTGACATGTTCCTCCGGCACAACATGATTTTCCTGCTTTAATTGTCTCATCTTGATTCGAAGCATCCTGCATCACTCAAAACGCAGATTAAATCATAAACATATATCAAGTAGTTTCATCATCAAAATACGAGATTCAACAATCTCCCCCTTTTTGATGATGACGGAGTTAAACTTAACTCCCGGAGTTTAAACAAACTCCCCCTATCAATATGCCATATTGATAGAACCTTGAATTCAAATTGAATTCAAGTCATTGCAATATTCATCATGAATACTTGCTACACGTCATCATGAACTTATGCATAACATCATACTTCTCCCCCTTTGTCATCAACAAAAAGGAGAAGTCCAACTATTCTTGTGTTTGGAATATTAGTTTAACTTATTGCATGAAAAACATAATATCAAGTTTTATCATCATGCAGTTTTGAAGCCCAAAAATTTAGCAAATGTTACATCATGCTTAGAACATTCAAGCTATCAAGTTTTAGATATGCAAGTTTTACAGCATACAGGATAGCACTTTTAGAACATGCAAGCTAGCAATGTTACAACATTTTAGAACTTACAAGCTAGCAATTTAGAGATGTTCAAGAAGGCAACTCTTGCTTCTTGAAATATGCAAGTTGCAAGCTAGCAAATTTTTGCTTCCTTTGCAATGTTAGCTTTTGATATCGTAACGCAAACATTTCAAGTGTTTATCAATTGTAGCATTTCATTATATGACATGATATCAATAAGTAAAGTTGCGATGCTAGTTCTTGATATATTACTATAATGAAACCATGGCATAGAGCAAATATGGCAATCATAGCATCAATTCATATATTTCTCCCCCTTTGTCGTCAACAAAAAGGAGAACGATATAAGCAAATTTTAAATATAAGTGCAATGTCATAAGCAGGTTCATGTCATTTTTCAATAAATAGTGATAAGATACCAAATATTCAAACATCTTAAGGAAAACATGACATGGAGATAGCTTTGAAAACTTCTTCCATTTTATTTGTTATTTTCTTTTTGCATGAAGGAGGAAAGCTACTTCTGAGCTTACTCGAATGAAGTTAAAATCGATAAGATATTAAACACGCTTCATTTTTACAAGTATCAAGATATGTATGTGAATCAAATCCTTGTACGTAAAAATGACTTCCTTTCTTAAGAAGGAATTTATAAGCAGGAATCATTTCATCAAATCTATTTCTCAAAACAAAATATTGTTCACATGATAAGTGTATGAGAGATGTATTTGCTAGTTGATTCCATATGTCAAAAATCAATGATATGAATTAAACTTGATATGACATATGTTTATTAAGTCTTGAAGAGGATAATTCGAAAATCCAATTGTTAGGATACCAATAGTTAAGAAAATCCGAAAATGAAATTTGTTGAATCTCGGATTTTGATGATGAAATCAATTGATGGGTTAATTGATCTAATCCATATTATTGAGTTAAGTGTGCAGGATTAACTACGATAACCAGAAAATACAAAGCAAGAATACCGGAGTCAAGATTGATGGACGTTTAAGAGTCCGAAGAATCGTCGGAGATGCTGCCGGAACCAACCGAGAAGAAATCGGAAACCTATCGAAATTTTCGGAAGTTCGTCGAAGAGATCGTCGGAGGTTCATGGAGATCACCGAGAAGGCTCAGCTACTCGTTAAAGTCATCACAAGATCGGGAGCTTGATGGGAGTCCGTCGGAAGAAGCTCGTCGGAAAGCTCGCTGAAACAAGACTCGACGTTCGCGGTTGAAAGCTTGCTTAGGATGTGTTTTTGTTATGTAGTTCACTTGTAATTAGGATTAGGATTAAGAGATAATCCTATATCCTGGTTAGGGGCCAACTAGGCCCAAAGTCAGAAATGGTTTGGGCTTAAATTAAGCCAAACCAGTGAAATCGGAGAGCCAGGCGGTGGCACCGCCTGGCTGGGCGGTGGCACCTCCAGCACCGGGAACCCTAAGAGAATTCAAATTTTGGAGCCCAAATTTGAATCCTCTTGAGGCCTATAAATACCCCTCAAATCTCAGCTGAGGTTACAACTTTTGAGAAGCATTTTGATTGAGAGAAAAGTCTTAGAAAGTCTTAGCAAGTCTTGTTTTCAATTTGCTAGAGAGTTCTCCTCCTTCTTTCCTATTAAAAATTTGTAAGAGGTTGAACTGCTTGTAAAAGGTTGTAAGAGGGGTGTTTACCCTTCCATTTCAAGAGATTTGCTAGTGGAAGGTGGGAGCCTCATCGAAGAGGGGCATCGCAAGTGGAGTAGGTCATTTGACCGAACCACTCTAAAAATCGGCGTAATCTCTGGTTTGCATTTTATTATTGTCATTTACATTACTGCAAATCTTCTTACTACTTTAGTTCCTTATTACCCTTGCTGCGCAACTTTAAGAATACGCTTTCAAGTTAAACTTTTCAAGTTCCGTTCTTATCGTACGAAAGATTTTGTTAAAATCGAAGTTTTAATCCGCTGCACTAATTCACCCCCCCCCCTCTTAGTGCCGCTCCGATCCTAACAAGTGGTATCAGAGCGAGGTTATCTCTCATATTTGGTTTAATACCCAAGAGAGATGGCTTACTCCGGCATGCAAGAGGGCCACTCTATTGCACGACCACCTTTGTTTAATGGGTCGGATTACACATATTGGAAGACTCGCATGAGGATCTTCCTCATTTCTATGGACTTTGAGCTTTGGTCTATTGTTGAAAACGGATTTAAAAAATCTTCTCTTCCGATGAGTGAATGGAATGAATCGGAGAAGAAGGTTTTTGCTTTAAATGCAAAGGCTATGAATGCCTTGTTTTGTGCATTAGACAAAAACGAATTTAATCGTGTTTCAATGTGTGATTCGGCTTTTGATATTTGGAGAACTCTTGAGGTCACTCATGAAGGCACTAGCCGAGTGAAAGAGTCCAAAATCAACATCCTTGTGCACTCTTACGAACTTTTCCGAATGAAACCAAGTGAGTCCATCGGAGACATGTACACTCGGTTTACGGATGTCATCAATGGACTCAAAGCTCTTGGTAAAGATTTTACTAACTTTGAACTAGTAACTAAAATCTTAAGATCCCTCTCTAAAAGTTGGGATCCAAAAGTTACGGCCATTCAAGAGGCCAAAGACCTTAAAGCATTCCCTCTTGAAGAACTCATTGGGTCTCTAATGACCTACGAAATGACATGTCAAGCTCATGACGATCTCGAGAACCCCCTTCCAAAGAACAGGAAGGATACGGCACTCAAATCACAAGAAGACCACTTGAAAGGAACATCAAGTGATGAGGACAGTGACAATGACATTACACTTTTGACTCAAAAATTTAAGAAATACTTAAGAAAGAACAAATTTAAAAACAAATTTGAACAAAAGAAGGACCAAGTGATCTGCTATGAATGCAAAAAACCGGGACACTACAAGAACGATTGTCCTCAAGCCAAAAAGAGTACATCAAAGAATAAAGCGCTCAAGGCAACGTGGGATGATTCAAGCGCGTCCGAAGAAGATGAGTCCAACACCGAGCAAGTTGCTCATTACACGCTAATGGCTTTAGGAGAAGAGGTATGTGATTTATTTAATGAAGATTTATCTTTTGAAGAACTCTCTATCGCTTTTCATGAATTATTTGATGAATGTAGAACTGTTAGCAAGAAGTTAAGTATCTTAAAGAAAGAGCATGCTTTGCTACAAGATAAGTTTGATAGTCTTCAAACTCCTCCATGCTCTAAGTGTGAGCATTTAGAAGTAATAAAAAATGAAAATTTGCTTCTTAAGGAAACCTTAAACAAGTTTAAGGTTGGTAGCAAAGGATTAGATATGATCCTTGCACACAAGGGTCACATCGCAAATAGAAATGGAATTGGATTTGTAAAAGGATTACATCAAAATCCTACCACTTTCATAAAAGGACCTACATTACATGTTTCCTCTTATATGAAATGCAACTTCTGTTGCAAATCCGGACATATTGCCTACAAATGTCCATTTAGGAAAATTAGTTCACAAAAATTAATATGGGTTCCTAAAGGAACTATAAAGGATTCAAAAATAAATAACAAGGTTAGTGGGTCAATTTTTGAGGCACCCAAAATCAAATGGGTACCTAAAAATCATCCTCTTTTGTAGACAAACCCACAAGCTAGGAGCAAGAGATGGTATCTCGATAGTGGATGCTCAAGACATATGACTGGAGATCCATCTCATTTCTCTATGCTCACTAGCAAAGAAGAAGGGTACGTCACCTTCGGAGACAACAACAAAGACAAAATCATTGGCAAGGGAACTATTGGTAACAAATTTAGTTTTTCCATTGATGATGTTTTACTAGTTGATGGATTAAAACATAATCTCTTGAGTATTAGTCAACTATGCGATAAAGGTTATATCGTTAGATTTGAATCAAATATGTGCATTATTGAAAAACTAAATCATAACATGACTATGATTGCTTTAAAACAAAATAATGTCTATACCATCAATCTTGATGAACTAAGTAATGAAATGTGTTTCTCCGCCGTAAATGATGATGCTTGGCTTTGGCATAGGAGATTAGGTCATGCAAGCATGAAAACAATATCGAAAATCTCATCTCAAGAATTAGTACGAGGGATTCCGAATATGAAGTTTATTAAGGATAAGGTATGCGATGCATGTCAACTAGGCAAACAAATAAAAACAAGCTTCAAACCAAAAAATCAAATTAGCACTACTAGACCATTACAATTGATCCATTTGGACTTATTTGGACCAATTGATACAACAAGTCTAGGTGGAAGCAAATATGCTTTCGTGATTGTGGATGACTACTCTAGATACACTTGGACCTATTTCTTAGCTCACAAAAGTGATTGCTTCAAGTGTTTCTCTAAATTTTGTAAACTCACTCAAAACAAAAAAGGCTTCATGATTTCATCAATTCGGAGTGATCACGGTGGTGAATTCCAAAACCGTGACTTTCAAAATTTTTGCGAAGTTAATGGGTACAATCACAACTTCTCAACTCCAAGAAATCCTCAACAAAATGGAGTAGTTGAAAGGAAAAATAGAAACCTACAAGAAATTGCAAGAACTATGTTAAATGAACATAGTTTACCCAAATATTTTTGGGCCGAAGCCGTAAATACGGCTTGTTACATCATGAATAGGGTCCTAATAAGACAATCTCTATCAAAAACTCCCTATGAATTATGGAATAACAAAAAACCAAATATTTCTTATTTTAAAGTTTTTGGTTGTAAATGCTTCATTTTAAATGAAAAGGATGCCCTAGGTAAATTTGATGCTAAATCCGATGAAAGCATTTTTCTTGGTTACTCCTCCGTTTCTAAGGCCTTTCGTGTCTTAAACAAAAGGACCTTAGTAATAGAAGAGTCTATTCATGTAGTTTTTAATGAAATTTCTGATTTAAAGAAAAATGATTTTGATGATGATCTTGGTTTTGATAATTTGAATTTAAACGAACCCCCTCCTCAAAATAGCCATTTGAATGCATCTTCTTCCGAAATTTCTTTACCCAAAGAATGAAAGTATGTAGATGCTCATCCAAAGGAGCTAATTATAAGAGAGACAACAAAAGGGGTTCAAACTCGTTCTTCTTTCAAGAATTTTTGTGCTAACGTCGCTTTCCTTTCTCAAATTGAACCTAAATGCATTGACGAAGCCGTAAAAGATGATTTTTGGGTCATTGCAATGCAAGAAGAATTGAACCAATTTGAGAGGAATGAGGTATGGAAGCTTGTTCCTAGACCAAGTGACCACTTAGTCATAGGTACTAAGTGGGTCTTTAGAAACAAGCAAGATGAAAATGGTATCGTGGTTAGAAACAAGGCTAGATTAGTGGCCAAAGGTTTCAACCAAGAAGAAGGTATCGATTACGAAGAAACCTTCGCTCCCGTGGCTCGATTAGAAGCCATAAGGATGCTCCTTGCATATGCTAGTAGTAATAATTTTAAACTATTTCAAATGGATGTTAAAAGTGCTTTCTTGAATGGTTTTATTTCCGAAGAAGTATATGTCGAACAACCTCCCGGATTTGAAAATTCTCTTCTTCCTAATCATGTATTCAAATTGACTAAAGCTCTCTATGGCTTGAAACAAGCTCCTAGAGCTTGGTATGAAAGGCTTAGTTCCTTTCTTATTTTAAATAATTTAACCAAAGGCAAGGTTGATACTACATTGTTTATTAAACATTTTGAAAATAATTTTCTTATTGTGCAAATTTATGTTGACGATATTATTTTTGGCTCTTCGGATGAATCACTATGTGAATCATTTGCCAAATGTATGAGTCATGAATTTGAAATGAGTTTAATGGGTGAATTAACTTTCTTTTTAGGATTACAAATCAAACAACTTAGTGATGGTATATTTCTTAACCAATCCAAATACACATTAGAATTGTTAAAACGATTTAACATGGATAATTCAAAAGCAATAAACACCCCTATGAGTACTGCGACTAAGTTAGATATGGATGAAAATAGTGAAAATTTCGATCAAAAAACATATAGGGGAATGATAGGTAGTCTACTCTACCTCACCGCGACTAGACCAGATATTATGTTTAGTATAGGACTTTGCACTAGGTTTCAATCTAATCCTAAATTATCTCATCTAAAGAGTGTTAAAAGAATATTTAGGTATCTTAAAGGAACTCTAAATTTAGGATTGTGGTATCCAAAATCTGAAAAATTCGATCTAATAGCTTATGCAGATGCCGATTTTGGCGGATGCAGGATAGATAGAAAAAGTACATCCGGAACATGCCAATTTTTAGGACATGCACTTGTTTCTTGGACTTCCAAGAAACAAAATTCAGTTGCACTATCTACGGCGGAAGCCGAATACATTGCTGCAAGTGCATGTTGTGCACAAGTCATTTGGATGAAAAATACATTAGAAGACTATGGAATTCACTTTAAAAACATTCCCATAAAATGTGATAATACAAGTGCCATATGTCTTACTAAAAATCCAATTCAGCACTCTAGAACTAAGCACATCGACGTTAGGCATCATTTCATACACGATCATGTCCTTAACAATGATGTTGTTCTAGAATTCATTGACACAAAGCATCAATTAGCAGATATATTTACAAAAGCTTTGAATGAAGACCAATTTGAATTCATTAGAAGGGAATTAGGTATGTTAAATTGTCCCTAAGAATAAAATTGTTTGAATGGATTTTCCGTAAAGTTTTTCATTCTCTCTCCGTTCCTCGGTGACTTGTTAAATTATCTTATCCTATCTTGAGTCAAACACCGCTTCTATCTGATCAAGATTAATGATTTTATGATATTTTGAATCTCGAAATTGATTTTGATGGCTTGATTATGAGTTTCAAGTTGACGAATTGAATTTGAATGGATTTGTCTTCGAATTATGATCTTGACTTATTGGAGTTACTACTTAAATTTTTTTTCTTATCCCAATCTCTTCTTTGTACATCTACAATTTTTGTTATTTATAAAAAGAAGAGATTTGATAATATGGATGAATGCTAAATTTTCCTTTAAGATGAACTCTGCGTAAATATTTTAGCATACTTAATTTTGAATGATAAAATCTTTGTATGATCAATGATAATATAGATGAGTGATGTATGATCAATGATAAAATCTTTGTATGATAAATTATGTGCTTCAAGTCTCATTCCCTTTTTGTTGATGACAAAGGGGGAGAAAAGTGATGACTTGTATCATTTTAATAGCATGACTTATATGAATTGCAAAAGCTTGTGTGATATGAATGTCTTATATGCCTTGCAAAATCCTTGAGAATATCACAAGATTGATTGATCATATTGAAAGCATGCCTTACATCGATATCATGAAATTCATGTTGAAAATCATTATCTCCTATCGTAGTAAAAATTGTCCCATATCATTTGACTTATGATTTTCATCGAAGTTTCGCATTTACTATTGCTTAATGAGAATAACGATAAGCTCTACGGTTAGAACTTATCGGTTTATGCTTGAATTCAATGGATGAAATTCAAGTGTTTTCATCTTCTCATAATATGGCATATAGATAGGGGGAGTTATGTTTAACTCCGTCATCAATTGATTGTCATCATCAAAAAGGGGGAGATTGTTGAATCTCGGATTTTGATGATGAAATCAATTGATGGGTTAATTGATCTAATCCATATTATTGAGTTAAGTGTGCAGGATTAACTACGATAACCAGAAAACATAAAGCAAGAATACCGGAGTCAAGATTGATGGACGTTTAAGAGTCCGAAGAATCGTCGAAGATGCTGCCGGAACCAACCGAGAAGAAATCGGGAACCTATCGAAATTTTCGGAAGTTCGCCGAAGAGATCGTCGGAGGTTCATGGAGACCACCGAGAAGGCTCGGCTACTCGTTAAAGTCATCACAAGATCGGGAGCTTGATGGGAGTCCGTCGGAAGAAGCTCGTCGGAAAGCTCGTCGGAAAGCTCGCCGAAACAAGACTCGACGTTCACGGTTGAAAGCTTGCTTAGGATGTGTTTTTGTTATGTAGTTCACTTGTAATTAGGATTAGGATTAAGAGATAATCCTATATCCTGGTTAGGGGCCAACTGGGCCCAAAGTCAGAAATGGTTTGGGCTTAAATTAAGCCAAACCAGTAAAATCGGAGAGCCAGGCGGTGGCACCGCCCAGCACCCGAGTGCTGGGCGGTGACACCTCCTTGGCTGGGCGGTTGCACCGTTCAGCACCCGAGCGCTGGGCGGTGGCACCGCCTGGCTGGGCGGTGGCACCTCCAGCACCGGGAACCCTAACAGAATTCAAATTTTGGAGCCCAAATTTGAATCATCTTGAGGCCTATAAATACCCCTCAAATCTCAGCTGAGGTTACAAATTTTGAGAAGCATTTTGATTGAGAGAAAAGTCTTAGAAAGTCTTAGCAAGTCTTGTTTTCAATTTGCTAGAGAGTTCTCCTCCTTCTTTCCTATTGAAAATTTGTAAGAGGTTGAACTGCTTGTAAAAGGTTGTAAGAGGGGTGTTTACCCTTCCATTTCAAGAGATTTGCTAGTGGAAGGTGGGAGCCTCATCGAAGAGGGGCATCGCAAGTGGAGTAGGTCATTTGACCGAACCACTCTAAAAATCGGCGTAATCTCTGGTTTGCATTTTATTATTGTCATTTACATTACTGCAAATCTTCTTACTGCTTTAGTTCCTTATTACCCTTGCTGCGCAACTTTAAGAATACGCTTTCAAGTTAAACTTTTCAAGTTCCGTTCTTATCGTACGAAAGATTTTGTTAAAATCGAAGTTTTAATCCGCTGCACTAATTCACCCCCCCCATCTTAGTGCCGCTCCGATCCTAACAAAATTAACACTTTCATGCATTCGGACAAGGCTGTGCTATTGATTTTCAAATACAATCATGAGGACAAAAAATGCTTATTATCATGAAAATTTTTGTATCCAAAGCACATAATTTCCAACCTGTTATTAGGGCATGTAATTGTGTAAAATCATCATGGCAGTCGAGTGATTTGATCATTCAATCAAGAAAGTCCAAAAATTAATTTTAACAAGTTCAATCATTCGGACATATTTTTGCCATAGTTTTTCAGATACAATCATGAAGATAAGACATGCTCATCATCATGGTAATACGATAGCAAGTTTACAATATACAAGCTAGCAAAAAAATTTTCAACATTTTAAGACACGCAAGCTAGTAATTTTCTCTTTGAGATATGCACATTAGCAACTCTTTCTCCCCCTATGTCATTGGCAAAAAGAAGGAAAGACCCTTTATATTAATTTCTAAATCATGACAAAGGTAGGTTTCAATCTTATTTGTGCATCATTATATTTTCAAATTCGAACATGCACAATTTCAAAAACCTTATATTTCATTCATGCATGATACTGAATAAATCAATCAATATTATGAGCATATCATACATGATACTTAAATTTTTAACTATTTATCAACATTTTCATCATGATACCAAACATTCATCATTTAGAGTATTCATCACAATAAATCAACATACATCATTTTAGTAACAACTCATAGCATTTTAAATCATGATTTACATCATATGCAATACATCACATCGTAATTAAAAAGCTCAAGTATTGCATGCATCATTGCAAATCATAAATGCTTCATATCATGATGGTATCAATTTTGTCAAATTATATCCTACCATGCATGATCATAACTTTTCATTTATATACATCAAAATAAATTAATGGATATTTCATGTATTCATATCATCACATAAGGAATATCAAGAAGAATTGGTAATGAGATTTACAAATCATGTAGACAAATTATGAATATTAAGAGACATATTATGATTCTTTTTAGATAACTCAAATAGCAAAAAGAAAGAATCATAGTAAGTTATTTTGATTTATAAAAAGAATTCTCAAGTTATAATTCCAAGAAATCACGATTCATTTCGATAAATTTCAATAAGAACACAAAGTAGGAGATCTTGATTCATAAATGATTTCAAGTTATAAATCATGGGGAATTAAGATCATGATTTCGATAAAACCCATTAAATTCAAATCATCAAAATCTCAACATTACTTTCAAGAGATTCAAAATGGCATAGATAATTTTATTGATCTCTTAGTGAAAAAGTCAATAAGGTAGAGAAAAATAAATTTTCAAGAAAAATACTTTTCTCTTTTTAGTTGTTTTAATTCATATGATTTTATTTCATCTATGCCAAACATGTAGCATGTTTTAAAATCGAAAGTGCAAGTTTTATTACGACAAAGATCAACAAGGCACTTTCATTACCGTGAAAATCGAAAATCGCAAGATTCATCATCCATAATTATAAAACTAATAAACATGATTTTTAAAATCTCATGCATAGAATAAAATCATGGTATCAAAACATCATTATATCATCAAGCATGATTTCATATTTTCAATCAAAATCATTTTGTTTGTTTATCATAAAATATGTATTTTTCATGATTATTTTCAAAACTACTAGCATGATCATAAATTTTGCATTTTCATCATATTTTTTTTAAACATGTAATTTTCAAGAAAATTAATTCTATACTAAAAAAGAAAATGCATTATGAATAGCATCATGTAATTTCGAAATAAATTAAGGGGGTTTTGATTACCTCATCGTTGAATGTCGTTAAGGCATAGTTTGCCACCTCGCCTTTCTTGATTTTCTCCTCGTCTTCGTAGGAGGAGCTTGACTCATCCCACTTTATATTCTTCTTCTTGTGTTCAAGGCAAGTAGTTCCATTCTTTTTGTTCTTTAATTCTCATTTCATTAATTTTTTAAATTTCTTAGTGAGTAGTTCTTGTTCACCATCACTTGAGCTTATGCTCGAGTAGTCTTCAAATGTTCTATGGCCCAAATCTTTCCTGTTCTTTGGAAGGTGATTTTGTTCATCATGTTCATCATGTGCATTGTGCACCATTTCATATGTCATCAACGAACCAATTAGTTCTTCAAGTGGTAAGTTGTTTAGGTTTTTAGCTTCTTGTATTGCAGTTACTTTTGAATCCCACTTCTTAGAAAGAGAACGCAAAATCTTGTTTACGAGTTCAAAATCCGAAAAATATTTTCCAAGAGCTCTTAAACTATTGACGACATCCGTGAAACGGGTGTACATGTCGCCTATAGTCTCGCTTGGTTGCATTCAAAAAGCTCAAAATCATGTAATAAAATATTAACTTTCGAGTCTTTGACTCTACTAATTTCCTCGTGCGTGATTTCAAGTGTTCGCCAAATGTCAAAAGCCGTTTCGCACGTAGAAGTCCGATTGAAATCATTTTTGTCCAAAGCGCAAAATAAGGCATTCATAGCCTTAGCGTTTAAAGAAAAATACTTCTTCTCCAAATCCAACCATTCGTTCATCGGTTTAGAGGGAAGTTGAAAACCGTTTTCAACAATATTCCATAAATCCAAATTCATAGAAATCAAGAAAACTCTCATTCGAGTTTTCCAATTAGTGTAGTCCAATCCGTTAAACAACGATGGACGAACAACCAAAAAGCCCTCTTGAAAGCCATGAAGAGCCATTTCTCTCGGGTGTAAATCCGAAATGAGAAATACCGGGCTCTAATACCAATTGTTAGGATCAAGAGCACTAAGAGGGGGGGGGGGGGGGGGGGGGGTGAATTAGTGCAGCGGAAAACCTTTTAGATTAAAATAAAAACTGGGTTCGTTCGATAAAAGTGATTTCGGTAAGAAAGCTAATTCGTAAATCACTTTAACTTTTGATTAAGCGAGATGCAGCAAAGATTTAAATGCAGTTTGTAGTTATGATTCAAATCAGATAGTAAACGCAAACTGAAATATGATATTCGTACGAAGAAACTGATTTACGTCTAAATGCTGATTCGTAAATCACTTGATTAAGCGAGATGCAGTTTAAGCAAGGATATAAAGGCAGTTTGCAGTTATGATAGAGATCAAAACGTAAATGCAAACTGAAATACGATGATCGTATGAAAAAACTGATTTACATCTAAACGCTGATTCAGAAAGTGCAAAGCTTGAAACCCGATCGTATATGCGCAGAAAGCAGTAAGCTTTTGAGGAGGTTTGCAGTAAAGATAATATGCTCAAAGTAAATGCAAACCGAGATTTAGAGTGGTTCGGTCAATCTTGACCTACTCCACTTTTGGCTTCCTCCACCGACGAGGTCACCGACGTCAACTAGAGGCCTTCCTTCAATAGGCGAAGGCCAACTACCCTTTTACAGTTTCACTCCTTTTGACGGGCTTAGGAGACAACCCTTACATAATTTTCTCTCCTCTCTTTAAAGCTCAGAACTTGGAAGAAAAGAGGGAGAAAAACTTTTGGCCTTTACAACAATTTTGAGCTCTAAAAATCACAGAACAAGATCAGGATTTCGGTGTATATTTCGTGCCATTTCAGTGCTGAAAGGGTGGGGTATTTATAGGCCCCAACTCAGTTTGAAATTGGAGCTCAAAACTGTCAATTCCCGGAATTCCGGGATCAGGCGGTTGCACCTCCTGATTGAGGCGGTTGCACCGCTTGGCAGAGCTCGAAGACTGAGCCTCTAGGCGGTGCCACCTCTGTCAAGGGGCGATTGCACCTCCTGACAGAGCTTGAAGACCGAGCTCAGGCAGTGCCACCGCCTGACTGAGGCGGTTGCACCTCCTGCCAGAGCTCGAAGACCGAGCTCAGGCGGTGCCACCTTCTGTCAGGGGAGGTTGCACCGCCCAGTCTCGCTCGGAGACTGAGCCTAGGCGGTGCCACCGCTTGGCTGGGGCGGTTGCACCTCCCAGTCTCGCTCGGAGACTAAGCCCAAACAGTGCAACCTCCTGCCTTGGGCGGTTCAACCGCCTGGCAGAAATCAGGGTCCGAATGGGTGGATCCATTCGGCCCAAATTGGGTTTTTCAGGGGCCCAATTGCCCCAAGATTAAGTTAATGGGATCACCTCCCATTTTCAACTTAATCATTGTGCTAACTACGATATTTCCTAAGACATTTACTGCAACTTGCTCCGGTGTGTCAATCGCTTCTTTCGGCGAGCTTTCGGCGAACTTCCGTTGATCATCCGATGAACCATCGGTGATGCTCCTACAGACTTCCGGCAAACTCCTGGACTTGCGACGATCCACTTGGCGAGTTCCGACGAGCATCTTTGGCAGGCTTATGGACTTCTTGGATTTGTTCCCCCAGAACCTCCGACGACTGTCCGAACTTCCGTCGAACTCTCGAACTCCCAACGTGATCATTGTCTTGACTCCGGCGCAACTCCTGCTGCATGTCTTACATTCATCGTAGTTAATCCTGCACACTTAAAACAAAACTTTGATCGAGACAATTAATCCTAAGCAATTAACCAAGTTGTCCTGCATGTCATTGGTCCCTCGACGCTTCGTCCGATTCTTCGGTGCATCGTCCTCTCCTGCAGCCTATTGCCCAATCGGCCAATTGACTCTACAACTTCGATATCCTTGGCACAATACCCGCTCTTCTTGGCCCGATGCCCGAGTCCACAGCCCGAAGCCTTCTATCGATACGTCGACCGATCCACCGGCCCGACGCCCAATCTTCTGATATGTTCCCCCGGCACAACATGATTTTCCTGCTTTAATTGTCTCATCCTGATTCGAAGCATCCCGTGTCACTCAAAAATCAGATTAAATCATAAACATATATCAAGTAGTTTCATCATCAAAATACGAGATTCAACAGGATCCTCTTCTAATTTTTTTATGATGTTGCTGATCTCTGGATCCTTCTTCCATTCTTCCGTAATGTCCTCGGGGAGACCGATGGTAGGAAGGGAGATGGCTGAAACCTTAGCTTGCTTAGGTAGCTGTGAGAGTGCATCTGCAACAATGTTTTCTTTCCCCTTTTTGTAAATAATTTCATAATCAAATCCAAGAAGTTTGGTTACCCATTTTTGATGCTCAGGGGATGATATCTTTTGCTCCTAAAAGTACTTGAGGCTTTTATGGTCGGTTTTAATTTGAAATCGCCGGCCGATCAGGTAGGGTCTCCACCTCGTTACTGCGTATACAATGACGAGCATCTCCTTATCATAAACTGACATGTTTTGATGGGAGGGAGATAATGCCTTGCTAGTGTATGCGAGTGGTCGACCATCTTTCATGAAAACGACTCCAATTCTGACTTTAGATGCGTCGGCCTCAATGATGAAGGGTCGATTGAAATCTGGTAGTGCTAGCACCGGCGTCGTTGTCATAGTCACTTTAAGTTTGTCGAAGGCAGCGGAGGCTTTGTCCGACCATTGGAAAGTATCTTTTTTCAGTAGAGAAGTGAGTGGTACACTGATCTTCCAATAGTCCTTAACAAATTTTCGGTAGTAGCCCGTTAGTCCAAGGAACCCGCGTAGTAATTTCACGTTTGTAGGTTTCGGTCAGCCTTGCATTGCCTCAATTTTTGTTGGGTCTACCACCACTCCTTCTGATATTATATGCCCAAGGTACTCTATTTTTTGCTGGAGAAAGCTGCACTTTGGTTGCTTAATAAAAAGAGTATTCTCCCGAAGAATCGTCAATACAATCCGTAAATGCTGAAAGTGAGTCTCAAGAGAAGAGCTGTAAATGAGAATATCATCGAAAAATACCAGCACAAATTTACAAAGAAAGCTCTGAAAAATATCGTTCATGAGACTTTAAAAGGTTGAAGGAGCATTAGTGAGTCCAAAAGGCATTACCAAGAATTCATAATGGGCATCATGTGTGCGGAATGTAGTTTTTGGAATGTCATCTTCATATACCCGAATTTGGTGGTAACCGGATCGGAGGTCCAACTTCGTGAAGACTAAAGATCCTTTTAATTCATTAAGAAGTTCATCCACCATTGGTATTGAGTACTTTTCCTTGATGGTGATGCTATTTAAAGCTCAGTAGTTGATGCACATTCACCAAGTTCCATCCTTTTGCATACAAGTAGCACCGGTGAGGAATAGGGGCTGCAACATGGCCAAATCACCCCTGTTTCAAGCATCTCCTTTACGATCTTTTCAATTTTATCTTTCTGGAGGTGAGGATATCGGTACGGTCAAGTATTCGCTGGTGGCTTGCATGGAAGGATTGGAATTCGATGGTCATGTTGCCGAGAAGGAGGAAGACCGCACGGTTCAACAAAAATGTCGACAAATTTAGTAAGCAATTAGGCAAGATTTTGATCTTCAATTTCTATTTTCTTCCCCTCTGGTTACTGCTGGAGATGCATCAAAAAGCCACCATTTACCTTATGCAAAACTTTTTCCATTCCTTGGGTCGAAACGGTGGTTACATTGCTTCCACGCTTCCCACATAGGATGATCTATTTGCCCTTACAGTAGAATTTCATAATTAATTTGGAAAAGTTCCAAGAGACATCACCTATTATAGTCAGCCATTCTATGCCAAGCATGGCCTCTAGTCATCAATTGGTAAGAGGAAGAAATCGGTGATAATTTCTTGGTCTTGCAGTAATAGTTTCACCTGCGGGCATCTTTGGTCGCACTTTAGGATTCTGCCGTCGGCAACCTTTACATCGAACTTGCTGCAACCTTCAATATGCAGTGCCATTCGAGCAGCAACCTTACTATTCAGGAAGTTATTAGTGGTGCCTGTGTCAATGAGAACAGTGATTAGCTGTTATTTGAGAAGGCCTCCAATTTTCATCGTTTGCGGGTTTGAGTAGCCAGCAAGTGCGTGTACCATAATGTCGGTCGGTTATGGCTCTTCTTCTGTATCTTCTTCTTCATGTTCAAGGCTCTCTTCTAGATGTTCAATGATCTCTTCTTCTACTAGTTCAATCATAAGAAGTCTGCCTTTTCTACAGCGATGCTCGCAGCTCCACGACTCATCGCAATGCCAACATAACCCCTTCGCAGATCGCTCCCGAAGTTCTTCTCTTGTCAACTTTTTTGGTGTAGAGACTCAGTTGATAATAGAGGGGGCTAAGGGATTCAGTATTGTAGGTCGAGGAGTGATCCTAGTCCTCCGGGCTTCATGGTTCAATCGCTCCTCTTGAAGTCATACGAAAGAGATGGCTGCCATAAGCGTGTATAGTTGTCATGCTTTAACTTCTCCCCGGATCTCCGGCTTCAAGCCCTCAATGAAGGTCCCCAATAGCTATTTTTTGGACTAATCACAAGTTTGATTAGATAACCTTTCAAACCTGTTTGGAACTCCTGAATGGTGGAGGTTTGTCGGATCTTTGCTAGTTGTCCGTCAATATTCTCATAATCGGTTGGTCCGAAGCGGATCAGTAGTCCTTCTTTGAATTGTTGTCATGAAATGACTCCATAAGTGTGTTCAAACCAGTCAAACTACTGTATGACATCCCTTTTAAGATGTATAGCTATAATTTCCACCATGAATGCGTCCGCAGTTTTATGGTACCGAAAATATCGCTCCACGCGCGAGATCCAACCAATTGGGTCTCCTTCTTCCCATCTAGGGAAGTCCACTCTCATGCATGAATAGTTGGGGTCGGTCATAGGGCCTCCCCTCTCTTGGAAGTCATCTCTTTGGAT
The DNA here is from genome assembly GCF_036884655.1 of Musa acuminata AAA Group. Lineage (NCBI taxonomy): Eukaryota > Viridiplantae > Streptophyta > Magnoliopsida > Zingiberales > Musaceae > Musa > Musa acuminata. The sequence goes on along the minus strand of NC_088338.1, from coordinate 15,079,625 downwards.
TTGATGTGATTGGTTAGAGCTCTCTCCTTGATGAGATTTTTTCGGGCTTGGTGGTCGACCCAAACTGAATTCGGTAAAGAGAGTCTGAATCTTATCCTTCATTCATGCCTCGAAGGCTTCGAATTTAGCATTGATTGCCTCCTCATATGCCATAGCATATGCCTCCAAATCTGTAATGTTAAGATCTCTCTTTTGTTGACGGGTTAAAGGCATGTATAGGTTGAGAGAAGTAATGGTCAAAAGGGTTGGTGGATTGGTAGATGTAGGCTGTGGTTTAGACTTATTTTGTAGCTGTTTTGGGTGCAGTTTGAGGGTGTGGTTTGGCGGAGTTTTAGGGCTATGGATGAAAGTTTTAGATCTGTGGTAGATGGCAGCAAAGGTTTGATAGAAATCAGTAAAATTTTGTTGTAGAATTGTGTTGTATTGTAAGAGTAGAATTATCGTTGAAGAAATAGCAGTTTCTAGATTAAATCTCCACAAAAAATTTAAGAGATTTGTGGAGGGAATTGACAGCAATATCTTAGTTTATATGACAGCAAGAATGTCTAATTTAATCAAGAAAATTTCGGTAGTAACAGCAAGAAAATTGGTGTAAGTTGCAATAGCAGAATTCTCGTCAAAAAATTTCGACAGTTTTCAACGAAAATTTGTAGCAACAAAAAATTATTTTTAGAGATGAATTCCTTAATAGATCAACCTTAGATAGAAGCCAAGATGATATATGAAGTATATAAGAAATTTTATTCAAAAAAGATTGCAAATAGATGGGTTAAGTTAATAATATGCGGCTGAAATTTTTCTTCAGCACATTTTCAAGTGTAGTAGATTGGATATAAAAGATCAGTGGTTTATATTAAGAATTTTTTGACGAAATCAAAGGAAAATCCACTAATAGGAAGTGTCAAAGCTATCATAAAAATTTTGTGGAGATTTGGACAGAAAAAATATAGTATCAAGATCAAACAAGCAGTGCTATGTGGCTGAAATTCTGCAATGTATCTTTCGTCATAGAGATGAAAACTTTTGTATGAAAATTTATGCAGCAATATAGGAACAATTTTTTCTTGGATTTTCGAATAGGGATAACTAAATTGCAGTAGCAGTAAGGTAGGAAACCAGAACTTGTTGTAATTCATGGGGAGATCAAAGGATGATCCGCGGTGGTGGAGATGACGGTGGAATTTGGCGACGATCTTTTAAGCAATTGTGAGAATTGCTTTGGGCGACTATGGAGGGTTGATAGATGGCTATGTAAGGGTAATGAGATGCTAAGAATTTTGCTCAGAGACCAGGTGTTAGAACCCACGTAGATTCTAAACTTGGAGTTGATCTCTTTAGGGGATCAGCCTCCTTAGAACTCTATAGGGGTTCCTCCCTCCAAGTTTCTGCTCAAAGGCTGCAAAAAAGATTCATCTATTGCTTATGAAAAGAGGAAGAATATATGGCTATTTATAGGGCTTCTAAACCCTAACTCCTAATAAGACTCCTACTCAAGACTCCTACTTATAACCAACTCCTAATAGGACTCCTACTTAAGACTCATATTCCCTTACAACTCCTAATTCTTCTATAAGAAACAACCTCCTAACCCTAGTTGGCCTCTTCACCTCTTTAATAGGGGTCGGCTTAAGTAGGTTTTACATGAATGTCCCTCTCAATTAGGACTCTCATAGCTAGAGTCCTAACAATCCGCTTTCGGCTTCCTCCTTCGACGAGGTCACCGGCATCCACTAGAGACCTTCCTTCAATAGGCGAAGGCCAATCACCTTTTACACCCCTCTTCTCCTTTTATCGGGTTTAGGAGACAACCCTTACAAGCACTCACTTACTCTTCTCTCAAACTAGTCTAACACTTAAAAGAGGAAAAGGAGATCACACAAGATTTTGGCGGCGTTTCTTTTTTTTTAAGCTCTTTGTGCTTGTGTGCTTTGACCAGGGATAAGAGGGGTATTTATAGGCTTCAAGTTGATTCAAACTTGGAGCCTAAAACTTTCCTATCCCGGGTTCCCTAGGCACGGGTGGTACCACCGCCTAGTGTCAGTTTGGCTGAAACTGCCCATGGCGGTACCACCGCCCAGGTCTAGTGGTACCACCGCTTGGGGAGCAGTGCTGGGCGGTACCACTGCCTAGACTAGCGGTACCATCGCCTGGCACCTTGCTAGGGGTTATACAACTGCCCAGACTAGCGGTACCACCGCCTGACACAGTCTCGAAGACTATACTACGACGATGAGACTACTTTAGGTACTTTTTGATCCTCTTATTGGGCCCAATAATGTTCTTACATGGGCCTAGCTGGCCCCTAATTGGGTTGGCCCAAATCCAAGCCCAATTACGTGATAACTACGAAATCCTAAGACATTTGCTAAGCTAAATAAGTCCCTATGTCTATTCTTTTAGCGAGCTTCCGACAAGCTTCTCAGGCAAGCTCCGAGACTTCTCGGTTGGTTCCTCCAAAACTTCCGACAAACGTCTGGACTTTCGACGAACTCTTGAACTCCCAATATGATCTCGATCTTGACTCCTGGACTTCATTTTGCTTCATGCCTTGCTATCATAGTTAATCCTACATATGTAAAAACATACTTCGATCTAGACAATTAATACTAAGCATTAATCGAGTTGTTCGGCATTACATTGGTCCCTCGACGCTTCGTCCGATTCTTCGACGTATCATCATCTCTTACGGCCTATTGCCCAATCAGCCAGTTGACTCCGTAACTCCGATATCCTTGGCACAATATCCACTCTTCTTGGCACGATGCCCGAATCCACGGCCCGAAGCCCAAATCCACGGCCCGAAGCCTTCTGTCGATATGTCGACCGATCCACCGGTCCGATGTCCAATTTTCTGATATGTTTTCCTCCGGCACAACATGATTCTTTCTGCTTTAATTATCTCATCCTGATCGAAGCATCTTGCGTTACTCAAAACACAGATTAAAATATAAACACTTATCAATTGGTTTCATTATCAAAATCTGATATTCAACACATACATGTAAAACCTACCTAGCCGACCCCTATTAATGAGCTAAAGAGGCCGGCTAGGGTTAGGAGGTTATTTTTTAGAGAAATTTTAGGAATCGTAAAGGAATAGGAGTCTTGAGTATAAGTCATATTAAGAGTTGGTTAGAAGTAGAAGTCTAGAGTAGGAGTACTATTAGGAATTGGGGTTTAGAAGCCCTATAAATAGTCATGTATTCATCATCTTTTCTCAAGCAATAGATGAATCTTTTTTGCAGCTTTTGAGCAGCAACTAGGAGGAAGGAACTCTTATAGAGTTCCACGGAGATCGATCCCCTAAAGAGATAACCCCAAGCTTAGAATTTACAAGGGTTTTAACAATAACTTTCAGTCATAATTTGATGGATGCCCCAAAATATTTTGGGCTTCTATAATTAAAGATGGTCATATATACTAAAAAAATTACTTGTATATTATATATTATTTTATTTATTAATCAATTAAGTTATCGAAATGTGACTAGAAAAAGACACCTCTAAAATGATTTCACACGCAAATTATGAGAGTAATGAGATCGACAACAAAGCCACAGCTTTGTCTATCTATGTCTATCATTAATTATCTGTATAATCCTAAACCAACTTAACAAACACGGTAGCTAGGATCAGTCGATCAATTAGGATCTAGCGGTTCGGATTGTTCCAAGATGCTTGCATTTTATATAAATAAATAGGTACTAAATTAGAACTTTCAACTTTTACCCTTTTTTCGCTCAACATAACTGCTGTTTTTGCATCTGCCAATATGCTCTGTTTCAGGCAATCCCAAGAACTAAAGGGGCTCACATCGGCTTCCTTACCGTGTGAGAGAGGCACGCAAACGCATAGGCGAACCGTTCGGTGCCGGCCACATACTTGTGTTGACATTACCTGGAGCCCTCGTGTCCACGCATTCTGCTCCTCTGTCTCTCTCCCAAGAGCCTCGTATGTGTTGTTGCGTTGCATGTCGTGCCTGTCGCACCACAACCGCCTCGCACGCTTCATTTCCCTGTGACCAACTGACCAAGAAGTTTCCAACGGAAAGGAATTAAAGGGGCGGAAGAGACCTCGTCGTAGATTTAGATCGAGATCGAGATAGGGAGACGCACGATGGCCGACGAAGTCCCAAGAAGAGCGATGTGGGCCGGACTTCGCTCGCAGCTCGTCAAGCTCACCTCCCAATTCTTCACGAGCGTCAACGACTATCTCCGATTCCGCGCCGTCTGCAAGTCGTGGCGCTGCGCCGTCCCCCACCGGCCCGATCATCTCCCCACTCAGCTCCCTTTCCTCCTCCTCGTCTCCACCACCGAACCAAAAATCGGACCCGCCTACCGCCTCATTGCCGCCTCCGCCGGTAATGTTCGTTCGCTGCCTAACACAGCCAATATGCTCTGCATTGGCTCCTCCTTCGGCTGGCTTATCCTCCTCTCCGAGAATGACTGTTTGATCAACCTCTTCAACCCCGTTACCGCCGAGGACATTCGGCTTCCCCGCCTTGATGGTCCTACGTTTGCTGATGTGGTGCCGCCCGGCGATGAGGTCGTGATTGTCGTAGAGAAGGCTGTATTATCCTCGGATCCCACGCTCGATCGGGACTTCGTGGCGGTCGTCTTCATGCTCGGAGTGAACATTAGATGGTTGACGTGGCGCCATGGTGACGAATCATGGACGGCAAACGCGAATCCTGATGTGCAACTTTCGTCCGGGATGCGCGACGTCGTTCCCTACGGCAACCGGATACTGTGCGCGATATACGGCGACAACGACGACTGGGCGGTCCTCCAGGTTGACCCAGGCCCGCCGGCGAGGGCGACGATTGCCGCATGGTACGCCATGCCGTCCTGCGTGCCGCGCACTAAAGGTCTCACCTACTTGGTTGTATCGGCCGGAGAACTGCTGTTGGCCGCGCCCCATGACAACGACAACAGGACTGCAAATTTGAACATCACCCCCGGATACCGTGTCTTCAGGCTGGAGCCAGGCGGCATAAGCAGGCCGGCGGTGGCCGTCGAGGTGGAGGATATCCACGACCGTATATTGTTCTTGAGCCCAAGCTCGTCCGTGTCCGTCAGCGCTGAGGACTTCTTTGGGTTCCCCGGGAATTTCATCTACTTCGTCGGCAAAGATTGGCGTGAGAAGAGAGAAAATAGGCGGGTGTGGCTTGTCGTCGTCCAGAGTCTAGAAAGTGGTGAGACCACCGTTGTTGCTGATTCGAACATATCCGATCAGAGGCCGCTAAGGTGGCGGGGACGGCGGTCCGACGCCGCCCGATGGGTGACGCCCAATCTGCGCAGCTACAACCGATGATAGTAACCCAACGCCTGCTATTTTTCACTTGTAAAATGTTCTTCTCATTTTGCCTCAAACATTCAAATCTGAGCAACGAAATAAGCAATGATACCATTGAAGTTTCTCCTTTTATGCTATAGTTCTTCCTCGTGAAATTACCGACGAAGGCGTCGTGTCATCATTAGTGCCACAGAACATCACTAACCAAGTTGGACTCGTAGCTTTTGCTTTAGGGTCCAACGCCGAGGACAGAACACTAATTAAACCTCTTCAGTCAGAATGTGCTGCATGAGACATCAAAATCTTCGACAAGGAAATATTGAGTATTAATGTGTAGAAATTTGTACACTCCCAATATATTTATACAAGGAAATGATTCTTAATAGTGCAAGGAGGATCATAATAATAATGCACCATTGGATAAGATTTCTTGAATTCATATTGTTGGGAATTATATTGACTATTAAATCTCTCCAAACTCTTTGGCTTGAGTTTCTAAAATCTACAAAGATGGTTTCTGGGCTATTGATGATCCTCATTCTCCAGCTCTAATTCTAGTTTTGGATGCACTCCACAAGGTTACACTACTCTCTTCCTCGTAAAGATTTGTAAGCCTCCATCACTTATGTCTTCACTTTAAAATCAGCTTCTGCAAATACAGTTGAGCCTTCAAATGTAGTTGCTTGGAGCAATATTATTTGGTTTAAAGAAACGTGTCATAGTATTCTTTCATTTTTGGCTTTTTTGATTAAACAGGTTGAGTATTTTGGATAAATTAGTAAAATAAAAAATATACACAAATTCTTCTTTCTCTGTATGCAGCCAAGGTGATAAAAGTATTCAAAAATTATTTTTTGAGCCTTTTCTCAACTTTTGTGTGCGAAGTAATTCTGAGGAGGCTTAATTTTCACACCTCGCATAGGCTTGGAATGCAGAATTGACATGGGCATAATGTCATCTGACCAATGAGAACTTATGAGTCTTATAGATGAATATTCCTTCATAGTCACTATTTATCACATGTGGACTGAGGGAAATCATAGATTTAAAATGAATACATAGAAATCTTCAGTTATAATGTCTCGTTAATAGTTGAGATGTCAGTAGAAGACTCTAAACTGATCTAAGAACTGTTAAAGATATTGCTTCAAATAAATTGGAACTTGTGCCCTATCTTTAAAACTCAAAAAGTCCACTTGGCATCAATGGATCCTTCCCATGGAGGATACTAATGCCTTACATGCCAATGCATTCGAATTTATAGCTAGGTTAGGATGTCATTTGGGAACATGTCGGTTGCTGCCCTACCTAAAGTAGACTGAATGAAGGTCGGAGTTATAGATTATCTTCCTCAGACTATTTGAGGCAAGAAATATGAATTATTATTTAGTACATCTTTAATCGGATTCATAAGTTGTGAATATCCTTAATAAATAATCTAAAATACCATGAAGGTATTAGATCATTTAGATTAGACTGACTTTATTCGATTAAGTTTTGACTCTCTATAATTCTTTTTGATTCACGGAGAAGCAAATTAGTCTGTTGACTTTCTCACACACTTCTACAAATATTAGGAGAATAATTTACTACCTCTTTCAAATGTTTAGGAGAATATTTTACTACCTCTTTCAAATGTTTTTCTTGAACTGTAAGGTTGATTGACGTTGATGCACAAAAGAGATAATATATTATCTTAGTATAATCCTTTTCTTATGGTGTCTACCAAATGAGTCCTTTTTTTATTGCTGATGACTTCATCATGTATCTAGGGATTAGTCACTTGGGATATGAGCATGACATTTATTCACAGTCATCATCTTTATTTTTAATAAACTTTTTACCTTCCTACATGAGAAAAATGAGTTTAAGTTATGTACGAGTATTGCCATTTTACCATAACTATCACTTGTTTTCTCACCAATATATATCAAAAAGGATTTTAATTTTTGAACAAAAAAATAATTATAATTTTAAATCAAATATATGATATGTAAATCATATATATAATCTAGCAACATAACCAACCTGATAGAGATAATCCTGTCTCATTCCAATTCATCCATCGTGGAAGCAAACACTCGACTCCCCTACAATGCCATGTGATGAACATGTCCCAATCTGTCTTACATTAATGGTTGGTAGCATAGCGTAGCCCACCGACAAGCCGTTGTCTCTCAATGCCTCTACCATAGAGGGTGGGGGGCCTTGGCTAATGCATGTCCAGATTGTTCGATGCCCTAGACAAGCATGCCTCTATATTAATGACTAACAATAAGTCGCTCTCATTAATGCCTCTACTGTATAAGGTAATGCATGTTCGAATCACTCTGTGTACAATTATAAAAATTATGCCCCAAGCTAAGCGCCAAGAGGGGGGCCGGATAGGCAAGAGTCTCTCTACTCTATAATTTATACATCTCATATTGTTGTCTTCCTCATCCTTCACCTTTCGTTGACTTAAGCATCCGAAGGGTTGAGCCAAGAAGTCTCAGCGTAGACCTATTATGTAGGACCACCAGTAGTCAAGAGACAATACTACCGCCAAGAGGTAATCCTATTGCTAGGAGATGACCCTACAACAAGACCCTCGTTCTGTTAGGACCATAATGACACTAAGAGGGAGGGGTGAATTAATACTTTTATAAAATTATATTTTTAAAAATTTATTTGATAAAAACTAATATCAAAAGTGTGCTTGACTTGACTTAGAATATGAATAAGTAATAAGCAATTAAATCAGAAAGCAATAGTACTGAAGAGCATAAAGGAAATACACATTGAATTTATAGTAGTTCGGTTGTCACGACCTATGTCCACTCCCGATTCCTCTTCCATCAAGGCCATCGACATTCATTAACAATCTTCTTTTAATGAGCGAAGACCAACTACTCTTGTTACAACTTTTTCCTTTTTATAGGCTCAAGAGAGAATGTTCACACCTCTCTTTTACAATTAGACCTCACTCCTCCCTTAGAAGATTTCTAATGCTAGGAGGAACAGACTCAATAACTCAAGAGATATTACAACTCTTTTTTGCTCACGAATTTTTTTTCCTTTCTACTCTTTTTCTTACTATCCCAAGCAAGAATAAATGGGGTATTTATATACCCCAAATGACTTTAGAAATATAGCTAAAAATTTAAATCCTCGGGTTTTTAAGGTACTAGCAATACCACCACCAACACTGGGTGGTATCACCACCTGCCACTTTGGGCAGTACCACTGCCCAGTCTGGGTGGCACCACCACCTAACACAATCTGGGAGACTGTGTTTGGGTGCCTCCACTTAAACCAACTATAGGTCACCGAATGAGCCTTCCAATAGGCCCAAATCAACCTTGATTCAGGCCCAATGGGCCCCTAATTGAGTAAGCATAGTTACACCCAAAACTAACTCAATTAAGACCTAAACTATGATAATCAAGATATAATCGATTACAAAACAATAATTCTATATTGTTTGACATGTCATTGGTTCATCCGACGATCATCCGAACCTTCGACGCATCGTCCTCTTCTTCAGCATATTGCCTGATCCATTAGTATATTGACCTCCCACAATATCTGATCTTCTTGGCACTATGTTCGATCCTTCTAGCCCGATGCCTGAACTTATGGCATGAAATTTATTTTCCGATAAGTCGACTAATCGTCCGGCCCGATGTCCAATCTTTTGATATAATCCATTCTGACCCAATGTCTAATTCTCCTACTTTAATCGATTTGCCTTTCCATGATCGAAGTTAGTCTTGCATCAGTCAAACATTGATTAGATCATAACTTTATCAATTGATTTCTGTTAGGACCATTTCGACACTAAGGGGGGGGGGGGGGCGAATTAGTGCTATCGATAAAATCATTGGTTTTGGAAAACTTTCATTCGATGAAAAATCATATAAAAAATATGCTTGACTTAGAGTAAACGAACTAAGCAATTAACTTAGAAAGTAATAGCAATGAAAAGCAAAACAAGAAAATGCAAATTCAGTTTATAGTGGTTCAGTCGTCGCGACCTACGTTCACTCATGATTCCTCTTCCATCGAGACCATTAACATTCACTAATGATCTTCTTTCATTGGGAGAAGACCAATACTCTCTTACAACCCTTTTCTCATTTCCACAAGTTTAAGAGATAGCCTTTATAAGCCTCTCACCCCTTGAAAAAACTTAGAGAAGAGGAGGAAAATTCTCATAAGATTACAATAGTGTTTTCTCAAGTTTTTGTTCTCAGTTCTTTTGTAAATCGAGTAGGGATGAGTGGGGCATTTAAAAGCCCCAAACAGATTCAAATTTAGAGCCAAAATGGTCTCATCTCGAGTTTTCAAGATACTGACGGTACCATCACCAGTATTGGACTATACCATCATTTGACAAACTGACAACTGGTAGTACCATCACTTGTCGGTTTGATACTAGGCGGTACCATCGCCTAGTCTAACACTGATACTAGGTGGTACCACCTGAAGATTGGGCTCTTGACTTTTCTAGCTCATAGGTGGTTCCACCACTAGTTTGGCGATGCCACCACTTGATCTAACTTTTGGGTCATTGAATGAGCCTCCCAATGAGACTAAATCAATCTCAATTTAGGCTCAATTGGCTCCTAATTGAGTTAGCATGATTATACTAAAAACTAACTCAATTAGACCTAAATTACTTCAATCTAGACAAATTGTTACAAGCATGAATCCTATATTGTCTAGCATATCATTGCTTCATCTGACGCTTCATCTAATCCTTTGGTGCATCATCCTCTCCTTCAACGTATTGCCCAATCAGCTTGTTGACCTCTGAAACATCTGATCTTCTTGACACAATGTCCAATCCTTCGGCTCGATGCCCAAACTTATAGCACAAAGTCCTTATGTCGGTACATCGATTGATCCTCCAACTTGATGTCCAATCTCTTAACATGTTCCACTCTGGCCCAATGTCCGATTTCTCCCACTTTAATCGATTTATCTTTTCTGGTCAAAGTTGGTCTTGTGCCACTTAAAACATATATTAGATCGTAAACTCATCAATTGATTTCATCATTAAAATCTGATATTTAATAATATCGCCCCTTTTAATGATGATAACCAATTGTTAATAGAGTTTAAACGAAACTCCCCCTATCAAATATGACATATTGAAAGAAACTTTGAATAATGAAAATCATATGCATAATTTTAAATTATCACGGGATAACATGCATGATTTACAAATTCAAATCATTATCATGACTTCTCCTCCTTTATTATCAACAAAAAGGAGAAGTGCAACTAGCAAGTTTTGTGACACGTAAGCTAGTAATTTAGCAAGTTTTTCAACACTTTAGAATGTGCAAGCTAACAAGTTTTAGATAGGTGTAAGTTTAGTAATATTTGTTTTTCTTGAGTTGTGCAAGCTAGCAATTCTTTGCTTCTTGAGATGGGCAAGATAGCACTTTTATTTATCTTAAGATTGCAAGCTAGCAATTCTTAGTTCTCTTTTGAGATAAGTTTGTAAGTTTTGCTTCTTGAGATAGGCAAGATAGTAATTTTTGCTTCTCTTGAGATGTGCAAGTTTAGCAATTTTTCTTTTCTTTACAATGTTCAAGCTAGCAAAACTTTCTCCCCCTTTGTCATTATCAGAAAAAAGGAAAGAATACAATGTTGTAATTCCTTTTCCTTTACATCACTTTTCAAATCATGATAAAGATAAATTTGCATCAATATTTCAATCATAAAAAATGAAAGATCAAGTCATGAATACCGAAAAACCATGTGTCATTTTTGACAAATCTCTTCTTTTGTAAATAGAAGAAATGATAGGAAATGATCTTGATTCAAAAATAAAACTCAAGTCCTAAAAATCGAGAAATCAAGATCATGATTTGAAAAATTTATAAGAAGAATTTATGTATTTAAGAAATTTAACAATTTTCCTAAGTTTAACATTCAAGCTAGCAATTTTGGTTCTCTTGATATGCTAATAATTTTCTTTCTCTCCTTTGTCATTGTAAACAAGAAAGAAGAAAAGGAGAATACAATGGTACAATTTTTTCTAATATCAATGCTCTACTCATAACATAAGGTTTACAACCATAAATATAAAGGAATTATACAAAATAAAACTCAAGTTGTAAACATCAAGAAGTCAATGTTAGGATCAATATGATACTAAGAGGAGGGGGTGAATTAGTGTTTATGTAAAATTACGTCGATTTGAATGATATTTTTCAGAGTTTTTTCACAAATTTGTGCTAGTATTTGTTGATGATATTCTTATTTATAGTCCTCTTGAGACCCACTTTCAGTATTTATGGGTTGTTTTGATGATCCTTTGAGAGAATACTCTTTTTGTTAAGTAGCCAAAGTGTAGCTTTCTCTAGCAAAAAGTAGACTACCTTAGGCACATAATATCAGAAGGAGTGGTGGTAGACCCAACAAAAATTGAAGCAATGCAAGGCTAGCTGAAACCTACAAACGTGAAATTACTACGCGGGTTCCTTGGACTAACGGGTTATTACCAAAAATTTGTCAAGGACTATAGGAAGATCAGTGCACCCCTCACTTCTCTACTAAAAAATGGTGTCTTCAAATGATCGGACAAAGCCTCTGTTGCCTTCGATAAACTTAAGGCAGCCATGATGATGACTCCGGTACTAGCACTACTAGATTTCTAACCGACCTTTCATCATTGAGGCCAACGCATTTGGAGTTAGAATTAGAGTCGTTCTCATGTAAGATGGTCGACCACTCGTATACACTAGCAAGGCGTTGTCTCCCTTCCATCAAAACATGTCAATATATGATAAGGAGATGCTTGCCATTGTGCATGTAGTAACGAGGTGGAGAATCTACCTGATCGGTCGACAATTTCAAATTAAAACCGATCACAGAAGCCTCAAGTACTTTTTGGAGCAGAAGATATCATCCCCTGAGCAGCAAAAATGCGTAACCAAACTTCTAGGATTTGATTATGAAATCATTTACAAAAAGGAAAAAGAAAACATTGTTGTAGATGCATTCTCACGGCCACCTGAGCAAGCTAAATTTTCAGCCATCTCCTTTCCTACCACCAGTTTCTTTGAGGAAATTAGGGAAGGATGGAAGAAAGATTTAGAGATCAGCAACATCATAAAAAAATTGGAGGATCCAAGTGCAATAGTCTACTACACTTGGGATTCGAAGGATCTACGCTACAAAGGTCGCATTGTGCTTATACTTGACTCCCCTTGCATCAAAATCATCTTGCATGAAATGCACTCTACACCTTTAGTAGGGCATTTCAGATTATTGAGAACCTTTAAAAGAGTGAAGCAAAATTTTTATTGGATGAAAAAAATTATTGATGAATATGTAACACAATGTGATATATGTCAACAGCACAAGGGTGAAATAGTGGCAAGTCTAGGGAAGCTACAACCACTACCCATACTGGGCTCAGTGTGGACTGACATTTCCATGGACTTCATCGAAGGGTTGCCATCTTCTAAAGGTAAAAGCACAATTCTCGTGGTGATTGATTGACTTACGAAATATGTTCATTTTTTTGTTGTGAGAAATCCCTACACTACTACTTGTATTACCCAGAGTTTTATAGAAAATATTGTTAAACTGCATGGGATGCCAAGGTCCACTGTAAGTGATCGTGATAGGATCTTCACTAGTAAATTTTGGACCGAGTTATTTTAGTTACAAGGCACCAAACTCAACATGAGCACAGCATATCATCCACAAACTAACAGTTAAACAGAGATGGTAAACATGTGTTTAGAGATATACCTTAAGTATTCCACCAGCGACCATCCAAAGGAGTGGGCGAAATGGCTTCCCTAGGCCCAATGATGGTATAATACTACATATCATTCATCTACAAAATGTGCCCCTTATGAATGATTGTATGGTCGGTCAGCACTTGTGATTCCAAAGTATTTAATTGGCTCGACCAAGATAGATCAGGTTGACTAAGAATTGATTGACAGGGACAAACTCCTACAACTGCTAAAGGAAAATCTCTCTAATGCTCAAGCCAGAATGAAGCAGTAAACTGACACACGACGGAGCAAAAGAGAATTTTCAGTAGAAGATTGGGTTTCTCTTCGCCTACAGCCATACAAGCAACTCTCCATCAACACACGAGCCTCCATGAAGCTATCCCCACATATTTATAGGCCCTATCAAATCATAGAGTGTATTGGAGCTATGGCGTACATAATTAAATTGCCCGAGGATGCCAAAATTCACTCTGTCTTCCATGTGTCATGCGTGAAGCCCAAGTTGGGAGAAAACGAGTCACCTCAGATCCAACTATCCAACACCACTGAGGATGAATTTATTCAAGCCCAACCACAAGCCATCCTCAACCGTAGGATCGTGATGCATCGCCGACATCCCTCTACTGAAGTACTAATGCAATGAAATAATTTACCACTTGAAGACACCACATGGGAATCATATGAGGAGCTGAAGACTCGGTTCCCCAAGTTTATGGAATCTTAGCCTCACAAACAAGGCTAATTTGAAGAGGGCGAGTATGTTAGGACTCTAGCTAGGAGAGTCCTAATTTAGAGGGGCATTCATGTAAAATCTACCTAGCTGACCCCTATTAAAGAGGTGAATAGGCTGACTAGGGTTAGGATGTTGTTTCTTAGAGAAGCATTAGGAGTTGTAAAGGAATAGGAGTCTTGAGTATGAGTCATATTAGGAGTTTTAAGTAGGAGTCATAATTGAGTAGGAATCCTATCAGGAGTTGGGGTTTAGAAGCCCTATAAATAACTATGTATTCATCCTCTTTTCTTAAGCAATAGATGAATCTTTTCTGTAGCCTTTAAGTAGTAGTTTGAAGGAAGGAACCCCTATAGAGTTCCAAGGAGGCCGATCCCCCTAAAAGATCAACCCCAAGCTTAGAATCTGCAAGGGTTCTAATAAGTAGAATACTTTTGAAAGCCGTTTTCCACAATACTCCATAAATTTAAATCCAAAGAAAGCAGAAAAACTCTCATTCGAGTTTTTCAATATACGTAGTCCGTCCCAATGAACATGGGAGGATGAACGATAGAAAAGCCCTCTTGAAAGCCAAAAAGAGCCATTTCTCTTAGGTGTTAAACCAAATGAGAAAAATAAGGCTCTAATACTAACTATTATGAACGAGTCGGCACTCAAAGGCAGGGGTGAATTAGTGTAGCGGATAAAATCAATGTCGGTTCGAAAATCTTTTATTCAATTAAAACCGATCTCGGAAAGATGTTAACTTGAAACACATTCATAAGAGTATGCAGTTAAACTAATAAGGAAATATGGCAATTTACAATTAAAGTAAAGAGAAACAAAGAAATGCAAACTGAGTTTATAGTGGTTCGGTCGTCGTGACCTACATCCACTCCTGATTCCTCCTCTATTGAGGTAACCGGAATCCACTATCGATCTTCCTTCAATAGGCGAAGACCAACCACCTCTTTACAACTCTATTCTCTTTTTACAGGCTTAGGAGAGAACTTTTACACCCCCACAACCTCCTCTCTTAAAATTCACTAACACTTAGAGTTTGAGAGGAGTTTACATAATATTACAATAGTGTTTTCTTCCTTTCTTACTCTCAATTCTTATATGATCTGAGTAGGGTTGAGAGGGGTATTTATAGGCCTCAAGTGGATTAAAACTTAGAGCCTAAAAATGTCTCATCATCGATTTTCGAGGTCCTAGCGGTACCACCGCATGTGTTGTGTTGTATCAGTACTTGTAGCACTTACATTGGGAGGTACCATCGCTTAGAAGACTATGTCTGGGTGATACCACCACCTGACATTGCCACTGGGTGGTACCACTGCCCAGTTTAGCGGTACCACCGCCTGACACTATCTCAAAGATTATTACACCGATGGTGCCATCTGTTGGGTCACTATTTGGGCCATTCACTTGGCCCAACACAACCCAAACTTGGGCCCAATTGGCCTTTAATTGAGTTAGCCCAATTCCAACCCAATTATGTGTTGGAAAATCTTATGGGTGACTGACGTTACAACACATGCACTAGTCGGCTACTCAAACCCGCAAACGATGAAAGTTGGAGACCTTCTTAAACAACAACCAATCACTATTCACATCAACACGGGCAACACTAATAACTTCATACACAGTAAGGTTGCTACTCGGATGGTACTCCACATCGAAGGTTGCAGTAAGTTTGATGTAAAGGTCACCAACGGTAGAATCCTAAAGTGCGACCAAAGATGCTCGTAGGTGAAATTATTACTATAAGACCAAGAAATTATCACCGACTTCTTCCTCCTACCAATTGATGACTATAAGGCTATGCTTGGCATAGAATGGCTGACTACGCTAGGTGATGTCCCTTGGAACTTTTCTAAATTAATTTTAAAATTTTACTGCAAAGGCAAATAGATTATCCTATGCGGGAAGCGCGAAAGCAGCGTAACCACCGTTTCGACCCAACGAATGGAGAAAGTTTTACACAAGGTAAATGGTAGCTTTTTGATGTATCTCCAGCAGCAACTAGAGGGGAAGAAAATAAAAATTGAAGATCAAAATCTTGCCCAACTGGTTGCTAAATTTGTCGACATTTTTGCTGAGCCGCATGGTCTTCTTCCTGCTCGGCAACATGACCATCGGATTCCAATCCTTTTTGTCAAGCCACTAGTGAAAATTCAGCCATACTATTATCCTTGCATCTAGAAGGATGAAATTGAAAAGATTATAAAGGAGATTCTTGAAATAGGGGTGATTCAGCCAAGTTGCAACCCCTATTCCTCATCGGTGCAACTTGTACGCAAGAAGGACGAAACTTGGCGGATGTGCATCGACTACCGAGCTTTAAATGGTATTACCATTAAGGACAAGTACCCAATACTAGTAGTAGATAAACTTCTTGATGAATTAAAAGGAGCTTGAGTCTTCACGAAGTTGGACCTCCGATCCGGTTACCACCAAATTCGGGTATATGAAGACGACATTCCAAAAACTGCATTCTGCACACATGACGGCTATTATGAATTCTTGGTAATACCTTTTGAACTTACTAATGCTTCTTCAACCTTCCAAAGTCTTATGAATGATATTTTTCGGAGCTTTCTTCATAAATTTATGTTGATATTTTTCGATGATATTCTCATTTACATCCCTTCTCTTGAGACTCACTTTCAGCATTTATGGTTTATTTTGATAATCCTTTGGGAGAATACCCTTTTTATTAAGCAACCAATGTGCAGCTTTCTCCAGCAAAAAGTAGAGTACCTTGGGCACATAATATCAATAGAAGGAGTGACGGTAGACCGAACAAAAATTGAAGTAATGCAAGGCTGGTCGAAACCTACAAACATGAAATTACTATGCAGGTTCCTTGGATTAACGGGCTACTATCGAAAATTTGTCAAGGACTATGCGAAGATCAGTGCGCCCCTCACTTCTCTACTAAACAAAGATACCTTCCAATAGTTAGACAAAGACTTCACTACCTTTGACAAACTTAAGGCAACCATAATGACGATGTCGGTGCTAATGCTACTAGATTTCAGCAGACCCTTTATCATTGAGGCTGATGCATCTGGAGTCAAAATTGGAGCCATTCTCATGCAAGATGGTCAACCACTTGCATACACTAGCAAGGTGTTGTATCTCGCCCATCAAAACATGTCAATATATGATAAGGAGATGCTCACCATTGTGCACGTAGTAACAAGGTGGAGACCCTACCTGATCGGCTGACGATTTTAAATTAAAATCGACCACAGAAGCCTCAAGCACTTTTTAAAGTAGAGATATCATCCCCTGAGCAACAAAAATGGGTAACCAAACTTCTAGGATTTGGTTATGAAATTATTTACAAAAAGGAGAAAGAAAACGTTCTTGTAGATGCACTCTCACAACTACCTGAGCAAGCTAAATTTTCAGCCATCTCCCTTCCTACCACCAGCTTCCTCAAGGACATTAGGGAAGGATAGAAGAAGGATCTAGAGATTAGCAATATCATAAAAAATTGGAGGAGGATCCAAGTGCAATAGCCCACTACACTTGGGATTCGAGGGATCTACGCTATAAAGGTCGCATTGTACTTATACTCGACTACCCTTGCATAAAAGTCATCCTGCATGAAATGCACTCCAGACTGTTAGCAGGGCACTCTAGATTCCTAAGAACCTACAAAAGAGTGAAGTAAATTTTTTATTGGAAATAGATGAAAAAAATTATTTCTGAATATGTGGCACAATGTGATGTATGTCAATAACACAAGAGTGAAACAATGGCAAGTCCAGGGAAGCTACAACCACTACCCATACCGAACTCAGTGTGGAATAACATCTTCATGGACTTCATCGAAGGGTTGCCACCTTCTAAAGGTAAAAGTGCAATTCTCATGGTAGTTGATCGGCTTACGAAATATGCTCATTTTTGTGCTGTGCGAAATCTCTACACTACTACTAATATTGCCAAGATTTTCATAGAAAATATTATTAAACTACATGGGATACCAAGGTCCATTGTAAGTGATCATGATAGGATCTTCTGTAGTAAATTTTGGGCCGAGTTATTTCAGTTATAGGGCACCAAACTCAAGATAAGCATAGTATATCATCCACAAACTAACGGCCAAATAAAGGTGGTGAACAGGTGTTTAGAGACATAGCTTCAGTGTTTCGCCAATAACTGGCCAAAGGAGTGGGCAAAATGACTTCTCTGAGTTGAATGGTGGTATAATACTACATATCATTCATCTACAAAATATGCCCCTTATGAAGCACTGTATAGTCGGCCGACCCTTGTAATTCCAAAGTATATAATTAGCTCAGCTAAGGTAGATTAGGTTAACCAAGAATTAATTGACAGGGATAAACTCCTATAACTACTAAAGGATAATCTCTCTACTGCTCAAGTCAGAATAAAGTAGCAAGCTGACACATGACGAAGAGAAAAAGAATTTTTAATAAGATATTGGGTTTATCTTCGCCTACAGCCATACAAGCAACTCTCCATCAATACACGAGCCTCCATGAAGCTATCCCTACATTTTTATGGGCCCTATCAAATCACAGAGCATATTGGAGCCATGGTGTATATACTTAAATTGCTTGACGATGCTAAAATTCACCTTGTCTTCCACGTGTTATGCCTGAAGCCCAAGTTGGGAGAACACGAGTCACCTCATATCCAACTACCCAACAACATTGATGATGGAGATATGTTAGGACTCTAGCTAGGAGAATCCTAATTGAGAAGGACATTTATATAAAACCTACCTAAACTGGCCCCTATTAAAGAGGTGAAGAGGCCAGCTAGGGTTAGAAGGTTGTTTCTTAGAGAAGAATTAGGAGTTGTAAAGGAGTATGAGTCTTGAGTAGGAGTCCTATTAGGAGTTGGTTAGAAGTAGGAGTCTTGAATAGGAGTCCTATTAGGAGTTAGAATTTAGAAGCCCTATAAATAGCTATGTATTTATCCTCTTTTTATAAGCAATAGATGAATCTTTTCTGTAGCCTTTGAGCAGCAACTTGGACGGAGGAACCCCTATAGAGTTCCAAGGAGGCCGATCCCCTAAAGAGATCAACCCCAAGTTTAGAATCTACAAGGGTTCTAACACCTGGTATTAGAGCAGCATTCTTAGTATCTCGCTGCCCTTCCATAGTC
Organism: Musa acuminata AAA Group; assembly: GCF_036884655.1. Lineage (NCBI taxonomy): Eukaryota > Viridiplantae > Streptophyta > Magnoliopsida > Zingiberales > Musaceae > Musa > Musa acuminata. Next base: position 15,060,723 of record NC_088338.1, on the reverse strand, counting down.
ATCCATTAGCCCTCCACAGTCGCCCAAAGCAATTCCCACAATTACTTAAAAGATCATCGTCAAATTTTGCAGTCATCTCCACCACCGTAGATCATCCTTGGATCTCCCCGTGAATTACAATAGGTTCTGGTTTCCCATCTTACTACTACTGCAATTTAGTTATCCTTACTCGAAAAAAAAAAAAAAATGTTCCAAAATTGCTGCATAAACTTTTCGTCGCAAAGTTTTCATCTCTACTACGAAAGATACATTGCAAAATTTCAACTGCATAGCACAGATTGTTTGATCTTGCTACTATATTTTTTCTATCCAAATCTCTACGAAATTTTTATAACAGCTTTAACACTGCATAATAGCAGATTTCCCTTTGGTTTTGTCAAAACATTCTCAATATAAATCATTGATCTTTTACGTCTAATCTGCTATACTTAAAAATCTACATTGTAAAATTTTAGCCGCATAGCACTATTTGTTTGATCTTGAAACTATATTTTTTCTATCCAAATCTCTACAAAATTTTTATGATAGCTTTGACACTTCTTAACAATAGATTTTCCTTTGGTTTTATAAAAAAATTCTCAATATAAACCACTAATCTTTTATGTCCAATCTGCTACACTTGAAAATATGTGCTGTAAAAAATTTCAGCTACATATTGTTGCCTTAACCCATCTATTTGCAATCTTTTTTGAATAAAATTTCTTATACACTTCATAGATCATCTTAGCTTCCATCTAAGATTGATCTATTAAGGAATTCATCTCTAAAAACAAATTTTTGTTGCTGCAAACTTTTATCGTATACCGCTGAAATTTTTCGATGAGAATTCTACTATCGCAACTTGTACCAATTTTCTTGCTGTTACTGCCAAAATTTTGTTAATTAAATTAGACATCCTTACTATCATATAAACTGAGATATTTCTGTCAATTCCCTCCTCAAATCTCTCAAGTTTTTGGTAAAAATTTCGTCGAGAAGCCGCTATTTCTTCGATGATAATTCTGCCCTTACAAGAGCACATATTTGCAGCACCTTCCACTGATTTCTATCAAACCTTTACTGTCATCTACCACAGATCCAAAATTTTCATCCATAGCCCTGAAACTCCACCAAACCACACCCTCAAACTGTACCCAAAACAACCACAAAACAAGCCTAAACCGCAGCCTACATCCACCAATCCACCAACCCTTTCGACCATCACTTCTCTTAACCTATACATGCCTTTAACCTGACAACAAAAGAGAGATCTTAACATCATAGATTTGGAAGCATATACTATGGCATCTGAGGAGGTAATTAATGCTAAATTCGAAGCCTTCGAGGTGCGAATGGAGGATAAGATTCAGACGCCCTTTATCGAACTTAGATTGGCGACCACTAAGCCCGAATAAATCACATCAAGAAGAGAGCTCTGCTGAATTGCACCAAGCCCAAAGAGATAATTTCGAAGGGAGGGGAGGCTCTGTGACTGACCCCAACTATCCATGCATGAGAGTGGAGTTCCCTATATGGGAAGAAGGAGACCCGATTGGTTGGATCTCACGCGCGGAGTGATATTTTCGATATCATAAAACCGCAGACGCATCTATGGTAAAAATTACATCTATACATCTTGAAGGGGGTGTCATACAGTAGTTTGACTGATTTGAACACACTCATGGAGTCCTCTCATAGCAACAATTCAAAGAAGGACTGCTGATCCGCTTCGGACCAACCAATTACGAGAACATTGACGGACAACTAGCATAGATCCGACAAACCTCTACCATTCAAGAGTACCAAACCAGGTTTAAAAGGTTATCTAATCAAACTTGTGATTGGTCTTAAAAATAGCTATTGGGGACCTTCATTGAGGGCTTGAAGCTGGAGATCCGGGGAGAAGTTAAAGCGCGACAGCCGTACACGCTTAGGACAACCATCTCGCATTATTTCAAGAGGAGCGATTGAACCATAAAGCCCTGAGGACTAGGGTTGCTCCTCAACTAGCAATACCAAAGCCCTCAACTCCCCCTACTATCAACTGAGTCCTTGCACCAAAAAGCTTGGCAAGAGAAGAACTTCAGGAGAGATCTACGAAGGGGTTATGTTGGCATTGCGACGAGCCATGGAGCCGTGAGCATCGCTGTAGTAAAGGGAGACTTCTTATGATTGAACCAGTAGAAGAAGAGGTCATTGAACATCCAAAAGAGAGCCTTGAACATGAAGAAGAAGATACATAAGAAGAGCCATAACTGATCGAAGTTATGGTACATGCACTAGCCGGCTACTCAAACCTGCAAACGATGAAAGTTAGAGGTCTTCTCAAACAACAACTGATCACTGTTCTCATCGACTCAGGCAGGACTAATAACTTCCTAAATAGTAATGTTTCTATCCAAATAGCCTTACCTATTGAGAATTGCTGTAGGTTTGATGTTAAAGTCACCGACGAATGGATTTTGAAGTATGATTGTAAGCGCCCGCGAGTGAAACTATTGTTGTAGGACCAAGAGATAATTACATATTTCTTCCTCCTCCCTCTTGATGATCATGAGGCCATGCTCAGAATTAAATGGTTGATGATATTAGGTGATATTTCTTGGAATTTTATGTAACTAATTATGAAATTTTACAGTAAGGAGAAACAAGTGATACTGCACATGAAACGTGGGGGCGACGTAACGATAATTTACACACAACAAATGGAGAAGGTTTTGAATAAAGCATGTAGCGGCTTTTTGGTACAACTTGAGCAGCAAACTAAGGGAGAGCCAATAAAATTTGAAGATCCAAACCTACTTCCTTTGCTTGCTGAATTTTCAGATATATTTGACGAACCGCACAACCTACCTCTTACTCGTCGGTATGATCATTATATAATGATTCTTCCAAGCAAATCTTTAGAAAATACTCGGCCATATTAGTATCTACATCTCCAGAAGGATGAAATAGAGAGGATTATAAAAGAGATGCTCAAAACAGGAGTTATTCGGCCAAGTTGTAGCCTCTATTCTTCCCCGGTGCTACTTGTACGCAAGAAGGACGGAACATGGCGAATATGCGTTGATTACCAAGCTCTCAATGGTATAACCATCAAGGATAAATACCTTATTCTAGTAGTAGATGAATTGCTAGATGAAAGGGAGCACAAATCTTCACAAAGCTGGACCTTCGATTCGGGTATCATCAAATACGAGTGTGCGAAAAAGACATACCGAAAACCGCCTTTCGAACACACAACGGCCACTACGAATTTTTGCTTTCTTCAACAAAAGGTGGAATACTTGGGCATATCATATTAGAGGAAGGTGTGATGGTGGACCCCTCCAAAATAGAAGCAATGCAAAACTGACCGACCTCGAGGAACATAAAATTGCTACATGGCTTTCTGGGTTTAACAGGCTACTACCGCAAGTTCGTGAAAAACTATGGAAATATCAGTACACCACTTACTTTCTTACTAAAAAAAGATGTCTTCCAATGGTTGGACAAAGCCTCTACTACCTTTGACAAACTTAAGGCAGCCATGACGACGACGCCGGTGCTAGCACTACCAGATTTCAACTGACCCTTCATTATTGAGGCCGACACATCTGGAGTCAGAATTGGAGTCATTCTCATACAAGATGGTCGACCACTCGCATACACTAGTAAGACATTGTCTCCCTCCCATTAAAACATGTCAACATATGATAAGGAGATGCGCGCCATTGTGCACACAACAACGAGGTGGAGACCCTACTTGATCGGTCGACGATTTCAAATTAAAATCGATCATAAAAGCCTCAAGTACTTTTTAGAGCAAAAGATATCATCCCTTGAGCAGCAAAAATGGGTAACAAAACTTCTTGGATTTGATTATGAAATAACTTACAAAAAGGAGAAAGAGAATGTTATTGCAGATGCGCTTTCGCAACTACCCGAGCAAGCTGAATTTTCGACCGTTTCACTTCCGACTAGCGACTTCCTTGTGGATATTAAGATAGAATGATAGGAAGATTCAGAGATTAGTAAGATTATAAAAAAATTGGAGGAAGCATCAAGCTCCATGGCTCATTACAATTGGGACTCAAAAGAATTACACTATAAGGGACGCATTGTGCTTGTGACAAATTCTACTTGCATCTTCATGAGCATATTTTGGATAAAGTTATTCCATATGTAGGGTACTAAATTGAAAAAGAGTATGACATATCACCCACAAACCAACGGTCAGACGAAAGTTGTAAATAGGTGCTTGGAGACAACACAAAGCCACCCATCAAATATGACTACCCAAGGAGAACTTCAGACACAGCCAAGTGCCATTATTGATCAATGGATCATGACTCGACGACGATGACCCACTATTGAAGTGCTAATATAGTGGGCGAACCTACCAACAGAAGATGCCACTTGGGAGAACTATGATGACTTGAAGATCAAATTCTCAGAATTCATGAATCATCAGCCTTGACGACAAGGCTGATTTGAAGAGGGTGGGTCGTTAGGACTCTAGCTAGGAGAGTCCTAACTGAGAGGGATATTCATGTAAAATCTACCTAAATCGACCCCTATTAAAGAGGTGAAGAGGCTGGCTAGGGTTAGAAGATTGTTTCTTAGAGAAGAATTAGAAGTTGTAAAGGAATAGGAGTCTTGAGTAGGAGTTCTATTAGGAGTTGGTTAGAAGTAGGAGTCTTGAATATGAGTCCTATTAGGAGTTAAGGTTTAGAAGCCCTATAAATAGTCATGTATTCCTCCTCTTTTCATAAGCAATAGATGAATCTTTTCTACAGCCTTTGAGTAGCAACTTGGAGGGAGGAACCCCTATAGAATTCCAAGGAAGTCGATCCCCTAAAAAGATCAACCCCAAGTTTAGAATCTGCAAGAGTTCTAATAAGATATTCAAGCCCAACCACAAGCCATCATCAACTGTAGAATCATGATGCGTTGCCAACGTCTCTCTACTGAAGTACTAGTGTATTGAAATAATCTACCACTTGAAGACGCCACATGGGAATCACTAGAGGAGCTAAAGACCCGATTTCTTAAGTTCATGAAACCTCAGCCTTGAGGACAAGACTGATTTGGAGAGGGTGGGCTTGATAGGACCCTAGTAGGGTTGGGTCCTACTTAACTAAGAAGTAGCTAATAAAACCCTGTGAGATTGTAATAAACCCTACCTAGCCACCTCTATCCTATAAAGAAGAGTGGCTAGGGTTCATATTTGGGCCTTTGGGCTTCCTAGCTGCTGCCCTCTTTTATTGGGCTAGTTAGTTAGGGTTAAGGGCAAAAGGGGTAACTCACCTAGGAAGCAGCCCCTAGGGCTAAGGTTTGGAGCTCTATATAAGCATGTAGCTTCCATCTCTTTTAGAATAAGATCTATCTATAATCGTAGCCATTTGGCCGACTTCAAGGAGGGTGGAACCCCTATAGTATTCCAAGGAGTGATCTTCCTCAAAGATCAATCTACATAGAATTCCTGTAGGGTTCTATCAATCTCTTTCTAAAAATTGGGATTCTAAAATAACAATCATTCAAGAGGCTAAGGATTTGCGTACTTTTCCTCTCAAAAAACTTATTGGGTCTTTAATGACCTATGAAATGAATTTTATGACACAAAACAAACTTCAGAATAACCTTCCAAAAAATATAAAGGATTTTTCACTTAGAACAAAAGAAGACCACTCGAGCAAAAGCTCAAGTGATGGTGAACTTGAACTTCTTACTATAAAATTTAAAAAGTTCATGAAATAAGAATTAAAGAATAAAAATAAACTTAAAAAGAATGCAACTACCTGCTATGAACATAAAAAGAAAGAAGCACTCTGGGACGAATCGAGCTCATCCGAAGACGAGGAGAAAACCAACAAAGGCAAGGTGGCAAACTACACCTTAACGACTTTTGATAATGTGGTAATCAAAATTCTCTTAGTTTATTTTGAAATTACATTATGCATTTCATGAGTTATTATTTAAACTAGTTTTAAAAATTATATATAAATTATTAAAAAAATTGGGATCATGCTTATCTTTCTAGTACTTTTGAAAATGATCATGAAAATTACATGCTTTATAATAAAGGAACAAAATGTTAGATTTAATAATTAATCCTATGTATGCTTTTAAGAAGAAATAATGTGTCTTGATGATTTCCGATTTTGATTATGCTTTATGTTTAATGAAACCATGCTTGATGTCTTAATGAAAATATTAAGAGATTTGATATCATGCTTAATGAGTTTATAGTTTGAAATTATGCATGTTATACATTGACAGCTTGAAACCATGTTTTGGTATCGTGCCCAAAGTAATGATGCATAATGATCATGCAGAGTTTATATTTCAAAATTATGCATAATAATTTTTGTGATTTATGGCTTACTGATCTTTGTCATAATGAAATTTATTTTTCGGTCTTAAATGATATTGCATATTTTCTTGAAAATGTCTCTAAAACTTCTTGATTTTTCAGCATGTGATTCTTAGTGATGAATCTATTTTATATTTTCTTTTAAATTAAGAAAATGAGTTTGATGATTTTGATAATTTGTCAATTTAAATTTTAATGAGCCTTATCTTGATTTTTTGAGATTTATAACTTGAGATTTCTTATACATAAATTAAGATATTATATTATTTGATCTCCTATGTTTCTTTTTGTAATTTATAAAAGAAGAGATTTATTGAAATAAATCATGTCTTGTGGCATTCATGATTTGATATTAATATCTTTCAAAATATGATTTTTATTATGTATAATTCCTTGTATTCATAAAGTATATCTCATCACCAAAATTTTCTTGTTATCCTTCATGTGATGATATGAAATTATGCAATACTCATGATATTATATTGCTGCATACAAATGAGAAGTTATGATCATGGTAGGATGCAATGTAATTTGATAAATTGATACCATCATGATGTGAACTATTTATGATTTGGAATGATGCATGTAATATTTATGATTTTATTATGATGATATGATGTATGACATATGATGTGAATTATGATTAAAATTGCTTTCACTTGAATTTAATTTGAATTCAAGGTTTATCTCAATTATAACATATTGAAATAAAAATGACACTTTACCTTTGTCATGTTTTGAAAATTGATGTAAAGGGAAAAGAATTTCAACATTGTATTCTTCCCTTCTTTTTTGACAATGATAAAGGAGAGAAAAGTTGTTAGTTTGCATGAGAAGAAAAAAGATTGCTCATCTCAAAAGATGCAAAATTTTACCTACTTTCATATGTGAAAAATTTGCTAGCTTGCATGTTCTAATATGATATAACACTTGCTAATTTGCTAGCCTACAAATTGCAAGGAGAAGAACTTGCTATCTTGAACATCACCAAGAATTGCTGGCTTACAATCTCAAGAGTAGTAAAAGTGCTATCTTGCCTATCTTAGAAACCAAAACATGCAAACTTGCACATCTAGCAAAATTTACAAACTTGTAAATCTCAAAATTAATTGCTAGCTTACATTTTTTAAAATGATGTAAAAATTTGCTAGCTTGCATGATGATAAAACTTGAGATTATGTTTATAATGCAATAATTTGAAATTTCATATCTAAAATACTTGATAGTTGCACTTCTCCTTTTTGTTGATGACAAAGGGGGAGAAGTATGATGATGTTATGCATGATTTTATGATAACATGTTACTTGAATTTTTGAATTCAAGAGTTCTATCAATATTGCAAATTGATAGGGGGAGTTAAGATTAACTCTATCATCCATTGGTTGTCATTATAAAAAAGGGAGAGATTGTTGATTCTCATATTTTGATAATGAAACCAATTGATAGAGTTTATGATTTGATTTGTGTTTTGAGTAACGCATAAGACTTCAATCGGGGAGAGACAATTGAAGCAGGAAGAATCATGTTGGGCCAAAGTGGAACATGTCAGAAGATTGGACGTCGAGCTAGAGGATCGGTCAACGTATCAGTAGAAGGCTTTGGGCCATGGGTTCAAGCATCGGGCCAAGAAGAGCATAAATTATGCCAAGAAAATCGGAGTTGCAGAGGTCAATTGGCTAATTGGGCAATAGGTCACAAGAGAGGACGATGCACCGAAGAATCGGACGAAGCGTCGATGAACCAATGACATGCCGGACAACATTTAATTAGCTTTGTAATAATTGTCTAAGATTGAAGTAGGTTTAAAGTGTGTAGGATTAATTATGATAGCGATCAAGGCATAAAGCAAAATAAAGACTTGGAGTCAAGAACGAGATTTCATCGAGAGTTCGAGAGTTCGTCGGAAGTTCTACTGGAATTGACCGAGAAGTCCAGGAGCTTGCCAAAGAAGCTTATCAAAGTTGGCCAAGAAGATTGTCGTGAAGTCTAGGAGCTTGCCGGAAGTTTGTTGGAATATTGTTGAGAGATCATCGGAAGATCACTAAAAGATCGTCAGAAGCTCATCGGAAGAAACTTAGACTTACCAGACTTATTTAGCTTAGTGTATGCCTTAAAATTTATAATTAGTACATAATTGGGTTGGAATTGAGCCAATTCAATTAGGGGCCAATTTGGCCCAAGTTTGGGCTGTGTTGGGCCAAGTGAAAGGCCCAAACAATCACCCAATAGGTGGCACCATCAATGGCACAATCTCCGAGACTATGTCAGGTGGTGGTATCGCTAGATTGGGTAATGGTACAACCTAGTTGCGGTGTCAGACAGTGGTACCACTAAGACACAGTCTTTTAAGCAATGGTACCACCAACATAGGCGATGGTACCGCTAGGACCCCGAAAATCAAGGATGAGATTTTTTAGGCTCCAAGTTTGAATCCACTTGAGGCCTATAAATATCCATCTCATCTCTACTCAGATGACACAAGAATTGAGAGTAAAAAAGAGAGAAAACACTGTTATAATCTTGTATGAACTCCTCTCAAACTCTTTGTGTTAGTGAAGTTTAAGAGAGGAGGTTGTGGGTGTAAAAGTTCTCTCCTGAGCTTGCAAAAAGAGAATAGAGTTGTAAAGAGATGGCTGGTCTTTGCCTATTGAAGGAAGACCGATAGTGGATACCGATGGCCTCAACAGAGGAGGAATCAGGAGTAGATATAGGTCACGATGATCGAACCACTATAAACTTAGTTTGTATTTATGTGTTATTTTTTACTTTAATTGTAAACTGTCATACTTCCTCGTTACTTTAGCTGCACACTCTTATAAATGTGTTTCAAGTTAACATCTTTCTGAGATCAATTTTAATTGAATGAAAGATTTTCGAACCGACGTTAATTTTATCTGCTGTATTAATTCTCCCCCGCCCCGCCCCGCCCCCCCCCCGTCTCCCTCTCTTAGTGTTGACTCATTCATAGCATAAGTTTCATTGAATCAAGCTTCTACTATAGCAAAGAGAAAGGATTCATCAAAAATATTAAAATGTGCATATTAAAAATTCATGAATCAAATCACTTTTCTTGTAAATAAAAGGAGGAAGGATTCATAAGAATTGATTATCGCATAAAAGATTAAATCATTAATCCAAAAATCCATGAATCAAGGCTTTTCCTTTGCAAAGAGGAAGGATTCATGAACATCACATGAAAAATAAGGAATCAAGTTGTGAATGCCAAAAGTCCATGAATTGAATCTTTTCTTCTGTAAATAGCAAGAGGAAGGATTCATAGGAGATGATCTCGATTTAAAAGGAAAATTCATGTTATGAAAAATTGAGAAATCCAAAAAATATATAAAGGAATTTATGCATTTGAAAGATTTAACATGCCTAATTCTCTTCTAATAAAATCAAAATGTTCCTCATTTAAAGGTTTTATAAAAATATCTATTAATTGATATTTTGTATTAATAAATTCTAAATATATGTCATGGTTATTAACATGATTTCTTTAAAATGATTTCTAATATCAATATATTTAGTTCTAGATTATTGACTGGGATATTTTGTTAAATATATTGCACTAGTGTTAGTACATTTTATAGGTATGTTTTTCAAGTGAATTTCATAATTTTTTAAAGTATTTTTTATCTAGATAACTTGTGCATAACATGCACCTACTGCTATATACTCAGCTTTAGTTATAGATAATGCAACCGAGTTTTGTTTCTCGGAAGACTAAGAGACAAGTGCATGACTTAAAAGTTGACATGTTCTTGATGTACTTTTCCTATCTATTTGACAACTAACAAAATTAGCATCAGCATAAGTAAGTAACTCTAAGTCTTTAGATTTTGGATACCATAGTCCTAGATTAGGAGTTCCTTTTAGATATCTAAAAATCCTTTTAATAGCTTTTAGGTGAGATTGCTAGGGATTAGATTGAAATCTAACGCATAGTCCAACACTAAACATGATATTGGGTCAAGTTGCTGTGAGGTATAATAAACTATCTATCATATCCATATAGGTCTTTTGATCAAAACAGTCTCTATTAGTGTCCATATCTAATTTTGTTGAAGTGCTCATTGATGTATTAATAGCTTTAGCACTATCCACATTAAATTGCTTCAATGAATCTAAAGCATATTTAGTTTGACTAATAAAAATTACATCACTTAGTTGTTTAATTCATAGACCTAAGAAAAAATTTAATTTGCCCATTAAGCTCATTTCGAACCCTTGACTCATACTTTTGGCAAACGATTCACACAAAGATTCACTTGAAGAAACAAAAATGAAATTGTCAACATAAATTTAGATAATGAGAAAATTATTTTCAAAATGTTTAATAAACAATGTAGTATTGACCTTACCTTTCATAAAATTATTTGGAATAAGGAAAGAACTAAGCCTCTCAAACTAAGCCTTAGGGGCTTGTTTTAATCCATAGAGTGTTAGGAACAGGGTCGGCACTAAGAGGGGGGAGTGAATTAGTGTAGCGGTAAAATTACGTCGGTTTGGAAAATCTTTCATACGTTGAAAACCGAACTCGGAAGATAACTTGAAATCTCGTTCATATATAAAGTGAAAGCAGTAGGCAAGTAAATATTCAGTTTGCAATTAAAGTAATTTGTACAAAGGAAATGCAAACCAGAGAACATGCCAATTTATAGTGGTTCGGTCATCGTGACCTACATCCACTCTGTCGATTCCTCTTCCGTCGAGGCCACCGGCATCCACTATCGATCTTCTTTTAATAGGCGAAGATCAACCTCCTTCTTACACCCCTCTTCTCCTTTTACCAGGTTTAGGAGACAACCCTTACAAACACACACACTCCTCTTTAACGAGAATTCTAAACTTAGAATTTAGAGGAGGGGATTCACGTATGATTGCAATAGCATTTTCTCACTTTTAATCTCTTTGTGCTTGTGTGCTTTAACCAGGGATAAGAGAGGTATTTATAGGCTTCAAGTTGATTCAAACTTAGAGCCTAAAAATACCTCATCCTGGGTTTCTTGGGTCCGGGAGGTACCATCGCCAGTGTTAGTCTAACACTAACACTGCGTTGGGCGGTACCACTACCCAGTGTGGTGGTACCACCGCCTGACACTGGGCGATACCACCGCCTAGACTAGCAGTACCACTGCCTGCAGCCTCTCAGAGGCTATGTCTCGGCGGTACCACCGCCTGACATAGTCTTCGAGACTATGCCATGATGGTGTCACCTCTTAGGGCGTTTGGGCCTTTTTATTGGGCCCAACATAGTTCTTACATGGGCCCAACTGGCCCATAATTGGGTTGGCCCAAATCCAATCCCAATTACGTGCTACTTACGATTCCTAAGACATTTTCTAAGCAAAATAAGTCTGTAAGTCTAGTTTCTTCTTGCGAGCATCCAGCGATCTTCCGACGAACTTCTGACGATCTCTCGGCAATGTTCCAGTGGACTCCCAGCAAGCTTCTGGACTTCACAATGATCTTCTTGGCGAGTTCCAACGAGCTTCTCTAGCAAGCTCCGAGACTTCTCGGCTAGTTCCAACAGAACTTCCAACGAACATCCGGACTTTCAACGAACTCCCAATGAAATCACGTTCATGAATCTAGGACTTCATTTTGCTTCATGTCTTACTATCGTAGTTAATCCTTCACATATAAAATATACTTCGATCTTGACATTTAATACTAAGCATTGAAACATATTGTCCGGCATGTCATTGGTCCCTCGACGCTTCGTCCGATTCTTCGACACATCGTCCTCTCTTGCGGCCTATTGCCCAATCGGCCAATTGACTCCGCAACTCCAATATCCTTGGTGCAATATCCACTCTTCTTGGCCCAATGCTCGAATCCATGGTTCGAAGCCTTCTATCAATACGTCGACCGATCCTCCGACTCGACGTCCAATCTTCTAACATGTTCCTCCAGCCCAACATAATTCTTCCTGCTTTAATTGTCTCATCTTGATCGAAGCATCCTATGTCACTCAAAACACAAATTAAATCATAAACATTTAACATTTGGTTTCATCATCAAAATCTGAGATTCAACAATCTCCCCCTTTTTTATGATGACAACTAATTGATGATGGAGTTAACCTTAACTCTCGGAGTTTAAACAAACTCCCCCCATCAATATGCCATATTGATAGAAACTCTTGGATTCAAAAATCCAAGCAAAATATCATGATCAAATCATGCATAACATCAACATACTTCTCTCCCTTTGTCATCAACAAAAAGGAGAAGTTCAATTCTCATGTGTTTAGTCATAACAGTTTCAAATCGTTGCATAATAAATCTCAAGTTTAATCATCATGCAAGCTAACAAAAATTTTGAGTTTTACATCATGTAAGCTAGCAATATTTAAGATGTTCAAAGAAGGCAACTTTTGCTTCTTGAAATTTGCAAGTTAGCAATCTTTGCTTCTCTTTTGAGATGAGCAAGCTAACATGTTTTTGCATCTTCTTGACTTGTGCAAGATTACAAGTTTGCCTCTTTTCATGATGTGCACGCTAGAAATTCTTTCTCTCCTTTTGTCATTTGCAAAAAGAGAGGAATAACAAAACAATGGTGCAATTCATCAATTTTCAAATTATGATAAGAATAAAGTGTTATTCTCATACATGATATGCAATACATCAAATACATCATCATAATAAAATCATAAGTATTGCATGCATCATTTTTTAATAAGCTAGCAACTTTGCTTCCTAGAAAGTTTTTCTCCTTGTAATTTGTGAGCTAGCAAATTTTACACATGAAAGTTGGCAAAATTTGTTTACATCTTTTGGGATGAGCAAGCTTTTTGCTTCTTCTTGAAGTATGCAAGCTAGCTAGCAAAATTTCTCCCCCTTTGTCATTGTCCAAAAAGAAGGGAAGAAAATAATTTTGTAATTTTTTTGTTCTTTATAATAATTTTTAAATCATGACAAAGATAAATAACAAAGATGAAAAATCAAGCCACGAATGTCAATATCATAGTATTGCATGTATTCATATCATCACATGGAGAATATCAAGAAGAACTTGGTGATGAGATAAACATTTCATTAATACAATGAATTTTACATAATAAAATTTAAGTCATAAATTATCAAGATGTCAAGTAGCATATCATGGTTAATTTGAATACATCCTTTTTAGTGAATACCAAGAAGAATCATAGTATAAAAAATCTTGATTTATAGAAAAATCTCATGTATTGAATATCGAGAAATCAAGATGATGATTAAAAAAAAATCACAAGTTATAATAAAGAGAAAAATCATCATTCATTTTCAATTTATTCAATTTGTCAAATCAACATTTCTTGGGTATGCATGATATCAAAACATGGTTTCAAATCTTCAACATATAACATGCATAATTTCAAAAATTGAAAGGAGAAGGGAAGAAAGGTACAAAAATTTCAACCATCTCATAAACAAATGAAAGATCTGTTAGTTTGGCAAGTCTCATAGTCCCACATCGGGAAAATCAGACTTGTTGTCTCGTCTTGGAACTTTAAATAAGGGCTTGAGCTTTGATGTTATACACACCACAAGAAGTACAACAGGCATCACAAGAAAACCTGTTTATGGTTTGAAGTCTTCTTGTTTAGGAAGCTGAAGGTGTTTTATGGCCTAGGAACATCTTCCTAAGGCATTTGTAAGTGTCCCTCTTTTATAGTAGTGATTTGCTCCTCCTTCGTCCGTGGATGTAGGTCAATTGACCGAACCACGTATATCTGGTGTTCTGGTGTTCTTGTCGCTTTTATTCTTTCCGCTTTATTGTCTTTGTTGTGTTGCCAAAATTACCTTGTGGTAAATATCCTGGGGCTAGCTCTAACAAACTGGTATCAGAGCCTGGTTCTGGGATCTTTTGGCAACGATGACAATAACAAAGATTGTTGTCGAGAAATTCGACAGAAATGTCAACTTCGGCATGTGGCAACTCAAGATGGAGGCCATTCTGGTTCAAGACGGAGTTGATTTGGCACTTCAGGGTGCTGAGAACATTCCAGATGGTACGTCAAAGGAAGATCTTGCGGGTATGGATAAGAAGGCCCGATCCAGCATCATTCTAAATCTCTCTGACGAGGTTTTACGGGAGGTAGCTACGGAGACTACGGCTAAGAGCATGTGGGACAAACTTAAAGCCTTGTACATGAAGAGGACAGTGGAGAATCGTCTCTACTTGAAGCAGAGTCTGTATATGCTTCGGATGGTTGAAGGTACATCTATACTCTCGCATCTTGATAAGTTTGATTCTTTGGTTATGGATTTGGAGAATATAGATGCAAAAATTGATGATGAGGATAAGGCTTTGTTCCTCTTGTGTTCTCTTCCCCAATCTTTTAAGCATTTCCGTGATATTTTGATTTATGAAAAAGAAACAGTTTCGTATCAGGAAATTAAATCTGCACTAAAATCTAAGGAGCAAATAGATAGAGATATCACTGGGGAAAGTAGAGGAAATCAGGCTGAGGGTCTGGTTGTCAGGGATAAAATGGATAAAAGAGAATTTGACAGTAGTAGATCTAAATCTAGATCTAAATCCAGACATAGAAATTTGGAATGCAGATATTGTCATAAAATGGGGCACATTAAATCTGATTGCTTTAAATTGAAAAATAAATTAAAGCAAAAGGAAAAATTTGTTGAGAAAACTATTGAATCCGCTGAAGCTAGTGTAGCATCTGATGAGAATTTTGGAAATATTTTCTTTGCTACTGATGACAGGACAAAGTCTAAAAATGAATGGATTTTAGATTCAGGTTGTTCTTATCACATGTGTCCCAATAGGAATTTGTTTTCCACGTATGAATCTTGTAATGGTGGAATTGTTTTGATGGGCAATAATGCTGCATGTGATGTTGTTGGTAGAGGAACAATCCGAATTAAAATGCATGATGTTATTGTGAGGACACTCACTAATGTTAGACATGTTCCTGATTTGAAAAAGAATCTCATCTCTTTAGGCACCCTAGAGGCCCTTGGGTGTAAATACACAGCTGAAGGTGGAGTTATGAAAGTTTCTAGAAGTGCTCTTATTGTTATGAAAGCTTGTAGGTCTGGTAGCTTGTATATTCTGCAGGGAACTACTGTCACAGGTTCAGTTGCAGTCTCGTCATCATCATTGTCTGATTCTGACATCACCAAATTATGGCATATGCGTTTGGGTCATATGAGAGATATTCGACCACCACAAAGATATGCAAATTTGGTTGCATATGCTTTGTCTGTTGCAAAAGAGACAAGTGAAGTTGGTGAGCCTACTACCTATTCAGATGCAGTTTCTTTTGATAATTCCGCTAAGTGGTTGATTGCTGAGGGAAAGGTCCTTGTTCAGAAAATTTATACGAAGGACAATCCAGTTGATATGCTTACGAAGCATGTTCCGGTTTACAAGTTCAAGCAGTGCTTGGACTTGGTTGGTGTTCATTGTTGGTGATTGCCCGTTGGGGCTTTTGTGAAGAAGGTGGAGCAAGTTTTGTTGGGACATGCCAAGGTGGAGATTTGTTAGTTTGGCAAGTCCCACATCGGGAAAATCAGACTTGTTGTCTCGTCTTGGAACTATAAATAAGGGCCTGAGCTTTGATGTTATACACACCACAAGAAGTATAGCAGGCATCACAAGAAAACCTGCTTATGGTTTGAAGTCTTCTTGTTTAGGAAGCTGAAGGTGTTTTATGGCCTAGGAACATCTTCCTAAGGCATTTGTAAGTGTCCCTCTTTTATAGTAGTGATTTGCTCCTCCTTCGTCCGTGGATGTAGGTCAATTGACCGAACCACGTATATCTGGTGTTCTGGTGTTCTTGTCGCTTTTATTCTTTCCGCTTTATTGTCTTTGTTGTGTTGCCAAAATTACCTTGTGGTAAATATCCCGGGGCTAGCTCTAACAAGATCAAGTCATGAATCCAAAATTCCATGAATCATTTCGACAAATCTCCATTTAAATAATCAAAATGATCATCAAAGGTAATCTTATGTTATTCCAAGAAATCAAGATCATGATTTTGATAAAACTCATTTCAAATTCAAATCATCAAAATCTCAACATTACTTTCAAGAGATTCAAAAAGACACAAACAACTTTATCAATCTTTTAGTGAAAAATTGATAAGATAGAGAAAAAGAAAATTTCAAAAAATACTTTTCTCTTTTTAGTTGTTTGTTACATACAAGCATGCCTTTGTCCCCTTTTTTTTATGCCAAATTAAAATATATATCATCATTTTTAAAAAAAATACAAGATTTATTACAAAATCGTATCTCTTTTTACAAAAATCATCAAGATCAATAAATCACAAAAATCATCATGTATAACTTTAAAATCTCATGCATAAAATCATGAATCATGGTATCAAAACATTTCATATTTTTATTACATCATTATGCATCATTAAATATACAATCGTCAACACTTACACTATTTCATATAAGTATATCTTTTTCATTTATGCCAAATCAAAGCATGCATCATTTTTAAAACCGAAAAAACAACTTTCATTACGGTAAAAATCGATAATCCATAAATCGCAAGAATCATCATGCATAATTTTGAAATATAAATTTATTAAGCATGATATCAAATTACATTATTTCATCAAGCATGATTTCATATTTTCAATCAAAATCATTTTGTTTATTTATCATAATATATGTATTTTTCATGATTATTTTTAAAATCATTAGAAAGGTAAGCATGATCCAATTTTATTTTTACATTTTCATTAAACATGTAATTAAAAAAAATTAATTTTCTTAAACTAAATTAAAACTAAATTAAAAATAAGTCATGAGAAGCATTATGTAATTTCAAAATAAACTAAAGGCATTTTGATTACCTCATTATCAAATGCCATTAAGGCATAGTTTGCCACCTCGCCTTTGTTGATTTTCTCCTCGTCTTCGGAGGAGCTCAATTGCATGTCATTTCATAGGTCATTAGAGACATGATAAGTTCTTCGATCAAAAAGGTATTTAAATTTTTTAATTCTTATATAGCCATTATTTTTGCATCCCAATTCTTAGAGAGCGATCGTAAAATCTTGTTAACAAGTTCAAATTTCAAAAAGCTTTTACCAAGAGCCTTTAAACCATTGACAATATCCGTAAAATGGGTGTACATGTCTCCAATGGTTTCGCTTGGTTTCATATGAAATAGTTCAAAATCATGCATTAAAAAATTAATCCTCGAATCTTTTACTCTATTAGTGCATTCATGTGTGATTTCGAGAGTGTGCCATATGTCAAAAGCCATTTCACACATAGAAATTCTATTAAACTCAGTTTTATCCAAAGCGCAAAATAGAGCGTTCATAGCTCTAGCATTTAAGGAAAAAATCTTCTTCTCCAAATCATTCCAATGATTCATTGGAAGAGAAGACCTTCTAAAACCAAATTCAACAATATTCCATACGTTCAAATCAAACAAAAGCAAGAAAACTCTCATTCGAGTTTTTCAATATATGTAGTCCGTCCCATTGAAAAAGGGAGGACGAATGAGAGAGTGACCCTCTTGAAAGCCGAAAAGAGTCATTTCTCTTAGGTGTTAAACTAAGTGAGAAATAGCGAGGCTCTGATACCAATTGTTAGGAATGGGGTCGGCACTAAGAGGGGGGGGGGGGGGGGGGGTGAATTAGTACAGCGGTAAAATTACATCGGTTTAGAAAATCTTTCGTACGTTAAAAACCGAACTCGGAAGATAACTTGAAATCTCGTTCATATATAAAGTGAAAGCAGTAGGCAAGTAAAGATTCAGTTTGCAGTTAAAGTAATTTGCACAAAGGAAATGCAAACTAGAGAACACATCAATTTATAATGGTTCGGTCGTCGTGACCTACATCCACTCCGTCGATTCCTCTTCTATCGAGGCCATCGACATCCACTATCGATCTTCCTTTAATAGGTGAAGATCAACCACCTTCTTACACCACTCTTCTCCTTTTACCAGGTTTAGGGGACAACCCTTACAAGTACACACACTCCTCTCTAAACATAATTCTAAACATAGAATTTAGAGGAGGGGATTCACTTATGATTGTAACAGCATTTTCTCACTTTTAATCTCTTTGTGCTTATGTGCTTTAACTAGGGATGAGAGGGGTATTTATAGGTTTCAAGTTGATTCAAACTTGGAGCCTAAAAATATCTCATCCCGGGTTTTCTTGGTCCGGGCGGTACCATCGCCAGTATCAGTCTAACATTGACACTGCGCTAGTGTTGGGAAATCATGGGGGCGACATCACATGTGCAGCGGAAGAACAAGAAAACAAAATCCCCGATTCCCAAAAAGATGTTCGTCGTCGTGCGAAGATTGGTGCGAAAAAATCCGCGAAACATGAAACTGCTTATAGAGTAGATTGTGTTACCTAGGGAGATCGTATATCCCTGTTTCATTGCAGATCCTTAGGAGAGGGTAAAGGAGGTCAAGCGTCCTCCTCTCTAGCGGTGATCCAAATAGCAGGGTTGCGACGACGCTCCTCAAAAACTCCAGGCCTGATCTGAGGTGGAGAGGAAGAGGAGAATAGGAAAGGCAAGCAAAGGCTCTAGCCTATGAGGCTCTGAATCCCTCCTATTTATAGAGGTCCCCTATCAAACCCTAATGGGTCCTCCCCTAGTGGGTATTGGATCTGCATCCAATAAGATAAGGGCTCTGTCGGATATCTCATATCCGAACCTCTACTCATCGCAATGCCTACCATATGTATGTGACCCTCTAGGCCCAATATCGAGCTAGCCGTGAGTCATACCTGTCAGAACTCCTTCTAACTCAGTGAATTATTATCTCTATAATAATTCACTTGACTCATCGACTACGGAAGTACTAGGCCACTACGTCGTAGTCCCCAGACGATACAAGGGAATCCAATCCATTGGACCTGTCTGTCCTTAGTTACCGTGTACCTATAGTCCCTCATCCATCTAATATCCCAGAGACCGTATATTGAGCATGGTGCTGTCAGACCCATACGGTTTCTACTCAAGTCTCGCTCTAATTGGATTCTCCCGGAGAACTCTTTCTCTCTCAACCTGAATGACCCTAGCAAGGGATTTGTCTGAGCAAGAACACATAGGATATTCCTCTCATGACGCCGAGAGTAGATTATCCTCTATCGACACTTAATAGCCCTCGTAAGGTCGACTACCACTCCCAATGACCAGCTGTACTAGATCTGGGACAACCAAACCTATAAGTCTGGTATCAAAGAGTGGAGCACTCATACAGGACATCCTTGGTGTCTCAAGTCTAAGGACCAGATACACCACTAGGACTACGGAATCGCTGTCTGACAATAAGGCATCATTAACCATCCAGCATTCCGTAAGCGGATCAATCAGTGAACTCATTCTCCAATGAGCACCTGTACTGTATCCCTAGTGTCCCTACATGAGCAGCTATGAGACCAGTTGCATCCATCATATGGACGGGTATACAGCACACCAGTCTATCCGGTTATCACGATGTCCCTCTCCAGTAACCTATGACCGGGATTATTTAGGATATGTGTTTAAAGGTGAATCGATCTCATTATCGTGATCTCATCACGATCCGATTCCCATTGCACAAATCCAAGGACATCACAATATATGTATGCATTTATGCAATAGTTATAAAGTGATATACGCCAAAATATAATAAGCAAAAAGATTCTGTATCAAGTCACACGTGCCATCACTCACGTGATTGGCTTGCTGGGCACCTATGACTAGCAGCTAGGTGGTACCATCGCCTAGTCTGGTGGTACCACCACCTAACATTGGGTGGTACCACTGCCTGCGGCCTCTTGGAGGCTGTGTCTGGGCGGTACCACGGCCTGATATAGTCTCTAAGATTGTGTCATGACGGTGTCACCTCTTGGGGCACTGTTTGGACCTTTTCATTGGGCCCAACATAGTTCTTACATGGGCCCAACTGGCCCATAATTGGGTTGGCCCAAATCCAATCCCAATTACATGCTAACTACGATTCCTAAGACATTTTCTAAGCTAAATAAATCCATAAGTCTAGTTTCTTTCGGCGAGCTGATGGCGAACTTCTAACGATCTCTCAGTAATGTTCCAATGGACTCCTGGCAAGCTCCTAGACTTCACGACGATCTTCTTGGCGAGTTCCGATGAGCTTCTCTAGCAAGCTCCGAGACTTCTTGGCTAGTTCCGATAGAACTTCCATTGAACATTCAAACTTCCGACGAACTCTCAAACTCCCAACGAAATCGTGTCCTTGACTCCGGGACATCATTTTCTTCATGTCTTGCTATCTTAGTTAATCCTGCACATGTAAAACACACTTTAATCTAGACAATTAATACTAAGTATTGAATCATGTTGTCCGGCATGTCATTGGTCCCTCGACGCTTCGTCCGATTCTTCGGCGCATCATCCTCTCTTGCAGCCTATTGCCCAATTGGCCAGTTGACTCAATAACTTCGATATCTTGGCGCAATCTCCACTCTTCTTAGCTTGATGCCCGAATCTATGACCGGAAGCCTTCTGTTGATATATCGACCGATCCTCCGGCTCGACGTCCAATCTTCTGACATGTTCCTCTAGCCCAACATGATTCTTCCTGCTTTAATTATCTCATCCTGATCGAAGCATCATAAGTCATTCAAAACATAGATTAAATCATAAACACTTATCAATTGGTTTCATCATCAAAATTCGAGATTCAACATAGAGAGCCTTAGTCAACATAAACACATGATTCGAAAGTTAGCTTTCTCAAATCCGAGAGGTTATTCAATATAAACTTCTTTAGAAATAAAACAATTAAGAAAAATATTTTTAACATCCATTTGAAATAACTTAAAATTATTACAACTAGCATAGCCAAGGAGAATCCTTATGGCTTCGAGTCTAGCCATAGGAGCGAAGGTTTCTTCATAATCGATATCTTCTTCTTACTTGAAACCTTTGGCCACTAATACAGTATTGTTTCTAACTATGATACCAAGTTCATCTTGCTTATTTCTAAAGACCCATTTAGTACCAATTACCAAATGGTCACTAGGTCTAGGAACTGATGGGGATATAAATAGGAATAACATTTGTATATGAACAAATACTAGCAGGCCATGATATGCAGCGGAATTAAATGGAACCACAATCAAATAGAACACCAAGATATATGTGGAAAACTCCTTCAATATGAAGGGTAAAAACCATGGGGCAAACTAGAGATAATCCACTATGAGAATAATGAATATACAAATCTCAATCTCTTGCCCTAAACCCTAGCAACAATCTCAAGAGAATAATAGGGATACAAGGATCACGTCACTGCCCACAATATCTAAAACCTCCCAAGTAATCACAGTAAGAGTCTACTGTAGATTTGATCTAACCTGAGATAGAACACTGCTAGATGATTGAGAACAGCCTCTCTGCATTGTCCTTGTCTTCTTCCCTTTCTTTCTCTTCCTTTTCTGCCTTGTTTTCCTCTTTTCTTTGGAATCCCATGGCTATATGCTTCTCCCACGTTGCTGCCCTATTTATGCCTTTTTCTGCCTCCAAAACGCAGCCACCACACCCCCCTTAATGTTAATTAGGGTTAGGTTAAGAGGGGGTGAGCTATGGGTTGCCCAAGCCCACTATGGGCTAAATCTATGGGCTGCCAGCCCAATAACCTCCCCCTTCAGCCCATAAGGGAGGTTGTCCCATGACTCCTCAATATGAAGTCATGCTGACCAGTTGTTGGCATATCTCCTGCCTTTCTTTTGGTAATGTCTTCATTTCATTTGGTAGCAATATCAAATCATAAGTGTGGTTCTCTTTCTGCTCACTTTCAACTGCTTCCTGGTAACTCTCTGGTTCACCTGCATCAGTAAGCATCACATACTCATCTGTAGAGTATCTTCTGGAAGGTTGACGTTGTCTAGAAGATCTTCTCAATTGAGGTTTTGTTGGAACTTGCTCTCCTACTTCTTTTTGCTCAACATGTCCTGTAGGTAGATCAATATCAGGCTCTACACTATCTTCCTGCACATCTCCCCCATCACCCTGATATATTGGAGGAATAACTGGGTCACAATCTGCTAATCCTTTTGCAGAAGTATTGGCTGGAGCCTTCGTCTTCAAATCTTCAAAAGTTTGTTCCTCAAAGAAGACTACATCTCTACTTCTGAACACCTTCTGCTTTTCTGGATTTCAAAGCCTGTAACCAAAATGATCATGTGAGTAGCCAAGAAAAGAGGCCTTGGCAACCTTGCACCCCTGCCTCATCCTCGATAGTGCCCCCTTGAGCTTTTGCCCGTCCTCTTTTGCTCGGACTCATCAGCCCTATGCCTCTACCTCATCCTTGATAGCACCATCCGGGCCTCCGCAAGCCTTTGCTTGGCCTCCTTTGCTCATAGATGAGCCAACACCAGCTCCAAGAGCAGCTCAGCAACCCAAACCTTAGCAGCCCTATACCTTGACATCTACGGTTAGCAAAATGCTATGATAAAAGTTGCTAAGGTGGATACATTACCTAGCCCATGACGGTTGAAATCAGACCTACCATGGATGTCGTGCCTCCAATCATTGTATACCAATAGAACCTGAAGAGGAGCACGACCCCCTAAGCACATCAAGCCTTATGGCAGTAGAGAGATCCCCCTGTAGATGAGCATTGTAGGCAATACAAATCCTAACGCCAACATGGCACATCACATCTTGGTCAAAGCACCTTAGCAGTAAGAAATGCCACCTACTATAGTATCATCCACCACCAGTCAGGTATCATGGTGAATCCATACTCTCGATATGGTGGTCGAGCTAAGTGCATGCTTCCAAGAGCAGTAGGAGTGGTAGGCCCAAAAGAATATACTCCTGCTACAACAATCAAGCTAAGTATCTATCTCCAAGAGCAATAATAGAAGGGACAAGCCCAAAAGAAGATACTCCTGCTACGACGGTCAAGCCAAGTGCTTGCCTCCAAGAGCAATAGGAGGGGTAGGCCCAAAAGAAGATACTCTCGCTACGATAGTGGAGCCAAGTGCTTGCCTCCAAGAGAAATAAGAGGGGTAGGCCCAAAAGAAGATACTCCCACTATGGCGGTTGAGCCAAGTGCCTACCTCCAAGAGCAGAAAGAGGTGCAGCCCCAAAATAAGATACTCCTACTATGGTGGTTAAGCCAAGTGCCTGCTTTCAAGATTAGTAGGAGGGGCAAGCCCAAAAGAAGATATTGTTAGGAAAAGAGTCGGCACTAAGAGGTGGGGTGAATTAGTACAACGGTAAAAATTATGTCGGTTCAAAACTTCATTGTGATTAAATATATTTCCGATGAAAAAATCATTTCATAAAGGTATTAACTTTGAAAGCATACAAAAGGGCATAGTGGATGTAAAGTAAGTAAAGGGATTTGCAGTAAAGTAAATTGCATAAGAGAAATGCAAACCAGGTTTTTATAGAGGTTCGGTCGTCGTGACCTACATCCACTTCGTCGATTCCTCTTCCGTCGAGGTCACCGACATCCACTATCAGTCTTCTTTTAATGAGCGAAGACCATCTACCCTTTTACACCCCTCTTTTCCTTTTTACAGGTTTAGGAGACAACCTTTTACAACCCTCTTTTATAAGGTATCCCTCTCACACCTCCCTTAGAACTCTCTCTAAGCTTTGGGAGGAGGGAACTCAACTTTCTAATGTTTACAACTTTAGAATCATAGGGTTTTGCTCAACATTTCTTACTTATCCATGTAGGAATAGATAAGGTAATTATAGGCCCCAAATGGATTCAAATTTGGTGCCCAAAATTCAAACCCCCAAAATTTCATGGTACGGGCGATTCCACCACCTACACTGGGTGGTACCACCGCCTGCAGCCTAACACTAGGTGGTACCACTACCCAGACTAGTGGTACCACCACACAAACAGTCTCAGAGACTAAGTCTGGGCAGTACCACCACCCAAACCTGATTTTTATAGAGGTTCGGTCGTCGTGACCTACATCCACTTCATCGATTCCTCTTCCGTCGAGGTCACAGGCATCCACTATCGGTCTTCTTTCAATGGGCAAAAACCATCTACCCTTTTACACCCCTCTTTTCCTTTTACAGGTTTAGGAGACAACCTTTTACAACCCTCTTTTACAAGGTATCCCTCTCACACCTCCCTTAGAACTCTCTCTAAGCTTTGGGAGGAGGGAACTCAACTTTCTAAGGTTTACAACTTTAGAATCATAAGGTTTTGCTCAATATTTCTTAATTATCTATGCAGAAATAGCTGGGGTATTTATAGGCCCCAAATGGATTCAAATTTGGAGCCCAAAATTCAAACCCCAAAAATTTCAAGGTACGGGCGGTACCACCACCTACACTGGGCGGTACCACCGCCTGCAGCCTGACACTAAGTGGTACCACCACTTAGACTAGTGGTATCACCACCCAAATAGTCTTAGAGACTAACTCTAGGCAATACCACTGCCCAGATTGACGTTACTACCGCTTGACAAAGTCTTAGAGACTATGCCATGATAGTTTTATTTGTTTGGTCACTGTTTGGGCCTTTCTCTTGGCCCAACACAGCCCAAACTTGGCCCAACTATCCCCTAATTATAAATTTTAAAATATTTACTAAGCTAAACAAAGTCCGTAAGTCTAGGTTTCTTCTGACGAGCTTCCGATGATCTTCCGACGAACTTCCGATGATCTCTCGGCAATGTTCCAGCAGACTCCCGGCAAGCTTCTGGACTTCACGACGATCTTCTTAGCAAGTTACGATGAGCTTCTTTAGCAAGCTCTTGGACTTCTCGATCAATTCCTACAGAACTTCCGATGAACGTCCGGACTTCCAACGAACTCTCGAACTCCCAACGAAATCACGTTCTTGACTCCGGGACTTCATTTTGCTTTATGCCTTGCTATCATAGTTAATCCTACACACATAAAATACACTTCAATTTAGACAATTATTACTAAACATGAATCATTTTGTCCGGCATGTCATTGGTCCATCGATGCTTCGTCTGATTCTTTGGCGCATCGTCCTCTCTTGCGGCCTATTGCCTAATTAGCCAATTGACCTCTGCAACTCTGATTTCCTTGGTGCAATATCTGCTCTTCTTGGCCTAATACTCGAATCCATATCCCAAAGCCTTCTATCGATACGTCGATTGATCCTTCGACTCGACGTCCAATCTTCTGACATGTCTTTCATCGGCCCAACATGATTCTTCCAGCTTTAATTGTCTCATCTTGATTGAAGCATCCTACATCACTCAAAACGTAGATCAAGTCATAAACACTTATCAATTTGTTTCATCATCAACATCCGAGATTCAACAATCTCCCCCTTTTTGATGATGACAATCAATTGATGACGGAATTAACCTTAACTCCCGGAATTTAAACAAACTCCCCCTATTAATATGTCATATTAATAGAACTCTTGGATTCAAAAATCCAAGCAACATGTTATCATAAAACTTATGCATAACATCATACTTCTCCCCCTTTGTCATTAACAAAAAGGAGAAGTGCAACTTTCAAGATGTTTGTGATATAAGTTCAAAACATTGCATAATAAACATAATTTCCAATTTTATCATCATGTAAGCTAGCAAAAATTTGTATCATTTTAGGTTTGTAAATTTTTCTATATGTGAAAGTTTAGCATGCTTTGTTTCTTGAGATAAGCAAGACAGCACTATTACTTCTCTTGAGATTGCAAGCTAGCAAGTCTTGGTGATGTTCAAAATAGCAAGTTCTATATCATGTTAGAATATATAAGCTAGCAAATTTATATCATTTTATAGTATGCAGGCTGTCAAATTTTACACATATAAAAGTTAGCAAAATTTTACATCTTTTGAGATGTTCAAGATAGACTATTTGTCCTCTTCTTGAAATGTGTAACTTAGCAAACATTGCTTCTTTTGAAATTTGCAAGATAGCACTTCTTGCTTCTCTTTTGAGATTAGCAAGCTTGTAAGTTTGCCTCTTTTCGTGATGTGCAGCTAGCAATTCTTTCTCCCCCTTTGTAATTGGCAAAAAGAGGGGAATACTAAAACAATGGTGCAATTCATTAATTTTCAAATTATGACAAAAATAGAGTGTCATTCTTATTTCAATATGTCATAATTGAGATAAACCTTGAATTTAAATTGAATTCAAGTCGATGCAATTTTAATCATGATTCACATCATATGCAATACATCACGTACATCATTTAAATAAAATCATAAATATTGCACATATCATTTCAAATCATAAATATTTCATATCATGATGGTACCAATTTTGTCAAATTACATCCTACCATGAATGATCAAAACTTCTCCCCATTTTATCATTGTAAACAAGAAAGAAGAAGGGAAGAACATAATAGTATAAAATATTTCAATCATTTCAAGGCATACAAGCCATAAATATAAAGAAATCATGTCATGAAAGATAAGACCATATATCATTTTTGACAAATTTCTTCTTTTGTAAATAGAAAGCATGATAGGAAAAGAAGACTCAAGTTATAATTCTAAGAATTCACAAGAAAAATCATGTTTCATTTGACAAAAGGATTGTCGATTCATGCATTTGAATAAATATTTTTAAATCATCACTTCAACTCATTCAATTTATCAAATCAACAAAGTCCCTTTCAAGAGATTCAAAATTAAATGAAGAGATTTATTGATCTCTTGAGATGCTAGTGATTTCCTTTCTCCTCTTTATCATTGTAAATAAGAAAGAGGAAGAGGAGAATAGCATAAAGGTGTAAATATTCAAGTCATCACATGGAAGATATCAAGAAAAATTTGGTGATAAGATATACTTCATGAATACATCGATAAATGATTCGATTGGATATATCATCTTATTATTAAAATGAATCATATGAAAAGAAATCCAAAATCATCATGTAAAATCATCAAAATCTTTTTCATAGTCCAAGAGATTTATATGTTTATTATGATATTTTTCTTCTTTAGATGATAAAATCATATGAGAAAAAAAAAAGATTCATATAAAATACATCTCATGTCATAAACATGAATAAATTAAGTGTTTGGTTAAATATGAAAACAAATTGTCAAATCTAAAATGATCATCAAAATCACTTTTCATATAATTTAATGAAAGCAACATAGATAGATTAAAAATAGTTCAAGTTCTTTTAGTTCCAAATTTTGTGATTGATTTCATGTTCAAGTTTTTCATACAAAGGCCATGCTTCATTATTTATAATCAAAAAATAATATGGAAATCATAGAAATCATCAAACTCAATAAACCCAAAAATCATCATTACTTCAAATCACCATGCATAATTATAAAATCATCAAATCAAAATCATTCTCAAGAGATTCACAAAAGTGATACAAATAGATTCATTAATCTCCTTTTTGGAAAACTCGATAAGTAGGGAAAAAGAAATCTTTCAAGGGGAAACATATCCTCTTTTTAGTTGTTTCAATTCATGTAATTTATTTCATTTATGCCAAGTAAATACATGCATCAACGTTTAAAACTGAAAGTGCAAGATTTATTACGTCAAAGGTCAAAAAGACTTAAATCATAAAAATCATCATGCATCATTTCTAAATCTCATGCATAGTATAAATTCACCAAGCATGGTACCAAATCTTTTAATATTTTCATTACATAATTACATCATTATGCATCATCGAAATTGATATCATCAAACATAAAGCATTTTCTATCAAGATCGTTTTGTTTGTTGTAGCTATGCATTTTTCTTTTTAGGTGAATCTAAATTTTCATACTTAGTTTCCATACAAAAGCCATGCTTCATCATTTATAATCAGAAGGCAATATGAAAATCATTAAGATATACATTATTGCTTCTTAAACACATATAAGATTAATCATATTTGGTGTGCGAGCATTATATTAACATTTTATTGTATTTTCATAAAACATAAAATTTTCAAGATCATTTTCAAAAAATTACTAGAAGGATATGCATGATTCCTAATTTTTTACATTTTCATTACTTTATTAAACATACAATTTTCAAGAAAAATATTTTTTCTAAACTAATTTAAAAATAACTCATGAAAAGTATTATGTAATTTCAAAGTAAACTAAGGGCATTTTTATTACCTCATCGTCGAAAGCTATTAAGGCGTAGTTTGCCACCTCACCTTTGTAGATTTTCTCCTCATCTTTGGATGAGCTCGATTCATCCCAATGTGCTTCTCTCTTCTTGCGTTCATAGTAAGTAGTTGCATTCTTTTTGCTCTTTAATTTTTGTTTCATGAACTTTTTAAATTTCTTAGTGAGGAGTTCAAGTTCACCATCACTTGAGCTTATGCTCGAGTGGTCTTCTTTTGTTCGAAGTGCTAAATCCTTCCTGTTCTTTGGAAGGTGATTCTCATATTCGTCAAGTGCCACATTAGTCATTTCATAGGTTATCAAAGACTCAATAAGTTCTTCGAGAGGGAAATTGTTCAAGTTTTTTTATTCTTGAATAGCCGTTACTTTTGAATCCCAAGTTTTAGAAAGTGATCGTAAGATCTTGTTAACGAGTTCAAAATCCAAAAAACTTTTACCAAGTGCTTTTAAACCATTGACAATATCCGTAAAACGGGTATATATGTCTCCAATGGTTTTGCTTGGTTTCATATGAAACAATTCAAAATTATGCATTAAAATATTAATCTTAGGGTCTTTTACTCTACTAGTGCCTTCGTGTGTGGTTTTAAGAATATGCCAAATATCAAAAGCCGCTTCACAAATAGAAACCCGATTAAACTCAGTTTTATCTAAGACGCAAAATAGAGCATTCATCGCTCTAGCATTTAAAGAAAAAGTCTTCTTCTCCAAATCATTCCAATAGTTCATTAGAAGAGAAAACTTTCAAAAACCGTTTCAATAATATTCCCTAAATCAAGGTTTAAGGAAAGCAAGAAAACTCTCATACGAGTTTTTCAATAAGTGTAGTCCGTCCAATTAAAAAAGGGAGGACGAATGATAGAGTAACCCTCTTGAAAGCCGAAAGAGCCATTTCTCTTGGGTGTTAAACCAAATGAGAAATAAGAGGCTCTGATACCAATTGTTAGGAAAAGAGTCGACACTAAGAGGGAGGGTGAATTAGTGTAGTAGTAAAAATTACATCGGTTCAAAACTTTATTACGATTAAATCCGATTCCGACGAAAAAAATATTTCATAAAGGTATTAACTTTGAAAGTATACAGAAGAGCATAGTGGATGTAAATCAAGTAAAGTGGTTTTCAGTAAACTAAATTGCACAAGAGAAACGTAAACTAGATTTTTATAGTGGTTCGGTCGTCGTGACCTACATCCACTTCACCGATTCCTCTTCAGTCAATGCCACCGGCATCCACTATCGGTCTTCTTTCAATGAGCGAAGACTAACTACCCTTTTACACCCCTCTTCTCCTTTTCACAGGTTTAGGAGACAACCTTGTACAACCTTCTTTTACAAGGTATCCCTCTCACACCTCCCTTAGAACTCTCTCTAAGGTTTACAACTTTAAAATCATAGGGTTTTGCTCAATATTTCTTACTTATCCATGCAGGAATAGCTGGGGTATTTATAGACTCCAAATTGATTCAAATTTGGAGCCCAAAATTCAAACCCCCGAAATTTCAAGGTACGGGCGGTACCACCGCCTGCACTGGGCGGTACCACCGTGCTGCAGCCTGACACTGGGTGGTGCCACCACCCAAACAGTCTCGGAGATTGATTCTGGGTGGTACCACCTGTTGAATCTCGTATTTTGATGATGAAACTACTTGATATATGTTTATGATTTAATCTGCGTTTTGAGTGACGCAGGATGCTTCGATCTGGATGAGACAATTAAAGCAGGAAAATCATGTTGTGCCGGAGGAACATGTCAGAAGATTGGACGTCGGGCCGGTGGATCGGTCGACGTATCGACAGAAGGCTTCGGGCCGTGGACTCGGGCATCGGGCCAAGAAGAGCGGGTATTGTGCCAAGGATATCGGAGTTGCGGAGCCAACTGGCCGATTGGGCAATAGGCCGCAGGAAAGGACGATGCGCCGAAGAATCGGACGAAGCGTCGAGGGACCAATGACATGCCGGACAACTTAGTTAATCGCTTAGGATTAATTGTCTCGATCGAAGTTTTGTTTTAAGTGTGCAGGATTAACTACGATGAAAGTTAGACAAGCAGCAGGAGTTGCGCCGGAGTCAAGTTCATGATCACGTTGGGAGTTCGAGAGTTCGACGGAAGTTCGGACAGTCGTCGGAGGTTCTGCGAGAACAGATCCGAGAAGTCCAGAAGCTTGCCAAGCGAAGCTTGTCGGAACTTGCCAAGTGGATCGTCGCAAAGTCCAGGAGTTTGCCGGAAGTCCGCAGGAGCATCACCGAGGGTTCATCGAATGATCGACGGAAGTTCGCCGGAAACTCGCCGGAAGAAGCGATTGACGCACCGAAGCAAAGCTGCAGAAATTGTCTTAGATCTAATCGTAGTTAGCACATTGATTAAGTTGGAAAATGGGATGTGATCCCATTAGCTTAATCTTGGGGCAATTGGGCCCCTGAAAGACTGAAATTGGGCCGAATGGAGCTAACCATTCGGACCCTGATTGCACCAGGAGGTGCAACCGCCTAGGCCAGGAGGTGGCACCGCCTGGGCTAAGCCTCCCAGCGAGACTGGGCGGTGCAACCTCCCCAGCCAGGAGGTGGCACCGCCTGAGCTCAGTCTTCGAGCTAGACTGGGCGGTGCAACCTCCCTGATAGAGAGGTGGCACCGCCTGAGCTCAGTCTTCGAGCAAGACTGGGCGGTGCAACCTCCCTGACAGAGAGGTGGCACCGCCTGAGCTCGGTCTTCGAGCTCTGGCAGAGAGGTGCAACCGCCTCTGTCAAGAGGTGGCACCGCCTTGGCTCAGTCTTCGAGCTCTGCCAGGCGGTGCAACCTCTCCAGTCAAGAGGTGCAACCGCCTGATCCCGGAATTTCGGGATTTGATCGTTTTGAGCTCCAAATTTGAATTGGGTTGGGGCCTATAAATACCCCACCCATTCAGCACTGAAAAGATACAGATCCACACCGAATTCTTGATCTTTTCAGTGATTCTAAGAGCTCAAATTTGTGTAAAGACCAAAAGTTCTCCTCTTTTCTGTTCTTCAAGTCTTGAGTTGTAAAGAGAGGAGAGAAAGGATCTGTAAGGGTTGTCTCCTGAGCCCGTCAAAAGGAGAGAAACTGTAAAAGGGCAGTTGGCCTTCGCCCATTGAAGGAAGGCCCCTAGTTGACGTCAGTGACCTCGCCGGTGGAGGAAGCCAAAAGTGGAGTAGGTCAAGACTGACCGAACCACTCTAAATCTCTGGTTTGCATTTATTTTGAGCACTTTATCATTACTACAAACCTCCTACATAGCTACTGCTCTCTGCGCTTTTACGAACAAGCTTCTAAGTTCTACTCTTTCCGAATCTGCATTCAGACGTCAAAAGGTGTTTTCGTACGATCTTTACATTGCAGCTTACATTTATGTCTTGAATCTGTTTATAACTGCGAACTGTCTTCTGTGCTTTTACGAACGAGTTTCTTTGCAGTTTACATTTACATTTTGATTCAATTTATAACTGCAAACTGTCTTCTACAATTTTACCAACGAGTTTCAACATTTAGACGTAAAACTGCATTTAGACGTAAATCGGCTTTCCTCGCACAATCATCAGATTTCAGTTTAAGTTTACGTCTTGATTTCAATTGCATACTGCCTTCTGCGAATATACAAACGAGTTTCAAAGTTCAGACGTAAATCTACGTTTAAGACGTAAATCTGCGTTTAGACATAAATCTGCGTTTAGACGTAAATCTGCGTTTAGACGTAAATCTGCTTTTTGCAGATTACTTTTTGAGCTGTACAATAGCAGCACATTGTCTTTATACTTCTGCTTAAACTGCGCTTAGACGCAAACTGTGTTTAGACGCAAACTGCGCTTAGACGCAATCTGCGCTTAGACGCAAACTGCGCTTAGACGCAATCTGAGTTTAGACGCAATCTGCATTTAGACGCAAACTACGTTTAGATGCTAATTGTGTTTAATGTAAACTGCACTTAATCATAAGTAATCTTAGAATCGGCTTTTGCATCAAAATAGTTTTTATCGAACGAACGCAGCTTTCGTTTTTAATCGCTGAAAGATTTCCGCTGCACTAATTCACCCCCCCCCCTCTTAGTGCTCTCGATCCTAACACCACCATCTGACAATCTCGAAGATTGTGCCATGATGGTTTCACCTGTTTGGTCATTGTTTGGGCCTTTCTCTTGGCCCAACATAGCCCAAACTTGGCCCAACTGTCCCCTAATTGAGTTGGGCCAATTTTAATCTCAATTATGTGCTAAATATGAATTTTAAGATATTTAATAAGCTAAACAAAGTCCATAAGTCTAGGTTTCATCCAGCGAGCTTCTAGCGATCTTTCGACAAACTTCCGATGATCTCTCGACAATGTTCTAGCAGACTCCTGGCAAGCTCCTGGACTTCACGATGATCTTCTTAGTGAGTTTCGATAAGCTTCTTTGGAAAGCTCCTAGACTTCTTGGTCAATTGCTGCAAATCTTTCGACGAACGTCCGGACATCCGACGAACTCTCGAATTCCCAACGAAATCGCGTTCTTGACTCCGAGACTTCATTTTGGTTTATGCCTTGCTATCATAGTTAATCATGCACACATAAAATATATTACGATATAGATAATTATTACTAAGCATGAATCATATTGTTCGGTATGTCATTGGTCCATCGATGCTTTGTCCAATTCTTCGGCGCATCATCCTCTCTTGCGGCCTATTGCCCAATCAGCTAGTTAACCTCCGCAACTCCGATTTCCTTAGTACAATATCCACTCTTCTTACCCCGATGCTCAAATCCATGGCTTGAAGCCTTCTATCAATATGTCGACTGATCCTTCGGCTCGATGTCTAATCTTTTGACATGTCTTTCACCGGCCCAACATGATTCTTCCTGCTTTAATTGTCTCATCCTGATCGAAGCATCTGATAAGACCCTAAAGTCTTATCCTAAAAAAGAAGAGAAAGGGGATGATCACTTCAAGGGGATCAGCCTCCTTGATCGCTTCGAGGGGATCGGCCCTCCTTGATCGCTTCAAGGGGATCGGCCTCCTAAGGTTTGTCAAAAGACAGAATAATATTTTTCATACATGATCGAAAAGAAGTAGTTACATCCCTATTTATAGAGTTCCAACTTTAGCTAAACTAAACAGACTAATAAATATGCAGAAAATAAAAGGAAAGCATAGAAAATAAAAGGAAAAATAAAAGGATCCTAACAATCCCGCCTCCTTTAATTCAGCCTTGTCCTCAAGGCTGAGCAGCATCAAATTCTGAAAACTTCTCCTTTAGCATGCTGTAGGACTCCCAAGTGGCATCTTCCTTTGGTAAGTTGGCCCATTACACCAGCACTTCAGTTACAGGATGTCTGCGGTACATTGTAACTCGTCGATCAAGTATGACTTGTGGTTGAGCCTGAACTTCCCCAGTAGTAGAAGTGTCCAGCAAATGGCACTGCACTATTGCATCTTCACCCAATTTCCTTTTAAGGCATGCAACATGAAAGACTGGATGTATTTTAGAGCTAGTAGGCAAATCCAAGTAGTAGGCCACTAGTCCAATGCGTTCTAATACCTTATAAGGCCCAAAAAACCGAGGAGATAGCTTCATGGAAGATCGGACCTTTATGGAAGTTTGCTTGTAGGGTTGAAGTCGAAGGAAAACCCAATCACCCATAGTAAATTCTCGTTTACTTCGGTGTTTATCAGCTTGTTGTTTCATTCTTGCTTGTGCGGCTGTGAGGTTATCCTTTAAAAGCTGAATAATCTTATTTCTATCCATCAATTCCTTGTCCACTTGATCAACTTTAGAAGAGCCGGGTACATACTTTGTAATTGTAGGTGGGGGTTGGCCATAAACTGCTTCAAATGGAGTCATTTTAATAGAAGAATGGTAAGAGGTATTATACCACCACTCTGCCCAGGGAAGCCATTTGACCCATTCCTTCGGCTTGTCGCTAGTAAAGCATCGGAGGTAATTTTCTAGGCACCTGTTTACTACTTCAGTTTGCCCATCTGTTTGCGGATGATAAGCAGTGCTCATATTCAGCTGAGTACCTTATAAACGAAAAAGTTCTTTCCAGAAGGAGCTAGTAAATATCTTGTCTCTGTCACTAACAATAGAACGGGGACTCCCATGCAATTTAGCTATGTTTTCCACAAAAATATGAGCAACACTTATAGCAGTATAAGGATGTTGTAAAGCATAGAAATGAGCATATTTTGTAAGTCTATCCATGACTACAAGTATAGTACTCTTTCCTTGAGATGATGGGAGACTGTCAATGAAATCCATAAATATGTCGGTCCAAGTAGCATCAGGAATAGGGAGGGGCTGTAGTAAGCCTAGGTTGGCTACTGTCTCACTTTTGTGACGTTGGCAAACATCACATTCAGTAACAAATTTCTTGATAAAAATTTTCATACCTTTCCAGTAAAAAAGTTGTCGAACTCGCTTATAAGTGCAGAGAAATCCCGAGTGACCAGCAATTGGTGATGAATGGAACTCCTTCAGAATTATTGCTTGGTAAGAAGAATGTGGGGCAACCACTATTCGACCTTTATAGCGTAAGTCCATCGAATCCCAACTATAATTTGAGATAGAACCTGGGGCTTCTTCTAATTTTTTAATGATGTTTTGGATCTCAGGATTATTTGTCCATTCCCTTCTGATAACTTCCAAAGTCTTACAAATAGGAATAGAAATAGCTACTAGTTCAGCTTGTTCTAGAAGGCG
This sequence comes from Musa acuminata AAA Group, assembly GCF_036884655.1. Classification (NCBI taxonomy): domain Eukaryota; kingdom Viridiplantae; phylum Streptophyta; class Magnoliopsida; order Zingiberales; family Musaceae; genus Musa; species Musa acuminata. Next base: position 15,025,664 of record NC_088338.1, on the reverse strand, counting down.
TGAGAGGGCATCTGCTACTAAATTCTCACTCCCCTTTTTATAAATGATCTCATAATCGAATCCCAGTAGCTTTGTGACCCATTTCTATTGCTCTAGAGAAGAAATCTTTTGCTCTAGAAAATATTTGAGACTTTTGTTATCAGTGCGTATTTGAAACCGTCGACCAATTAGGTAGGGTCTCCATTTTGTGACTGTATGTATTATAGCTAGCATCTCCTTGTCATAAATAGATAAACTCAAATAGGAAGGGGAAAGAGCCTTACTTGCATAAGCGATAGGCCAACCTTCCTGCATTAATACAGCCCCTATTCCAGCTCTAGAAGCATCAGATTCAATCACAAACATATTATTAAAATCGGCTAAAGCCAGCACGGGTGTAGTAGTCATTGCAGTTTTCAAGAATTGAAATGCCTGAGTTGCCTCTTCTGACCATCTGAATGCATTTTTCTTTAGAAGTGACGTCAAGAGGGCACTAATTTTGCCATAATTCTTCACAAACTTTCGATAATAGCTTGTTAGTCCCAAGAACCGCCTTAAAGCTTTGATTGACTTTGGAATTAGCCAGTCTATCATCACTTGGATTTTTGAAGGATCAACTGCAACACCCTTTTGAGATATGATATGGCCGAGGTACTCAACCTTAGGTTGCCCAAAACTGCACTTGGATTTCTTGACAAAAAGACCATGCTCACGAAGAATATTAAAGACAATTCGTAAATGTAATAAATGACTTTCTAGGGAATGACTGTATATTAAAATATCATCAAAGAAAATCAAAACAAACTTACGGAGATGAGCCCGAAATATATCATTCATTAAACTCTGGAAGGTAGAGGGTGCATTGGTTAACCCAAAAGGTATTACTAGAAACTCATAATGGCTATTATGTATCCTGAAGGTAGTTTTCTGAACATCCCTTTCATGTACTCTGATTAGATGATAGCCCAATCATAGGTCCAATTTAGTGAAGACCTGAGCTCCTCCCAATTCGTCCAACAGTTCATCCACTACTGGAATAGGATATTTATCTTTCACTATAATGTTGTTAAATGCTCGATAGTCGACACATATCTGCCATGAGCCATCCTTCTTTCTGACTAGTAAGACTGGGGAAGAATATGGGCTAACACTAGCTTGTATAACTCTTGTTTTGAGCATCTCTGTGACAATCCTCTCTATCTCTGCCTTTTGGAAATGTGGATATCTATAGGGTCGGACATTGGTTGATGCCTTCTCGGGTAATAGTGGGATCCGATGATCATGAAATCTAAGAGGTGGAAGTCCATGTGGCTCTGCAAATATATCCGCAAACTCTGTTAGCAATGATTCAATATTTCTAGCGGGAATGTTCACTGTCATTTCCTTTTCAATGTTATGCAATTGCACCAAAAATCTGGTGTGTGTCTTCCGAAGGACCTACTCCATCCGATGGCTAGTGATAGTTGTAACCTTACCTCCACGTCTTCCTTTGAGAGTCACCTGTCTTCCATTAATAAAGAACTTCATAATCAGTTTAGAAAAATTTCAGGAGACATCACCTAGGGTTGATAGCCATTCAATTCCGAGCACCACTTCATAGTCTTCCAAGGGTAATAAAAAGAAATCCACAAATAATTCTTGACCTTGCAAAATTAGTTTTATTTTTGAGCACTTGTTGTCACAAGTTAAAATTCATCCATCAGCGACCTTGACTTCAAATTTGTCACAACATTCGATGTGGTAAACTAATCGGGCTACAACTTTTCTATCCATAAAATTATTAGTGCTACCCGTATCAATCAAAACAGTGACAGACTGGTGTTTTAGAGTTCCCCCAATTTTCATAGTTTGTGGATTAGAGTAGATAGCCAATGCATGCACTGTATGTGTGATGTCTTCAACATCATCATTAGTTTCCACTTCTTCATGATCGGAATCCGATGCTTCTACTTCCGGTTCATCCTCGATCGGTTCAATCATCAAAAGTCTTCATTGTTTGCATCGATGCACCTTACTCCACTTTTCATCGCAATGCCAGCACAAACCCTTCGCTAACCTTTTTTGAGTTCCTCTCGGGTTAGTTTGCTAGTGTTGTGGTTTTGACTAGGAGTAGATGAGGTAGGTTGCCTGCTAATCACCTGTTTATTGGCACCTCTGTTTCGACGATATTCCACACTGATTTTTTCTTCATGTAGGTGTGCAAATGAAATCGCAGCCATCATAGTGCGGGGTTGACGAGCCTTAACCTCACACCGGATCTCAGGAATAATCCCTTCAATAAATGTACCCAAAAGTTATCGTTCTGACCAATCTCTAGCTTGGTTGGACAATCTTTCAAATCTACTCTGATATTCCAACACTGTAGAAGTATGACGAATTTTGGTGAGTTGGCCATCAACATTCTCATATTCGGATAGGCCAAAGCGAACATGAAGTCCTCTTTTAAACTGCTCCCGCGAAGGAATTCCATGGCAAGTTTCATACTAATCATACCACTAGATTGCATCTCCATCGAGCTAGATTGAAGCCACTTCTACCTTGGATTCTTCTAGGGTTCTGTGAAAACGAAAAAAAATTTCCGCCTAGAGATCCAACTGGTCGGATCCCCATCTTCTCATCGTGAAAATTCTACCCTGATATGTGGGTAGTGTGTGTCACTATCTTGGGGCCCTTTTCTTGTATTTCTCGACCTGTTCAGAGTAGACCTTGAGCTCCCATCTTGTTGAAACCCACTAAAGTGCTCCAACAAGCTTTTTTGAAATTATGATGAGTTTCTTGTAGCTGATTTTCAATTCTGGTTTCCAACGCTTCCATTTGTGCCTTCACTTAGTTATCAGTAGCTATTACGTACGATTGCAAGTCAGTAATCCCCAGTTCTTGTTTCTGATGTCTAGTCAAGGGCACCTGCACAGTAACTGGTAGTAGCAGCGACGGTGGCGACAGCCAGCAGCAGCAAGGGACCCCATGCGGCTGTGGCGCGGCTGAAAACAAGGGCAGAGCAAGTGTGTTCTGTTTCGGTTAGATGCAGAGCAAGGTGGAGCGGTGGCGGCTAGGAGGCGAGCGGCGGTCGTCGCACGGTGGCCCACAGCGGTGATGGGTTGGCTGGGCGGCGACGATGCTCGAGGGGAAGAGGAGTGCCGGAGGAGGCGCGGCTGGTGGAGACGCAGCTGGAAACAAGGGCAGTAGTAGTGAGTTGCCCTATTTCAGTCGTCGTGAGGAGGGGGGCAACCGGCTGCTGCAGTTGTGACTCGGCGGGGGCACGGTGGTAGAGAAGTTAGGGCAGCATCGCCGAGAGTATCAATGACGAAGGGGTGGTCCGTTGGCAGGGAGACGGCGCCAGTGATCCTTCTCGCTCGAGCGAGATGGGAAAGCGAGGAGGAGAGGTCGTCGGCTGAGGAGCAGCGGCGACGTTGGTCGATCGACCGGGAAGCAGCGCCGGCGGTGGAAAGGAGGCAACAAGGGAGGGCGTGGCCTGCCGGAGAGTAGGGGCGGTGGTGGGGAAGAAGGGAAGCAGGGAATTCTCGGTGGTCACCGGGTAACAACCCTTTTCTCCCTTTTTTTTGTTTTATTTTTTAATTTTTTACATTGCAGCGAGAATGCCAAGGATTGCCGCTCTGATACCAAATGATAAGACCCTAAAGTCTTATCCTAAAAATGAAGAAGAGAAAGGAGATGATCACTTCGAGGGGATCGGCCTCCTTGATCGCTTCGAGGGGATCAGCCCTCCTTGATCGCTTCGGGGGGATCGACCTCTTAAGGTTTGTCAAAAGACAGAATAATATTTTTTATAGATGATCGAAAAGAAGCAGTTACATCCCTATTTATAGAGTTCTGACTTTAGCTAAACTAAACAGACTTAATAAATACGCAAAAAATGAAAGGAAAGCACATATAATAAAAGGAAAAATAAAAGGATCCTAACAGCATCCTGCATCACTCAAAACGTAGATCAAGTCATAAATACTTATCAATTGGTTTCATCATCAAAATCTGAGATTCAACAGATATTCCCATTATGACGATCGAGCCAAGTGCCTGCATCCAAGAGTAGTAAGAGTGGTAGGCACAAAAGAAGATACTTCCACTATAGTGGTCGAGCCAAGTGCTTGCCTCTGAAAGTAGTAGGAGGGGCTATTGAATCTAAAATTTTGATAATGAAATCAATTGATAAGTTTACAATCTAATCTATATTTTGTGTGATACAGGACTAACTTCGATCAGAAAAGGCAAATCGATTAAAGTAGAATGAATCGGACATTGGGCCAGAGTGGAACATGTTAGGAGATTGGACACCAGGCCGAAGTTTCGGTTGACGTACCGGCAGAACGACTTCATACCATGAGTTCTTGTATCGGGTCAAAGGATCAAATATTGCGCCAAAGAGATCAGATGTTGTAGAAAGTCAACATGCCAATTGGGCAATACATCAAAAGATAGGACGATGCACCGAAGGATCGAACGAAGCGCTAGATGAACCAATGAAATGTCGGATAATATAGGATTCATGCTTGTAATAATTTATCTAGATCGAAATAGTTTCAAGTGTAATTAGAGTGATTTAATTAGGGCCCATTGGGCTGGAGTTGGGGCAGTTTTGGGCCAAGAGAAAGGCCCATTCGATGACCCAAAAGATGGATCAAGTGGTGGTACCACTCAAACATAGTCTCCCAAACTGTGTCAGATGGTGGTACCACCCAAATATAGTTTTTTAAACTGTGTCAAGCAATGGTACTACCAGACTAAGCGATGGTATTGCCAGTTGTAAGTCTGGTAGGCGATAGTACCACCCAGTACTAGCGGTGGTACCGCTAGTACCCTGAAAACCTAGGATGATACAATTTTGGCTCCAAATTTGAATTCATTTGAGGCCTATAAATACCCCACTCATCTCTACTCAGTTAACATAAGAAATGAGAACAAACACTTGAGAAAATACTATTATAATCTTATGAGAATTCCTGTCCTCTTCTCTAAGTTTGATTTCAGTTTAAGGAAGGGGTGAGAGACTTGTAAAGATTATCTCCTAAACATATGAAAAGGAGAAAAGAGTTGTAAGAGGCTAGCTGGTCTTTACCCATTGAAAGAAGACTGTTAATGAACACTAGTGGCCTTAACGGAAGAGTAATCGGGAGTGAACGTAGGTCACGATGATTGAACTACTATAAACTCCGTTTGCGCTTCCTTGTTATGCTTTTCGTTGCTATTACTATGTGAGTTAATTACTTAGTTCATTTATTCTAAGTCAAACACATTTTCAATACGATCTTTCATTGAACAAAAGTTTTCCAAAACTGATGATTTTATCGATAGCACTAATTCACCCCCTTTCCCCACACACACCCTAACCCCACCCCACAAACCCAAACCACCCCGCTCCTTCTTATTACTGAAACAATCCTAATAGGGGCAAGCCTAAAAGATGATATTCCTGATATGGCAATCGAGCCAAGTGCCTGCCTCCGAGATAATACGAGGGGTAGGTCCGAAAGAAAATACTCTCACTACGGTGGTCGAGCCAAGTGCCTACCTCTAGAAGTAGTAGGAGGGGCAGGCCCAAAAGAAGATACTCCCACCATGGCAGACAAGCACTTGAGGCTTGCACCTTGATAGAGTGGAGCACGTTAAGATGGACTTGCTCCCGAGCCATGTACCTTGGCATAAAGACCTAAGGCTTGCACCTCAGCCGAGCTAACACGCTCCCAAGTTGTGCACCTCGGCATGAAGACTTGAGGTTTGCACCTCAATAGAGTGGAGCCCGTTAAGATGGACTTGCTCCTGAGCCATGCACCTCAGCATGAAAACCCGAGGCCAACACCTCTGTAAAGTGGAGCCCATTAAGACGAATTAGCTCCCGAGCCATGCATCTGTTGGGAAAATTTGGGGCGACATCACATGTGTAGCGGAGGAATAAGAAAACAAAACCCCAATTTTCCAAAAAGATATTCATCATCATACGAAGATTGGTGCACAAAAATCCACAAAATAAACTGCATATAGAATATATTGTGTTACCTAGGGAGATCATATATCCCTGTTTCCTTGCATATCTCTAGAAGAGGGTGAAGGAGGTCAAGCGTCCTCCTCTCTAGCGGTGATCCACACAGTAGTGCTGCGACGACGCTCTTCAAAACTCCAGACCTACTCTTAGGTGGAGAGGGGAAGGAGAATAGGAGAGGCAAGCAAAGGCTCTAGCCTATGAACCACTGAATCCCTCCTATTTATAGAGGTCCCCTATCAAACCCTAATGGATCATCCCCTAGGGGGTATTGGATCTGCATCCAATTACCCAAGTCTTTTAGATTAGTGAATCTCTATCCAATAATCTCTCATGGGCTCTTATTGGATCTCATCCATGGGATCCAATAATTCAGGGGCTTATTGGATATCCAATAAGATAGGGGCTCCGGCGGATATCTCATATCCGAACCTCTACTCATTGCAATGCTTACCATTTGTGTATGACCCTTTAGGCCCAATATTGAGCTACCCGTGAGTCATGCATGTTAGAACTCATTCAAACTTAGTGAATTATTATCTCTATAATAATTCACTCGACTCATCGACTACGGACGTACTAGGCCACTACGTCGTAGTCCCTAGACAATACAAGGGAATCCAATCCATTGGACATATCTGTTCTCAATTACCGTATACCTATAGTCCCTCATCCATCTAATATCCCAGAGACCGTATATCGGGCATGGTGTTGTCAGACTCATACGGTTTCTTCTCGAGTCTCACTCTAATCAGATTCTCTTGGAGAACTCTTTCTCTCTCAATCTGAATGACACTAGCCAGGGATTTGTCTGAGCAAGAACACATGGGATATTCCTCTCATGATGTCGAGAGTGGATGATCCTCTATCGACACCCAATAGCCCTCGTAAGGTCGACTACCACTCCCAATGAACAATTATATTAGATCTGGGACATCCAAACATATAAGTCTAGTATCAAAGAGTGGAGCACTCATACAAGATATCCTTGGTGTCTCAAGTCTAAGAACAGATATACCACTAGGACTACGAAATCACTATCTGACAATAAGGCATCATCAACCATCTAGCATTCCGTAAGCGGATCATTCAGTGAACTCATTCTCCAATGAGCACCTATACTATATCCCTAGTATCCCCACACGAGCACCTATGAGACTAGCTGCATCCATCATATGGATGGGTATACAACACACCAGTCTATCTGGTTATCACGATGTCCCTCTCGAGTAACCTATGATCGGGATTATTTAGGATCTATGTTTAATGGTGAATTGGTCTCATTATCGTGATCTCATCATGATCCAATTCCCACTGCACAGATCCAAGGACATCACAATATATACAAGCATATATGCAATAGTTAATATAAAGTGATAAATACCAAAATATAATAAATAAAAAGATTTCGTGTCAAGTTACACGTGTCATCACTCACATGATTGGCTTGCTGGGCACCTATGACTAGCAATCTCCCACTTAACCTAAAGCCAATCACCTATATATCTGATCCCCATCAAACCCTTGTGACGCTTAAAGACAATCTGAGATAATGGCTTTGTCAGTGGATCTACAATGTTATCTTCGGATGGAACTCTTTCCACTTCTACATCTCCTCAGGTCATGATCTCTCTAATATGTTGGAACCTCCTCAGAACACTTTTGATGAGACCCGAGTTCCCTTATTTGAGTAATCTCCCTGTAGTTGTCACAATATAAGGAATCAGCTCCTCGCTACTTGGCCTGATTCCTAGATCTATTATGAACTTCTTCATCCAGACTTCCTCCTTTGTTGCCTCTACTGCAGCAATATACTCCGCCTCTATGGTCGAGTCAACAGTAGTATCTTCCTTGGAACTCTTCCAGCACACTGCTCCTCCATTCAAGGTGTACACAAACCCCGAATTCGACTTGCTATCATCGACATCAGATTGAAAACTTGAGTCCGTGTAGCCTTTAACCCTAAGGCTACTACCTCCATATACTAGTAAAAAGATCCTTAGTCCTTCTCAAGTACTTAAGGATACACTTTACTGCTTTCCAGTGCTCCAAGCCTGGATCCACCTGATACCTGCTCGTGACACTCAGAGCATACGCTATATCAAGCCTAGTACATAGCATGGCATCCATGATAGACTCTATCGCTGAGGCATAAGGTATCATATCTATGTTCGCCCTTTCTTCTAGAGTCTTTGGGGACATACTCCTAGAAAACGATATTTCATGTCTCATCGGTATGAGACCTCTCTTGGAATTTTCCAAGCCAAACCTTTTGATAATGGTTTCTATGTACCTGGACTAGGACAAGCCAAGCACCCTCTTATATCTGTCTCTATAGATCTGAATCCCCAAGATATAAGATGCTTTCCCTAAGTCCTTCATAGAGAAGTGTCTAGATAACCAAGCCTTTACTATGGATAGCATTTCTACGTCATTCCCAATTATCAGGATGTCATCCACATATAACACCAAAAAGGTAATAGTGCTCCCACTTACCTTCCTGTATACACAAGGCTCATCTTCGTTCTTAGCGAAGTCATAAGATCTAATTGCCTCATCAAATCTTATGTTCCAACTTTAGGAAGCTTGCTTTAGTCCATAAATGGATCTAAGCAACCTGCACACCTTATTTGGGCAGTTCTTGGACACGAATCCCTTAGGTTACATCATATACACCTCCACCTCGAGGTTCCCATTGAGGAATGCAGTTTTCACATCCATCTACCAGATCTCATAATCATAGTGTGCTGCAATGGCCAATAGAATTTGGATGAATTTTAGCATTGCTACGGGTGAGAAGGTTTCGTCATAGTTAACACCTTGCCTTTGACGATACTCCTTAGCCACTAGCCTTGCTTTATAGGTCTCTACCTTTCCATCTATTCCGATCTTTTTCTTAAAGATCCATTTGCAACCGATGGGTACAATACCTTCGGGTGTATCAACTAGGTTTCAAACCTTGTTGGAGTACATAGAATCTATCTCAGAATTCATGGCTTTTTGTCACTTCCCGGAGTCTATACTCATAATAGTCTCCTCGTAGGTTTGAGGATCAATGTCCTCAACATCCTCTCCTCTAATATGTCACACATATCTCTCAAGAGGATGGGATACTCTGTCAGACCTATGTAAAGTTGAAACTTGTGTGTTAGGTACTTGAATAGACACTGGCTGTAGAGTGGTGCTTGAGCTTGGTTCTCCAACCTCGCTTAACTCTATCATGCTCCCACTATCTTTGCTAAGAATGTGTTCCTTTTCAAAGAACACTGCTCTCTTGGCTATAAAGACCTTTTGGTCCTCGAGATGATAGAAATAATACCCATAAGTTTCCTTGGGGTATCCCACGAACTTGCATTCTGTCCTCGATTCCAACTTATCGAGGTTGTGTCATTTAACATGGGCAGGGCAGCCCCAAATCTTAACAACCTTAAGATCGGGCTTCTTCCCTTTCCATATCTCATATGATGTAGACACTACCGACTAAGTTGGAACTTTGCTCAGAAAGTAAGCTACGGTCTCTAGGGCATGCCCCCAGAATGAGATGGGTAGGTCAATGAAACTCATCATGGACCGTACCATGTCTAATAGTATACGATTTCTCCTTTCAGAGACACCATTGAGCTGAGGTATATAAGGAAGTATCCATTGGGATAATATCTCATGGTCCTTGAGAAACTGAATAAACTCTATACTTAAGTACTCACCTCCTCGATCTGATTTAAGAGTCTTGATACTCTTTCCAGTCTAGTTCTCCACTCTATTCTTTTACTCTCTGAATTTCTCAAAGGTCTCAGACTTGTACTTCATTAAGTACACATATCCATACCTTAAGAAATCATTAGTAAAGGTAATGAAGTAGGAGTAACCACCAATGGCATGAGTTGACATGGGTCCACATACATCACTATGTATGAGTTCTTGCAGCTTAGTGGCTCTCTCTCCAGTTCCACTAAATGGAGAGTTGGTTAGTTTTCCACGAAGGCAAGACTTGTAAGTTGTATATAACTCATAGTCAAATGGATCTAGATATCCATCATTTAACAACTTTTGAATCCTTCCCTCATGGATGTGACCTAGCCTACAATATCATAGGTATGCACTATTCACCTCATCTCATTTCCTTTTAGACACACTTGCATTCATAATATGTGGAGTAGTGTCTATCATAAATAAACCATTATGCAATGTTCCTTTCGTGATGATCTCATCATCTAATAATATTGAACAACCATTGTTCTCAAAAACTAATTTATATCCACTAACTATCAAACATGAAATGGAGATAATATTTTTGATAATAGAAGGAACAAAATAACATGCATCGAATGCAATAAAAGCTCCACCAGGCAGATGTAGGGTGACCTTGCTAATAACTACTATAGCAACCTTTGCTCCATTGCCCATCTTGAGGTCCATCTCACCTCTCTCTATTCTCCTAGGCCTTGCCAGAACCTACAATGAATTACATATATGATAAGCACTACCAGTATCCAATACCCATGTGTTATCATAAGAGTCTGACAAATGGAGACTGATCATGAATATGCTTGAAGCTTCTCCAAGCTTTTGTTTCACCCTCTCTGTAAGGTACTCTTTGAAGTTCCTCTTCTAGTGCCCATCTTTGCCACAGTGGAAGTACTAGCTTTTATCCTTTGTTGAGTCTTTTTTAGCAACCTTTGCTTTACCTGGTCTGCCCTTACCCTTGCCCTTTTTAAGAGAATTTTCTGCTTTCCTTTTCTTTCTGGTCTCACTAGTGTAGAGAAATAGCTTCTTTTTCTTAATAATACTCTGCCTCCCTCAACATATTGAGGAGCTCTGGGAGAGTCACCTCAAGCTTGTTTATATTAAAATTCATTATAAACTGTGAAAATGAATCTGGTAGGGACTGAAGCACAATGTCCATACATAAGTTATCCTCTAGGACCATTCATAGTCCTATGAGTTTCTCTATCCACTCAATCATCTTTAAGACATGGTTCTAAACCAATGTCCCCTCAATCACCCTAGCGTAGAAGAGGCTCTTGGATACCTCATATTGCTGAGTCCTTCCCTGTTCCTCAAATAATTTATGGACATGTAGGAGAATGGATTTGGCATCCATCTTTTCATGTTGTCTTTGCAACTCAGGAGTCATAGAGCCCAACATGTTGTTGAATCTCAGATTTTGATGATGAAGTCAATTGTCATTTGTTATCTAATCCATATGTTAAGATAAGTGTGCAGGATTAACTACAATGAAAGTAAGACATGCAGTAGGAGTTGCGTCGAAGTCAAGACTATGATCACATTGGGAGTTCAAGAGTTCGACGGAAGTCCAAACGGTTGTCGGAGGTTCTGCAGGAACAAATCCGAGAAGTCCAGGAGCTTCCCAAAAGAAGCTCATCGGAACTCGCCAAGTGGATCGTCATAAGTCCAGGAGTTTGCCGGAAGTCCATCGGAGCATCGTAGAAGGTTCGTCAGATGTTCGTTGGAAGTTCACCAAAAGCTCGCTAGAAGAAGCGATTGACGCACCATAGCAAGTTGTAGTAAATGTCTTAAGAAATATCGTAGCTAGCATGTATATTAAGTTAGGAATGGGAGGTGATCCCATTAACTTAATCTGGGGGCAATTGGGCCCTTGACAGACCCAAATTGGGCCGAACGAATCAACCCATTCGGACCAGAATTCCTGCTAGGCGGTGGCACCGCCAGGAGAGGGTCTCCTAGGAAAGCTGGGTGGTGCAACCGCCCCAATCAGGAGGTGGTACCGCCAGGACCTCGGAAATCCGAGAAAAGATATTTTTTAGCTCCAAATTCAAACTAGATTGGGGCCTATATATACCCTACCCTTTCTTACATGAAAGGGCACCGAAAATCCAATCTTACTCTATGATTTTTAGAGCTCAAAAGTGTTATAAAGGCTAGAAGTTCTCCTCCCTCTTTTTCAAGTTTTGATCTTTCAAGAGAGGAGAGAAAAGTTTGCAAGGGTTGTCTTCTAAGCCCGTCAAAAGGAGTGAAACTGTAAAAGGGTGTTTGGCCTTCGCCTATTGAAGGAAGGCCTCTAGTGGACGTCGGTGACCTCGTTGGTGGAGGAAGCCAAAAGTGGATATAGGTCAAGATTGACCGAACCACTCTAAATCTTGGTTTGCATTTACTTTGAGCATCTTATCTTTACTGCAAATCTTCTCAATAGCTCACTGCATTCTGCTCCTTTACGAACATGTTTTATATTTAAGTATTTTCCGAATCGGCATTAAGATAGAAATCAGTTTTATCGTACAAACATCATATTTCAGTTTGCACTTACATTCTGATTTCTATCTTAACTACAAACTGCTTTCCTTACTTTACTTCAAATACGTTTCCGTAAGCTTTCAAAGTTATTATCTGCACGAAACAACTTTTACGTCGGAATCAGATTTCAACATACGAACGTAGTTTTAATCATCGAAAGTTTTCCATTGCACTAATTCACCCCCCCTCCCCCCCCTCTTAGTGCTCTTGATCCTAACAATTGGTATCAGAGCGGGGTTAACTCTCAAACGGATTAAAACCCAAGAGAGATGGCATACGTTGAAAACCAAGAGGGCCACTCTATTACACATCCACCCATGTTCAATGGGACGGACTACACCTATTGGAAGACCCGAATGAGGATCTTCCTTATTTCAATAGATTTTGAACTTTGGAATCTTGTCGAAAATGGATTTTCGAAGTCTTCTCTTCCAATGATCGATTGGAATGAATTGGAGAAGAAGACTTTCGCTCTTAATGCAAAGGCTATGAATACCTTATTTTGTGTGCTTGATAAAAATGAGTTCAATCGTGTTTCGGTTTATGAAACTGCGTTTGATATTTGGCATACACTCAAAGTGACTCACGAAGGCACAAGTTGAGTGAAAGAGTCAAAAATCAATCTTTTCATATATTCTTTTGAACTTTTTCGAATGAAACCTAGAGAGACTATTGGCGACATGTACACCCATTTCACGGATGTCGTCAATGGTCTAAAAGGACTCGACAAAAGTTTTTCGGATTTTGAGCTCGTAAATAAGATTCTACGATCCCTTCCTAAGAGTTGGGACCCTAAAGTCACTGCTATTCAAGAGGCTAAAGATTTAAACAACTTCCCTTTTGAAGAACTAATTGGGTCATTAATGACCTGTGAAATGACTTGTAAGGCTCATGAAGAGCAAAAAAACATCCTTCCAAAGAATAGGAAGGATATGGCACTTAGAACTTTAGATGACCACTTAAGAGAAAACTAAAGTGATGAGGACTGTGACGATGACTTGGCACTTCTAAAAAGGAAATTTAAAAAATTCATTAAGAGAAACAAGTTTAAAAGTGATACGAAAATAAACTTAAACCCAAAAAGGACCAAGATATTTGCAACGAATGCAAAAATCCAGGACACTGCAAAAGTGATTATCCCCAAGCCAAGAAAAGAACATCAAAGAAGAAGGCACTCTAAGCAACGTAGGATGACTTGAGCGCCTCCGAAGAAGAGGAGTTCAACACCGAGCAAACTGCTCATTATGCCTTAATGGCCATCGGAGAAGAGGTAACAAATTTAATTGATGCAGATTTATCATTTGATGAATTATTAAATGCCTTCCATGACTTATTTGATGAATGTAAAACAATTAGTAGAAAATATAAATTGTTGAAAAATAAGCATGATAGTCTTGTTAGCAATTTTGATAAATTAAAAACTAAATATCATGATAGTTTAATATAAAAAATATCATGATCTAGAAACTCTCCAAAAGGAAAACTTGCTACTTAAGGATACCTTGAAGAAATTCGAGGTTGGTAGCAAGTCTTTGAACATGATCCTTGCAAATAAGAGTCACGTTCCCAAAAGAAGTGGAATCGGATTTGTGAGAAGTCCTCACCAAAATCCAACCACCTTCATAAAAGGCCCCATCTTACATGTTCGACACCAAAGCAAATGCAACTTTTGTTGCAAATATGGACACAAAACACATCAGTGTCTATTCAAGAAAATTAGTCCGAATAAATTAATTTGGGTTCCTAAAGGAACCATGATAAACTCTATGTAACATGATAAACAATATAAATCAGTTTTTGAGGCACCCAAAAGTAAATGGGTACCTAAAAATCACCCCTTCTTGTAGAAACATATACCATCAAAAGCTAGGAGCAAGAGATAATATCTTGCTTTTTGGGTACTCGATATTCATGACTCGAGATCCAAAAGAACACGTAATGCTCTCTAGCCTAAATAGTAAAAAGATGATTAGAAAATTAATATTGCAGAGTGATACTAATACAATCCTGTTTAATCCCTCATATTTTGAAACTCATAATTCTACCTTCACATACCCTCCAGATATCTGAACTCATCGAATTGATTTCTTCTTTACCTTCGAATCCAACTATATCATGAACTTACGTCTTGCAAGCAAAGTTTGTCATAAACTTGCGAAGCTTACCAACTTGGATAATAAGTCATGAACATGTCTAAAATTGTGTATGACATTTAAAGTAGAATATGCGTGTCACAAGATCTATCTTGAACGTACAAAATTTCTCATCTTGAAATGGAAACTCTTACGTAATTACGAAAGTAAAGTTGATTGCTCCACAAATGAAAACTCTCCTCAAGTTGAAAACATCCAAATCAGCCCATATAGCCCTCAAACAAGTGCTCACCGCCTATAGGCGGTGGCACCGCCCAGCTGGCGATAGCACCGCCGGCTATCACGGGTTGTAAGCGATTGCACCGCCCCAGCCACCGCCCGCAATCTTGCCCCCTTTTAAACCGAGCTAGGGCCGGTGGTGGAACTGATCCCAACTCACTCCCTTCCCCTCTTTACACCACCAAAGCTTCTCCACCTCCATTTCTCCCATCTTAGCATCCCAAATACTCCTCATTTCAAAGCAAAAGATAAGCAATCTCTCCTTCTCTTAAGGATCTCACTTAAGGTATTCTCTAAAAAGCTTTTAAATTCTGTTTTTGAGTCATTTACTCTTGCTCATTACTATCTTCTTAAATAGCAGTAGTTATGGGCTCTACAAGATCCTCTAGGGACAAAGGGAAGAGGAGATTAGAAGAAGACTTTGATCTTACCCTTTTCGATTTAAAATATCATGGTGAAAAATTTTCTTCTTTCAAATTTAGAAGTGTCAATAAGGGAAAACATGTAGATCTAGATGAACTAAGAGACTTAGAGACAATCCAATGGTTTGCAAACTTAGATCTACTCCCAATTTTACAAATTAGTGAACCCATATATCCAAGACTTGTTAGATTATTTTACAACAATCTACAAGTAGATGAAGAAGAAAGAGTGTCTATCTATCTCTTAGGACAACACATCTCCATTACTGATAGATTCATTTGCGACATGATAGGCATTCCCATAAAAAATAGAGGTCTTTATTTTAGAGGATCATGGGATAATGAAACAGTTGGGACAACATGTGTTGAAGCCTTAGGAACAATTTTCGATAATCTCAACTTAGTGGTAGTTCCTAAAAGCTATGAACATCTACTACTACTAAACACTAGGATACTTCATCATATCATAACTAGCATCATTCTCCCTAAACAATACCATCATGATGAAGTAAGTCAAATGGAATTAGGAACCATGTATTGGATCATGAAAGGACATACATCTGTTTTGGTTACCTTATCCAACAAAACATGATAGAACTATCTAAGAAAGACATGATGCTTCCATATGGTGGTATAATCACTAGAATACTTAAAGCTTACGATATTCTAATACCACCCGACGAAGAAGTGATGAAAGTAGACAGGTTTAGCATAATAAATAAAAATCTACTTCACCGATTGAGATGTTTTTATAGATATGATAATTAGGTTAGAATGCCTAGAAGAATCGATCCCCCTCAACCTGAACCAGAACCCGAAACACCAATCTTTAGGGGTACTCAATCTCCTCCGATCTGTCCCTTTGAGGAAACACATCCATTTGAGCAAGCTCCTGTATTATCTATCAAAGACATTGAGATTTGGATGGACCGATTTGAACAAAGACAAGATCGGCTTGAACATCGACAAGATCAAATCCTATCTGAGCTGCAGCAAATTCATCGAAAATTTGACTCTTTATTTAGGTATTTTAATTTTTCACCTCCTGAATAAGCTTGTATATGTGGACACAATCACCTCTTGTTGTAACAATTACGTTGTTGTAAACTCTTTATGTTACTCACCTTGATTATAATGCCTTGATGACTACTAATCTTTGATATGGTTACTTGATGTATTAATTGGTGAGAATATGCAAGGAGACGTTGCTTAATCTCGTTACTCATTGTCGGATTTCACGTTGAAATTAAATGTTTCTATAATGCCTACTTTGAAAACCTTGTGTCTTGGTTTCCATGATAAATATGATTTGAGAAAGTAATATAGCCATGAAATTGATGTGTCATTTCCATGATGTTAATGTGTCATGATATTACCATGATGTTGATGTATTGCCATGATGTTAATGTGTCAATATATTGCCATAATACTAAACATCAACTAGCTGATATTTTTATAAAACCTCTAAGTGAAGAACAATTTGATTTCATTAGAAGAGAATTAGGAATGTTAATGTGTCCGAATGCATAAACTTGTTAAAATTATTTTTCGGACTTTATTGATTGAATGATCAAATCACTTGATTGCCATTACATGCCAAAAATTACATGTTGAAAATTATGTTTTTTTTTTTTATACAAAAATTTTCATAACAATGAGCATGTTTTGTTTTCATGATTGTATTTGAACATCTATAGTATAGTCTTGTCCGAATGCATAAAAGTGTTAATTTCATTTTTGGATTCTCTTAACTAGTGGTATCCTAACAATCGGATTTTCTCGATACATTATCATTTTCCGAACTTAATAAGCATATGTTATATCAAGTTTGATTCTCATCATTGATTTTTGACATATGGAATCAACTAGCAAAAACATCTCTCATACACTTATCATGTGAAAAATATTTTTTGAGAAATGGATTTTATAAAATGATTCCTGCTTGTAAATTCCTTCTTGAAATATGGATGTTAGTGTTTTTACTTGCAAGGATTTATTTCACATACATATCCTGATCCTTGTAAAAATGGAGTATGATTTAATCTCTCATCGATTTTAACTTCATTCAAAGTAAACTCACAAATAGCTGGTATCACAAATAGCCTTTCTCCTTCATGCAAAAAGATAATAATAAATAAAAAGGAAGAAGTATTAAAAGCTATCTTCATGTCATGTTTTCCTTGAGATGTTTGTATAATTGGTATCCTATCACTCAACGTTGGAAAATGACATGAACCTAGTTATGGCATGAATAAATACCGCACTTATGCTTAAAATTTGCTTATATCGTTCTCCTTTTGGTTGATGACAAAGGGGGAGAGATATATGAATTGATGCTATGATTATGCCATGCTTGCATCATCGAAAATATATGAATTGATGATAACTATGATTGCCATATTTGCATTATGCCATGTTTGCATCATAATTTTACATGTTGATATCTTACCATGTGATGAAATGCTACGACTACTAAACACTTGAAATGTTTGCTTTACGTTAAGATATCAAAAGCTTAAATTGTAAATTTACATGTTGATATCTTATGTTGAACTGCTACCATCATTCATATTTGAAATGTAAAACTTGAGAATGGATGTCAAGTCTTGACATCATTTTTAGTAAGATACATCATGATAGGAATCATGATGGGAGTACTTGATAAGGTTAAGAGTTCTTAACTTATCAATAAGTCTATTGAATTCAAAAGCCTTGAATTCAAGAATGACTTATCTCAAGTATGACATATAGACAGGGGGAGTTAAGGTTAACTCTGTTATCAATTGATTATCATCATCAAAAAGGGGGATATTGTTGAATCTCGGATTTAGATGATGAAGTCAATTTTCATTTGTTATCTAATCCATATGTTGAGATAAGTGTGCAGGATTAATTACGATGAAAGTAAGATATGCAGCAAGAGTTGCACTCGAGTCAAGACTATGATCACGTTGGGAGTTCGAGAGTTCGACGAAAGTCTGGACGATCGTCAGAGGTTCTACGGGAACAAATCCAAGAATTCCAGGAGCTTGCCAAAAGAAGCTCATCGGAACTCGCCAAGTGGATCGTCGCAAGTCCAGGAGTTTGCCGGAAGTCCGTCGGAGCATCGTCGGATGTTCGCCGGAAGTTCGCTGGAAGCTCGTCGGAAGAAGCAATTGACGCACCAGAGCAAGTTGTAGTAAATGTCTTAAGAAATATCATAGTTAGCATGTAGATTAAGTTAGGAATGGGAGGTGATCCCATTAACTTAATCTGGGGGCAATTGGGCCCTTGACAGACTCAAATTGGGTCGAATGGATCAACCCATTCGGACCAGAATTCCTACTAGGCGGTGGCACCGCTAGGGTCGATGGTGGCACCGCCCAGGAGAGGGTCTCCCAGGAAAGCTAGGCGGTGCAACCGCACTAGTCAGGCAATAGTACCGCCAGGGCTCAGTCTCCGAGCGAGACTGGGCGGTGCAATCGCCCCTGTCAAGCAGTGGCACTACCCAGAGGCTCAGTCTCCGAGCCACCAAGCGGTTGTACGCCCCAGTTAGGAGGTGGTACCGCCAGGACCCCGAAAATCTGAGAAAAGACATTTTTGAGCTCCAAATTCAAACTAGTTTGGGGCCTATATATACCCCACCCTTTCCTGCATGAAAGGGCACTGAAAATCCAATCTTACTCTATGATTTTTAGAGCTCAAAAGTGTTGTAAAGGCTAGAAGTTCTCCTCCCTCTTTTTCAAGTTTTGATCTTTCAATAGAGAAGAGAAAAGTTTGTAAGGGTTGTCTCCTAAGCCCGTCAAAAGGAGTGAAACTGTAAAAAGATAGTCGGCCTTCGCCTATTGAAGGAAGGCCTCTAGTGGACGTCGGTGACCTCGTTGGTGGAGGAAGCCAAAAGTGGATGTAGGTTAAGATTGACCGAACCACTCTAAATCTTGATTTACATTTACTTTGAGCATCTTATCTTTACTGCAAACCTCCTTAATAGCTTACTGCCTTATGCTCATTTACGAACGTGTTTCATAGTTAAGTATTTTCCGAATCGGCATTAAGACGGAAATCGGTTTTATCGTACGAACATCATATTTCAGTTTGCGCTTACATTCTAATTTCTATCTTAACTGCAAACTACCTTCCTTGTTTTACTTCAAATACGTTTCCGTAAGCTTTCAAAGTTATTATCTGCATGAAACGACTTTTACGTCGGAATCAGATTTCAACATACGAATGCAGTTTTAATTGTCGAAAGTTTTCCGCTATACTAATTCAAACCCCCCCCCCCCCCCCCCTCTTAGTGCTCTTGATCCTAACACATGTAGCACTGAGCAAGAGTAGAGTCATCAATGTACTTCACGTAGCGAGCGATCTCATCCTCGCTTGCCCCTTCCTCGGCGTAGGTATCACTGTATCAACGACGTACGCGATTTTCTCTGCCGTGAGAATAATTCTCAAGTTGCAGAGCCAATTCGTATAATTTGGACCGGTGAAACGGTTGACATCAAGTATGCCACGTAAGGGATTTGAAACCGATATTTTCTGAAAATAAAGATACAACAGAAATGAATAACATGCAGATTTTGCAAGAAATAAACAATCAAGATATGGACTTCTATCTTAATATGCTCTCACTATTTTACTAGCGAGTCACGCGACACCCTTAGCACGTGAAACGAAAGTCTCCAACAGACTTCTAGTGGGGATCAGGATCCAATCAGTGTCTTAGTGTAACATCGAGGGACTCAACCAATCACACTAAGCCCAAAGGGTAGGCAACCCTTGCCGATCACAACTCCTTGTGATTCCCGTCCTATTCAGCCTCCGAATTACCATGGTCTCGAGGGACTCGACCAACCATGACGCTCGGTTAAGTCAACACCATCGTTACAAGATGAGTCTTGTTCGATAATATACCCTCGAGGGACTCGACCAAGCATACCATGTCCTCAGGTCACCGGTGACATCTCTATGTAATAAGCAAGATAGCAAATCGCAATAGAGGTGAGCCTCGAGGGACTCGACCAACTCAACCTACACCGGGAATCGGTTCCTACCTATAACGATGGAAGGCCACATGGGTCAATCTAATTGCCTCACATTTACCGACTTAATATTATCAAAAGTGATGTTTCTATGATTTGGTCTCCTAATATGACATGTCACACATATACATATTTAATATATATCTATATCGCATGCAAATATATATACATATCTAGTATGTGTATAAGCAATCACACTAGATGATCATGAGTCATAGCCTAATGTGATCAGGCTCGAGCTAGTGGGCCTAATCACTCACATCAAGATTTATGTATGCAGCGGTGCATCTCCATGCCCTATGATTGTCCATCTTGTCCTCGTCGGTTCCGTCGACATCTCGATGCATCTCCATGCATCGCGATCGTCCATCTCGTGGGTCCCGCTATCGCTTCCACGCGCCCGCTGTGCCTCCTCATGTGATTACAACTTAATCATAAGCACACAGGCCTGACAATAAACGAGAAATATAATGGAGGCTCGCAGACCCCAATAATAATAATCACAAGTACACACGTCACATAGTCCATGATCATTCGTCCACACATCAAACATCACATGTATAAATCATTATCATGTAGGACTACTAGATAATAATAAAAAATAATAATCAACTAAACCTTTTAATTAATTAATATTTTTTGAAATCAGGATCATGTAGGGAATTTCTGAATTCTAAGGGTATTTTTGTAATTAAAAAAAAGATAAAAACTGAAATTTCTTATATTTCGAGAGGCAAAACTATCTTTTCACCTAAAACCCTAAGCCCCTCTCCCCCTTCCCTGCTTCTGCTGCCGCGTCCACCCTTCTGGTGGCGGTATGTGCAATAGGGCCGAGGAGCCGCCCTTATAAGTGGGCGCCCCCGTCCCCCGCGGGCGGGTGCCCTTATGGGCGTCGCCCCCTCCGCGGGCGGTTCTGCCCGCGAGGCAGCACCTGCAGGTGGTGCTGCCCGCGAGAGCAATGGCCACAGGCTCCGCTGCCCTGTGGTGCCTCAGCCCGTGGGCGCCGCTACCACGCGGTGCCTTTGCCCGTAGGTCCAACACCTGCAGGCGCCACCCTTGCGTGCCACCACTGTAGGCAGCCTGCTTGCACAAAGATGGCAACAAGTAGGCAGCCATCTTCGAGCGCAGCAAGGGCAGCAACAGTTGCTGCCCTTCCTCATCTATTGCATCAACAATTTAACGTCAAAATTCTTCCTAAACACAACACAAGCAGTTCAAAACCAATCATTCACACGGACAACCTGGCTTTGATACCACCATTGGGAAATCTTAGGGCGACATCACATACGCAGCGGAAGAACAAGAAAACAAAATCTCCAATTTCTCAAAAAGATGTTCATCGTCGTGCGAAGATTGGTGTGCAAATATCCGTGAAACAAACTACGTATAGAATAGATTATGTTACCTAGGGAGATCGTATATCGCTATTTCCTTACAGATCTCTCAGAGAGGGTGAAGGAGGTCAAGCATCCTCCTCTCTAGCGGTGATCTAGACAGCAGGACTGCGACGACGCGTCATCCTCAAAACTCAAGGCCTGCTCTGAGATGGAGAGGGGGAGGAGAATAGAAGAGCTAAGCAAAGGCTCTAGCCTATGAACCACTGAATCCCTACTATTTATAGAGGTCCCCTGTCAAACCCTAATGGATCCTCCCCTAGTGGGTATTGGATCTGCATCCAATTACCCAAGCCTTTTAGATTAGTGGATCTCTATCTAATAATCTCTCATGGGCTCTTATTGGATCTCGTCTATAGGATCCAATAATTAAGGGGCTTATTGGATATCTAATAAGATAAGGGCTCTAATGGATATCTCATATCCGAACCTCTACTCATTGCAATGCTTACCATATGTGTGTGACCCTCTAGGCCCAATATCGAGCTGGCCGTGAGTCATACCTGTCAGAACTCCTTCTAACTTAGTTAATTATTATCTCTATAATAATTTACTCGACTCATCGACTACGGACGTACTAGGCCAATACACCGTAGTCCCCAGACGATACAGGGGAATCCAATCCATTGGACCTATCTATCTTCAGTTACCATATACCTATAGTCCCTCATCCATCAAATATTCCAAAGACTGTATATCGAGCATGGTGTTATCAAACTCATACGGTTTCTTCCCGAGTCTCGCTCTAATCGGATTCTCTCAGAGAACTCTTTCTCTCTCAATCCGAATGACGTTGGCCAGGGATTTGTTTGAGCAAGAACACATAGGATATTCCTCTCATGATGTCGAGAGTGGATGATCCTCTATCCATACTCAATAGCCCTCGTAAGGTCGACTGCTACTCCCAATGTCCAACTGTACTAGATCTGGGACATCCAAACCTATAAGTCTGGTATCAAAGAGTGGAGCACTCATACAGGACATCCTTGGTGTCTCAAGTCTAAGGACCAAATACACTACTAGGACTACGGAATCACTATTTGATAATAATGCATCATCAATCATCCAGCATTCCGTAAGTGGATCAATCAATGAATTCATTCGCTAATGAGCACATATACTATATCCCAAGTTTCCCTATACGAGCAGCTATGAGACTAGCTACATGCATCATATGGACGGGTATACAGCACACCAGTCTGTCCAGTTATCACGATGTCCCTCTCAAGTAACTTATGACTAGGATTATTTAAGATCTGTGTTTAAAGGTGAATCGATCTCATTATCGTGATCTCATCACGATCCGATTTCCATTGCATAGATCCAAGGACATCACAATATATACAAGCATATATACAATAGTTAATATAAAGTGATAAATGCCAAAATATAATAAGCAAAAAGATTCCGTGTCAAGTCACACGTGTCATCACTCATGTGATTGGCTTGCTGGGCACCTATGACTAGCAGCATCTCAACATGAAGACCCGAGGTTTGCACCTCGGAAGAGTATAACTCGTTAAGATAAAATTGCTCCCGAGCCATGCACCTTGACAAGAAGACCCAAGGATTGCACTTTGGTAGAGCTAGCACACTTCCGAGCCAAGCACCTCGGCTAGAAGACCTAAGGCATGCACCTTGACCGAGTAGAACCGCTACTGAGCTATGCACCTAAGTAAGAAGACCCAATGGTTGCATCTTGGCCAAGCTACACATGCTCTCAAGTCGTGCATCTCAGCTAGAAGACCTACTAAAGCAGACGTCCATCCAGGTTATGCACCTCGGTGAAAAAGCTCGTGCTCGAGTCGTACAAGATCATCCTTTGGAAACTTCGTTCGAAGCCCCGAAGGACGCCCTTCTAGGGGGGGGGGAGAGAGGGGGATAAATGATAGGGATAATCCTATCCAATTCCAATTCATCTGCCATGGAAGTAAACATCTAACTCCCCAATGATGCCACATCATGAACGCACCCTAATCTGCCCCGTATTAATGGTTGGTGACATGGCACAGCCCATCGAAAAGCCACCTTCTCTTAATGCATCTATCATACAGCGTAGAGGGCCTTGGCTAATGCATGTCTAGACTGTTCGGTGCCCCAGAAAACCATGTCTCTATATTAATGACTAACAGCAAGCTACCCTTAATAATACCTCTAAGCAAGAGTCTCTCTACTCTCTCATTTACATAGCTTATATTGTTGTTTTCCTCCCCTTCCATCTTTCGCTGACTTAAGCATTGGAGGGGTCAAGCCGGGAAGCCCCTAGCGTAGACTATAGAACCACCGACGGTCAAGAGATTACTCTGTTGCCAAGAGGCAACCCCCATTGCCAGGAGATGACCTTATAGCAAGGAAGACCCCTGTTCCTCTACTCGGCCTCTCCATTTTATGGCCAAATCATCCCTAACGAATCATCTCCCCAACAGACCTCCTACACTGGTTTGCCATGTCAGCTCCCCACATCAGTAATAAGGAGATACGAGTATGGACCTGCACCTTCGACAATGAACCAATCAAGCCGACTCACCAGTCAATGGTATTCGTGTAATTTCACTATTTGTAAGAAATAATATAAAAGAAAATTTTTAGCACTTATGGATGCTTAAATAAAAAAAACCTTGGCTTTAATGTTTCGATACCTTGAATCATTTCGTCAATTTCTTAATCAAATTTGTATTTGTATCTTTTTATTACTCTTATTCTTTGATATTGAACCGATCCTTGGTTAAAGGTAATTTTAATGTGATTCAAACGATTGAAATGAAAAAAAAATAGAACCAACAGCAAATCACAAAGTTAAACAAAAATAATTATTTACTTTTAGGGGTCAAACATAAAATAAAAGTATAGGACATCTTATAGTGAAAAAACAAAAAAAAAATCGAAGTGATAAAAAATAAAAAATAAAGCCTTATTATTTATTTTCACTTCATTATTTGTTCTTGACCCGAAATTAAGAAAAAAAATAAGAATAATGTCACATTCTAATTACCCTTCGCTCTATATCACAGGAAGGGACAGGGCAAAAAGGAAATGCTATTCTAGCTTAAAACATCAATCAAATCACTCCTACAAAGTAACATCCACAAACTGACATGAATAACATCTCAAACGTTGATGTGCAAATTTGTCCTTAACTTGGACACCTCTAACCATCGGTTCACCGATAGGCTCTTGCATAATAAACATATATTTCACTCCATGGATGAATCATGGACATGGACGGCAAACACTAATGCTTCTTTCATAGACTTCAAGGTGCCTCTCCCGGGGTGCAATTGAAATGACAACTTCATCTTCGAAAATGAGTATTGGGTGGTTTGAAGGTCAATTCTGGCCTAATGATGAGGGTGATGTTAGGATCAAGAGTACCAAGAGGGGGGGTGAATTAGTGCAGCGGAAATTGTTCACTATTAAAATCGAAAGCTGCGTTCGTTTGATAAAAACGATTTCGATGTAAAAGCCGATTCTAAGATTACTTTAACTTAAGATTAAGCGAGATGATATTAAAGTAAATCTATGAAGGCAGTTTGCAGTTTATGATAAAAATCAAAATGCAAGTGCAAACTGAAATGCGACGTTCGTACGATAAAACCAGTTTACGTCTAAATGCCAATTTTGAGGATACTGAACTTTGAGATACGTTTTATAAATGCGCAGAAGGCAGTTTGCAGTTGTGATTGAAATCAAAACGTAAACGTAAACTGAAGTGTAATGATCGTACGAAAAAGCCGATTTACGTCTAAACGCAGATTCGGAAAGTTCTGAACTTAGAAACTCATTCGTAAAAGCGCAGAAGGAAGTAGCTATTTAGGAGGTTTGCAGTAAAGATAAAATGCTCAAAGTAAATGCAAACCGAGATTTAGAGTGGTTCGGTCAATCTTGACCTACTCCACTTTTGGCTTCCTCCACCGACGAGGTCACCGATGTCAACTAGAGGCCTTCCTTCAATAGGCGAAGGCCAACCACCCTTTTACAGTTTCACTCCTTTTGACGGGCTTAGGAGACAACCCTTACAGAAATTTTCTCTCCTCTCTTTACAACTCAAAACTTTGAAGAACAGAGGGAGGAGAACTTTTGGCCTTCACAACAATTTTGAGCTCTAAGAATCACAGAAAAAGATCAAGATTTCGAGTGTTAGTTGTTCTCTTTCAGTGCTGAATGGGTGGGGTATTTATAGGCCCCAACCCAATTCAAATTTGGAGCTCAAAACTGTCAATTCTCGGAATTCCGGGATCAAGCGGTTGCACCTCCTGACTGGGGCGGTTGCACCACCTGGCAGAGCTCAAAGACTGAGCCTTTGGGCGATGCCACCTTTGTCAGGGGTGGTTGCACCTCTCTGCCAAAGCTCGAAGACCGAGCTCAGGCGGTTGCACCTCCTGACTGGGGCGGTTGCACCGCCTGCCAGAGCTCAAAGACTGAGCTCAAGCGGTGCTACCTCTTGTCAGGAGAGGTTGCACCGCCCAGTCTCGCTCGGAGACTGAGCCCAGGCGGTGCTACCTCCTGGCTGGGGCGGTTGCACCGCCCAGTCTCCCTGGGAGACTTAGCCCAGGTGGTGCTACCTCCTAGCTTGGGCGGTTGCACCTCCCACAGCAATCAGGGTCCGAATGGGTAGATCCATTCGGCCCAATTTGGGTTTTTCAGGGGCCCAATTGCCCCAAGATTAAGCTAATGGGATCACCTCCCATTTCCAACTTAATCATTGTGTTAACTATGATAAATCCTAAGACAATTTCTGCAGCTTGCTTCGGTGCGTCAATCGCTTCTTCCGGCGAACTTCCGTCGATCATCCGATGAACCCTCGGTGATGCTCCTGCGGACTTCCGGCAAACTCCTGGACTTGCGATGATCCACTTGGCGAGTTCCAACGAGCTTCTTTTGGCAAGCTTATGGACTTCTCGGATTTGTTCCCGTAGAACCTCCGACGACTGTCCGAACTTCCGTCGAACTCTCGAACTCCCAACGTGATCATTGTCTTGACTCCGGCGCAACTCCTGCTGCATGTCTAACTTTCATCGTAGTTAATCCTACACACTTATCTCAACACATAGATTAGACAACAAATGACAATTGACTTCATCATCAAAATCCGAGATTCAACAATCTCCCCCTTTTTGATGATGACAATCAATTGATAATGGAGTTAACCTTAACTCCCCTTGTCTATATGCCATACTTGAGATAAGTCATTCTTGAATTCAAAACCTTAAGAATTCAAGAGACATATTGATAAGTTAAAATCATTTGAACTTATCAATATTCCCATCATGATTCCTATCATGATGTATCTCTCTGAAGATGATGTCAAGGCTTGACATTCATTTTCAAATTTCACCTTACAAGTTTGAATGATGGTAATAGTAATAATTCATCATATTGTAAGATATCAGCATGTAAAACTGTGAAGTAAGATTTTGATATCATTACATGATGTACACATTTCAAGTACACATTTCAAATATTTTAGCAAGAATTATATTTCATCACACGGTAAGATATCAACTCGTAAAATTATGATGCAAGTTTTTTGTTTGATATCTTGACATAATACAAGGCATAATGCAAATCATAGCATTTATTCATATATCTCTTGGTGATGCAAGCATGGCATAATTATAGCATCAGTGTTTATATCATCAATTCATATATTTCTCCCCCTTTGTCATCAACAAAAAGCATGGTAGTTGTGATATCAGGAGAACAATACAAGTAAATTTTGAGTATACGTGCAATGATTGTTTCATGCCTTTACTTGATTCATGTTATTTCCAATAGTAACTAATAGGAAATTAATTGTTTAAGCATATAAAGGAAAACATGATATGTTGATTGCTTTGATTCATGCTATTTTTGAGTTTGCTTTGAGTCAAGATATGTGAATCAACTTTTTGTAAATAGAAATACTATCATCCATATTTCAAGATGGAATTATTTTATCAAATCCATTTCAGAAAAATATTTTTCATAAGAGTGTACGAGAAAATCTGATTTTTAGCATTCCAATTGTTAAGCGAATCCGAAAATGAAATTAACTCTTTCATGCATTTGGATAAAACTATGCTACGGATTTTCAAATACAATCAAAAGACAAAACATTTTTGTATTCAACACATAATTTCCAACATGTTATTTAGGCATGTAATGGCAGTCAAGTGATTTGATCATTCAATAAAGTCCGAAAGATAATTTTAACTAGTTTATGTATTCGGACACATCAACATTCATAATTCTCTTCTTATGAAATCAAATTGTTCTTCACTTAGAGGTTTTGTAAAAATATCGGCTAGTTGATGTTTAGTGTCAATGACAATGACTTATCAACTGCATTGGTATATCACTTTATCATGGAAATCAAAGCACAAGGTTTTCAAAGCTTTTAGTTTCAATATAAAATCCGAGATAACCATTTAGTTTATATTTACCACAAGGCACAAGGCATATATTTACCACGATAGATGTTTACAACTCTACATATGCTCAAAATATATCAGGTAACTATATCAAGGATCAAGGCAAAGCATATTATGGTGAGTAACATAAGGAGTTTACAATAACAACATATGATTGTGTTCATACAAACTCATTCATGAGGTGAAAAATTAAAGTGCCTAAACAAGGAGTCAAATTGACGATGAATTTGCTGCAGCTTAGATAGGATTTGATCTTGTCGTTGTTCAAGCTGTTCTTGTCTTTGTTCGAATCGGTCCATCCGAATCCCAATATCCTCGATAGATGATGTATGAGTTTGCTCAAATGGATGTGTTTCCTCAAAGGGACAGATCGGAGGAGATTGAGTACCCCTAAAGACTAGTGTTTCCAGTTCTGGCTCAGGTTGAGGGGGGTCGGTTCTTCTAGGCATTCTAACCCAGTTATTTATTTATTATGCTGAACCTATCTACTTTTATTACTTCTTCTTCTGACGGTATTAGAATATCGTAGGTTTTCATTATTCTAGTGATTAAACCACCATATGGGAGCATCATGTCTTTCTTAGATAGTTCTAACATGTTTTGTTGGATAAGATAACCAAGACAGATGTCATGTCCTTTCATGATCAAATACATAGTTCCTAATTCTAATTGACTTACTTCATCATGATGGTATTGTTTAGGGAGAATAATGCTAGTTAGGATATGATGAAGTACCTTAGTGTTTAGAGGCAGTAGATGTTCACAACTTTTAGGAACAAATGTTCAGTTGGGATTGGCAAAAATTGTTCCTAAGGCTTCAACATATGTTGTTCCAACAGTTTCATCATCCCATGATCCTCTAAAGTAAAGTCCTCTACTTTTCATGGAATGCCTATCATGTCGCAAATGAATCTATCCGTAATTGAGATGTGTTGTCCTAAAAGATAGGTGGACATTCTTTCTTCTTCATCTATTTGTATGTTGTTGTAAAACAATCTAACAAGTCTTGGATAGATGGGTTCGTTAATTTACAAAATTGGAAGTAGATCTAAGTTTGCAAACCATTGGATTGTCTCTAAGTCTCTTAGTTCATTTAAATCTGCGTATTTTCCCTTATTGACACTCCTAAGTTCGAAAGAGAAAAATTTTTCAGCATGGTATTTTGAATCGAAAAGTGTGAGATCAAAATCTTCTACTAATCTCCTCTTTCCTTTGTCCCTTGAGGATCTTCTAGATCCCATAACTACTGCTGTTTAGAAGAATAGTGATGAGCAAGAGTAAATGAATCAACCAACAAAAACAGGGCTTCTTAGAGAGTACCTTAGTGAGATCTTCAAGAGAGGGAAGGATTGTTGATGTTTTGCTTCGAAATGAGGGGTATTTGGGATGCTAAGAGGGGAGAAATGGGGATGGAGGAGGCTTGGAAGAGTAGAGGAGGGAAGGGAGTGAGTTGGGGTCGGTTTCACCGCCGGCCCTAGCTTGGGTTAAAAAGGGCAGAGTTGCGGGCGGTTGAACCTCTAGCTGGGGCGGTGCAACCGCTTGCAACACGTGACAGCCGGAGGTGCTACCTCCAGCTGGGGCGGTGCCACCGCCTGTAGGCGGTGAGCACTTATTCTGATCAGTGTGATCTGATCTGAGAGTTTTTTGTCTTAAGAAGAATTTTCATTCAAAGCAATCAACTTTACTTACGTAAGAGTTTTCATTTGAAGGCAAGGACTTTTGCATGATTAAGATAGATCATTTAACGTGCATACTCTCAACGTCGTATACATGTTTGTGATAGTTTATTCAAGTTGGTAAGCCTTGCAGGTTCATGACAGACTTAGTCACTTCATGATACAGAGTTGGATTCAAAGGTTATGAATGGATGAAATTGATGGGTTCGAAAATCCAGAGGATATGTGAATTTGGGAATCATACGTTTCTAAGTTGTATCTAAATCGCATTTGTGATTTTAAATTTATAATCACCATCTGTTATTTAGGCTAAAGAGCATTGCGAGTTCCTTTTTGGATCTTGGGTCATGAATATCGAGAATCAAGGAGCAGAATATTATTTCTTGGTTCAGCCTAAAATTTTTATGTTTTTAATGTTTTTACAGGAAGGGATGATTTTTAGGTACCCATTTGCTTTTAGGTGCCTCACAAATAGATCTACATTGTCTATCATGTTGCATAGAATTTATCATGGTTCCTTTAAGGACCCAAATCAATTTGTTTGGACTAATTTTCTTGAATGGACAATAATACGTCTTGTGTCCAAATTTGCAACAAAAGTTGCATTTGCTTTGGTGTCGAACATGTAAGATGGGGCCTTTTATGAAGGTGGTTGGATTTTGGTGAGGACTTCTCACAAATCCAATTCCACTTCTTTTGGGAATGTGACCCTTGTTTGCAAGGATCATGTTTAATGACTTGCTACCAACCTCGAATTTCTTCAAGGTGTCCTTAAGTAGCAAGTTTTCCTTTTGGAGAGTTTCTGGATCATGGCATTTTATGCATGAGCTTAAACTATCATGATATTCAGCTTTTAACTTATCGAAATTACAAATAAGACTATCATGCTCCTTTTTTAGCAATTTGTATTTTCTACTAATTGTCTTACATTCATCGAATAATTCATGGAAAGCATTTAATAATTCATGATAAGGTAAATCTTCATCAATTAAATCCGTTACCTCTTCTCCGATGGCCATTAGGGCGTAATGAGCAACTTGCTCGGTGTTGGACTCCTCTTCTTCGGATGCGCTTAAATCATCCCATGTTGCTTTGAGCGCCTTCTTCTTTGGTGTTCTCTTTTTGATTTGGGGACAATCACTCTTGTAGTGTCCCGGCTTTTTGCACTCATAGCAAATGACTTGATCCTTTTTGGGTTCAAGTTTGTTTTTTGTGTCATTTTTAAACTTGTTTCTTTTAATGAATTTTTTAAATTTTCTTGTTAGAAGTGCTAAGTCATCGTCACAGTCCTCATCACTTGAGTTTTCTCTCAAGTGGTCTTCTGAAGTTCTAAGTGCCATATCCTTCCTATTCTTTGGAAGGATATCTTCTTGCTCTTCATGAGCTTTGCAAGTCATCTCATAGGTCATTAATGACCCAATTAGTTCTTCAAGAGGGAAGTTGTTTAGATCTTTCGCCTCTTGAATAGCAGTGACTTTAGGATCCCAACTTTTAAGAAGGGATCTTAGAATCTTATTTACGAGCTCAAAATCCGAAAAACTTTTTCCGAGTCCTTTTAAACCGTTGACGACATCCGTGAAACGGGTAAACATGTCGCCAATAGTCTCACTCGGTTTCATCCGGAAAAGTTCAAAAGAGTGTAGCAAGAGATTGATTTTTGACTCTTTCACTCTATTTGTGCCTTCATGAGTCACTTCGAGTGTGTGCCAAATATCAAATGCGGTTTCACAAATCGAAATACGATTAAACTCGTTTTTATCAAGTGTACAAAATAAGGCATTCATAGCCTTTGCATTAAGAGCGAAAGCCTTTTTCTCCAAATCATTCCAATCGATCATTGGAAGAGAAGATTTTGAAAAATCGTTTTCGACAAGATTCCAAAGTTTAAAATCCATAGAAATAAGAAAGATCCTCATTCAGGTCTTCCAATAGATGTAGTCCATCCCATTGAACATGGGTGGACGTGTAATAGAATGGCCCTCTTGGTTTCCGACGGAAGCCATCTCTCTTGGGTTTTAATCCGTTTGAGAGTTAACCCCGCTCTTATACCAATTGTTAGGATCAAAAACACTAAGAGGGGAGGGGGGGGGGGGTGAATTAGTGCAGCGGAAATTTTTCACTATTAAAATCGAAAGCTGCGTTCGTTTGATAAAAATGATTTCGATGTAAAAGCCGATTCTAAGATTACTTTAACTTAAGATTAAGCGAAATGACGTTAAAGTAAATCTACGAAGGCAGTTTGCAGTTTATGATAAAAATCAGAATGCAAGTGCAAACTGAAATGCGACGTTCGTACGATAAAATCGGTTTACGTCTAAATGCCAATTTTGAGGATACTGAACTTTGAGATACATTTTATAAATGCGCAGAAGGCAGTTTGCAGTTATGATTGAAATCAAAACGTAAACGTAAACTGAAGTGTAATGATCGTACGAAAAAGTCGATTTACATCTAAACGCAGATTCGGAAAGTTCTGAACTTAGAAACACGTTCGTAAAAGCGCAGAAGGCAGTAGCTATTTAGGAGGTTTGCAGTAAAGATAAAATGCTCAAAGTAAATGCAAACCGAGATTTAGAGTGGTTCGGTCAATCTTGACCTACTCCACTTTTGGCTTCCTCCACCAACGAGGTCACCGACGTCAACTAGAGGCCTTCCTTCAATACGTGAAGGCCAACCACCATTTTATAGTTTCACTCCTTTTGACGGGCTTAGGAGACAACCCTTACAAAAATTTTCTCTCCTCTCTTTACAACTCAAAACTTTGAAGAACAAAGGGAGGAGAACTTTTGGCCTTTACAACAATTTTGAGCTCTAAGAATCACAGAAAAAGATCAAGATTTCGAGTGTTAGTTGTTCTCCTTCAATGCTGAATGGGTGGGGTATTTATAGGCCCCAACCCAGTTCAAATTTGGAGCTCAAAACTGTCAATTCCCGGAATTCCGGGATCAGGCGGTTGCACCTCCTGACTGGGGCGGTTGCACTGCTTGGCAGAGCTCGAAGACTGAGCCTCTGGGCGGTGCCACCTCTGTCAGGGGCGGTTGCACCTCTTTGCCAGAGCTCGAAGACCGAGCTCAGGCGGTTGCACCTCCTGACTGTGTAATATCCCTCACTTTTGAAACTTATTAATAAAGATTTATTTATAAATCGGAGGACCTATATGTAAATATGAAAATTTTAAGGACTAAACTGTTAAGTTGTAAAAAAAAAAGAAAATAAAGAAAACCGAAAACTTCGGTTTTATCCCACCGCCTCCCATCTTCTCTCTGTTTCTTCGAGAAACAGAGAGAAGCGGTGGGGCGTGGGGAGAAGAAGAAGAGAAGTAGAGGGAGAAGAGAAGAAAAGTAGAAGTAGAAGAGAGGGAAGATGGAGAGGAGAAAGAGAGGCAGCTGCAGCAGCTAGGGCTGCAGCACCTCTGTTTCCCGCAGGTGGAAACAGAGGAGAGGATGTGTGGGGCGTTGAGGATGAAAAGGGAAGAAGAAGAAGAAGAAGAAGAAGAAGAGAGGAGGATAGCTGCGGCAAGGCTGCAGCGAGGAGGTGTGTCGCCTTGGGGAGGAAAAGGGAAGAGGAGAAGAAGAGAAGGAGAAGAAGAGGGGAAAAGAGAGGGAAGAGGGAGAGGAGCGAGAGGTGGCAGCAGCTAGGGCTGCAGCACCTCTGTTTCCCACAGCGGGAAACAGAGGAGAGGTGTGGGGCGTGAGAAGAAGAAGAAGAGGAAGAGAAAGAGGTTGTGATACCTCTGTTTCCTGCAGAGGAAACAGAGG
Source organism: Musa acuminata AAA Group (assembly GCF_036884655.1). NCBI lineage: Eukaryota > Viridiplantae > Streptophyta > Magnoliopsida > Zingiberales > Musaceae > Musa > Musa acuminata. The sequence continues at coordinate 14,992,364 of NC_088338.1, read as the reverse complement.
AGAGGGTGTGTGTGACGCCGGGGACGAGGAAGGAAGAAGAAGAGTTGAAGAAGAGAAGGGAAAGGAGGAGCTGCGGCTGCGGCAGAGGCAGCTGTAGCTGGAAGAGAAGGAGAGGAAGAAAAGAAGGTGAGGAAGAAGAGAAGAAGAAGAAAGGAAGGAGAAGGAAGAGGAGAAGGGAAAGAAGCAGCTGCGGCTGCGGCTGTGGCAGCTGCAGCTGTGGCAGGGAAAGAGGAAGAGGAAGGAAGAAGGGAAGGAGAAGAAGAGAAGGGGAAGAAGGGGCTGCGGCTGCGGCGAAGGCAGCTGCAGTTGGAAGAGAAGGGAAGGAGAGGAAGAAGAGAAGGGGAAGAAGGGGCTGCGGCTGCGGCGATGGTAGCTGCAGCTGGAAGAGAAGAAGGAGAGGAAGATTAGCAGGGGAGGAGGAAGAGGCTGCGGTTGGGGTGGCTGCAGCCATGGTTGCGACTGCGACTGCGGCAGTTGCAGCTGGGAAAGAAAAGAAAGGAAAGGGGGAAAAAGGGGCTGCGGACGGGATTGCGGCCGCAGCGGCAGCGATTGCGTATGCAGCAGTTATGTCTGCGAGAGAAGGGAGGAAGGAAGGTAGTGCGGTGGAAGGGGCTGCGATTGTGGCAGCGGCAGCGGCGGCGGCTATGGCAACTGGGTTTGGGAAAGAAAAAGAAGGAATGAGAGTAAGAGAGAGCAGGTGACTATGCCTCGATGTTCGACACGTGGTGTAGTTGTGAAGAAAGGAAGAAAACGAGAACACAAAACGAAACAGAGAGAGGACACGGAGGAAAAGTAGGAGGATTTGGGCTGGCACCTTCTTTGGATCTTCGGATCGAAATCTTTGAAAGGCAAGTTTCCTGCTTGTTTCGATCCTTTCTATTGCAAATGTTTCGATCCTTTCTATTGCAAGTTCCCTGATCGTTTCTCCTATAATTGCTCTGATATGTCTTATTGCAAGTGTTCTAACCTTTTCTATTGCAAGCTTTCTAATCTTTCCTCTTGCAAGTATCCTGATCGTTCCTCACTGCCATTTTTATCTCTACATTTGCTTTGAATATGAGGAACTTTGAATTGTTCTAGCCTTGCATTTGATATATCTCCTGTTTAGACGTAACGATTCGAATCTGTGCAACTTCTGAGATTCAGACCTTTTGATACCGAGCTGCCTATAAGTCTTTGTTGGAAACTCTGATTTGTTCAAAACTGATTTCATTGGAAACTAGACTCGTAGACCTTTCCTTGATATATGGATTGAAAGATTTAGAATCCAAACACCTGTCCAGTTATCTGTTGAATATGACATTATGAATTCTGCCAACAGAGATTTTGTTCTACGACACTTGCTTACCAAATTATTTGTAACTCTCTCTGTTGGACAGTTCAATTCATATGAAGCCTGTCTTATCTGAAAGTATTATCCAATGATTATTTCTGAGTAAATTGGAGCACGATTGATAGTTTGAATCATTTGTTCAATGTGCCTTCTGTATTCTGCCAGAAATCGAGCTTTGGTCGATTTCTCATATTCTGGTTTCATTCCTTTGGAAATTGATATCCTTTAGCTTTCTCATTCAATTGAGCTTTATATTACTGTTTTGAATTCTTGTATGCTCTTGTCCTTAAAATTATTGCATTCTTGAAAACTGTTGTGTAACGTTTATGCTATATCGTATTGACTCATATAGGCACATGTATATCCTATTGTTCCGCATTTGCTTTCGATATGTGCCTATTCCAGTTTCATTCCTTTGGACATTGAATTCATCAAATCTTCTTATTGAATTGAGTTATATGTGATTGCTTGGATTCCATATGTGCCCTTGCTTTCAATTCCTTTCAAATCTGAATATACTTGTGAAAGATTATTGCTTACTACGGATTGACTCGTAAAGGCACATGTACGCTTTGTTGTTCCGCGTGTGCTTCCGATATATGCTACTTATTGTTGAAACTGCCCTTTTGTACTCTGGTGTATGGGATTGTCTGGACCTTTGCCAGAAATGGTAAAGGGTATGCGCTGATTTGCCCGCTTTGTGGGGTCCCGCTATGTGGGATATTCTGGTATGCGCTTATTTGCCCGCTTTGTGGGGTCCCGCTTTGTGGGATATTGCTTAGAGCCTGCGATGCTCTGCCGGCCCCCTTTGACTTCACCTAGACGTGGGTGGATGGAGCTCCCAGACGTGGGAGACTTTTGTCAGGTGGTCATTCAGAAATGGATGAATCACATTCTGACTGAGATCCCACTACACCTTCTGTATGTTTGATATGATATCCAGAGCTTTGGTTATGTGTTTCTGTACATGCTTTGGATAAGATTGATATGTTTGCAACGTCAAAGACGACGTTTGAGCTTCTGTACGATATTTGTTTTTGTTATGCTCTGAAATGCTTCATTCACTGATAATATGCTTCGAAATGTTCCATATGTCGTTGATATGCTCCGGAACATTTCATTTGCCATTGATATGCTCCAATTACTCTGTGCTCCATTTGCTATGAACTGATATGTTCTGAAATGTCCTATCTGCCATTGATAAGCTCCGATATGTTTCCTTTGTTACTGATATGCTCCAATTACTCTGTGCTCCATTTGCTATGAACTGATATGTTCTGAAATGTCCTATCTGCCATTGATATATTCCAATTACTTTATGCTCCATTCGTTATGGATCAAATATGTTTTGAATGACATGATACGTATGATTTGGTATCTATTGAGATGGTATCCTTGAGAATTCTTGTATTCTGCCTTGCATTATGATACCTTACTCGTTTGAAACCGTTCCTTTTGTTCTGAATATGCTTTGTCACTTGCTGAGCCGTTTTTGGCTCACTCCGTTGTTATATAAATCTTTCAGGTCAACTTGTCACTCTTCGAGATGTTGATTTGGGCTGAGGCAGTGGATAGCTATTCAGAATTATGGGCAAGTCTGGGTGGTTATTATGATATTGTTGTATAAGTATGTTTTGTATGTAATGAAATGTTGTCGATGAATCGAAATGGATATACTGTGTAAAAGTGTTAGAAGATCTCTCTTATTTGGAATTTCGGAATGTTAAGTCTAATTTATGACGATATGAACTTGTGGTGAATAGTTTGGAGTTCTGATTGTATAATTTATTTAGCTTGTGGATTTATAAATGTTGTTCATGTTTGTCAAGTTGGCTTGGGTTGCCATAAATGTGAATTATCGAGTGATGTGATATATGCTTTTAAAATGCACAGGTTTTATGGATGTGAATTTGATTGAATGTTTTTCAGTGTCCTCAAACGTTAGTTTGGATCCTGGATTGGTTTGTGACGAAATTTTTAAAAATCATGGATATTTTGAGGGGCGTGACAGACTAGGACGGTTGCACCGCTTGCTAGAGCTCGAAGACTGAGCTCAGGCGGTGCTACCTCCTATCAGGAGAGGTTGCACCGCCCAGTCTCGCTCAGAGACTGAGCCCAAGCGGTGCTACCTCCTGGCTGGGGCGGTTGCACCGCCCAGTCTCCCTGGGAGACTTAGCCCAGGCGGTGCTACCTCCTGGCTTGGGCGGTTGCACCTCCCACATCAATCAGGGTCCGAATGGGTAGATCCATTCGGTCCAATTTGGGTTTTTCAGGGGTCCAATTGCCCCAAGATTAAGTTAATGGGATCACCTCCCATTTCCAACTTAATCATTGTGCTAACTACGATAAATCCTAAGACAATTTCTACAGCTTGCTCCGTTGTGTCAATCGCTTCTTCCGGCGAGTTTCCGGCGAACTTCCGTCGATCATCCGATGAACCCTCGGTGATGCTCCTGCGGACTTCCGGCAAACTTCTGGACTTGCGACTATCCACTTGGCGAGTTCCAATGAGCTTCTTTTGGCAAGCTTATGGACTTCTCGGATTTGTTCCCGTAGAACCTCCGACGACTGTCCGAACTTTCGTCGAACTCTCGAACTCCCAACGTGATCATTGTCTTGACTCCGGCGCAACTCCTGCTGCATGTCTAACTTTCATCGTAGTTAATCCTGCACACTTATCTCAACACATAGATTAGACAACAAATGACAATTGACTTCATCATCAAAATCCGAGATTCAATAGGTGACACTAATGCATGTGGCACCCTTACCTCTTACACTACAGCAAGGTCAATTCTATAATTTTTTTAGTTATCATTATTATTATATTTTTATTTTATATTATGTGATAAATATATATTTGATGTCCTTAAGTCTATACAATGGGAATTGGACTATGATGAGATTATGATATTGAGACCAATTAACCTATAAAAATAGATCATTAAATATTTTTAATTATAGATTAATTGAGAGGGTCATCGAGATAGTCAGATAGGCCACTATGCTATATACTGATTCATATGATGTTGACAACTGGTCTCATAGTTGCTTATGTAGGGACACTAGAGATATAGTGTAGGTGCTCATTAAAAAATGAGTTCATTGAATGCTAAACTTATAGAATGGTAGATGGTTAATGATACCTCATCGTCAAATAACAATTTCGTACTGCTAGTTGTGTATCTAGTCCTTAGACTTGAGACATCAATGATACATTATTTGTGTACTTCATTCTTTGATACCAGACTTGTAAGTCAAGAAGCTTTAGATCTAGTACAACCGATCATTGGTAGTGATAGCCAACCTTACGAAGGTAAATGGGAGTTAATAGATGATCATCTACTATTTATATTTGTTAGGAAATTCAATCTAGGTCGTATCGAAAAAATTACGTCGACTACGGACATACTAGGTCGCTACGCCGTAGTCCCTAAATAATACAAGGGAATTCAATCTATTGGACCTGTTTGTTCTTAGTTACTGTGTATCTATAGTCCTACATCTATCTAATATTTCAAAGACGATATACTAGGCATTGTACTGTCAAGCCCATATAGTTTTTACTCGAGTCTCGCTATAATCGGATTCTCTCAGAGAACTCTTTTTCTCTCAATCTGAATGACCTTGACCAAGGATTTGTTTGAGTAAGAACATATGGGATATTCCTCTCATGATACCAAGAGCGAATGATCCTCTATTGACACTCAATAGCCCTCGTAAGGTTGGCTACCGCTCTCGATGACCAATTGTGCTAGATCTGAAACTTCTAGGCCTAAGGACCAAAGAGTGGAGTACTCATATAGAACATCCTTGGTATCTCAAGTCTAAGGACCAAATACACCATTGGGACGACGAAATCACTGTTTGACAATAAGGCATCATCAACCATCCAGCATTCCATTAGTGAATCAATCAGTGAACTCATTCTCCAATAAGTACCCATATTATATCCCTAGTGTCCCCACATGAGCAGCTATGAGACCAACTACTTCCATCATATGGATCGATATATAGTACACCAGTCTATTCGATTATCTCGATGTCCCTCTCAAGTAATCTATGACTAAGATTATTTAGGGTTTATGTTTTAAAGGTGAATCGGTCTCATTATCGTAATCTCATCACGATCCGATTCTCATTGCATAGATCAATGGATATCATAATATATATTCATACAACTAGTAATATAAAGTGATAAAATAATAAATAATATAATAAGTAAAAAAGTGTATGTTATATCATATGTGTCATCACTTATGTGATTGGCTTATAGGGCACCTATGACAAGCAATCTCCCACTTTACCTAAAGCTAATCACCTATGTGTTTGATCCCCATCAGACGCTTGTGATGCTCAAAGATATTATGAGACAACTATTGGGAAATTTTGGGAGGCGACATCACATGCGTAGTAGAAGAACATAAAAATAAAATCCCCAATTCTCCAAAGATATGTTCATTGTCATGCGAAGATTGGAACGCAAAATCTATGAAACAGAAAACTGCGTATAATAAATATTATGTTACCTAGGGAGATCGTATATCCCTGAATCCCCATAGATCTATAGGAGAGAGTGAAGGAGGTCAAGTGTCCTCCTCTCTTGCGATGATCCACACAATAGGGCTATGACAACACTCCTTAAAACTCTAGACCTACTTTGAGGAGGAGAAGGGGAGGAGAATAGGAGTGGTAAACCAAAAAGACTCTAGCCTATGAACCATTGGTTCCCTCATATTTATAGATGTCCCCTATCAACTTAACCCTAATGGATCTTGCCCTATTGGGTATTGGATTTCCATCCAACTACCCAAGCGGGGCTCCAACGGATATCTCATATCTGAACCTCTACTTATTGCAACGCCTACCATATGTGTGTAACCCTCTAGGCCCAATATCGAGCTGGTCATAAGTGTCACGACCTGAGTCTGATGAGCCAACTGGCCAATAACTCTATTTTGGTCCTTCAACCACGGACCAAAATGCTTAAGCGAGAGTTAACATAGTACACTCATCAGGCCCTTATAAGCTAATCATACACATTGCCCACTTCCGATGTGGGACTAATGGGATGTTACAATATCCCCAACTCAATTAGCTTGACGTCCTCGTCAAGGCCCAACATATCCCAGATCGAACCCTAGCATAGTGCATGTGAGGATTAACTCAGTGGTGGCTCCACGCCGTGATGAGTTCTCTGACTCCATAAACGATACAGGGGAATCCAATCCATTGGACTTGTCCATCCTCAGTTACCGTATACCTATAGTCCCTCATCTATCTAATATCCTAGAGATTGTATATCGGGTATGGTGTTGTCAGACCCATACAATTTCTACTCAAGTCTCACTCTAATCAGATTCTCCCAAAGAATTCTTTCTCTCTCAATCTGAATGACCCTGGCCAGGGATTTGTTTGAGTAAGAACACATAGGATTTTCCTCTCATGACATCGAGAGCGGATGATCCTCTATCGATACTCAATAGCCCTCGTAAGGTTGACTGACACTCCCGATGACCAACTACTGTAGATCTGGAACATCCAAACCTATAAGTCTAGTATCAAAGAGTGGAGCACTCATATAGGACATCCTTGATGTCTCAAGTCTAAGGACTAGGTACACCACTGGGACTATGGAATCATTGTCTAACAATAAGGCATCATCAACTATCTAGCATTTCGTAAGCGGATTGATCAATGAACTCATTCTCCAATGAGCACCTATATTATATCCCTAGTGTCTCCACATGAGTAACTATGAGACCAACTACATCCATCATATGGATGGGTATATAGCATACCAATCTGTCCAATTATCTCGATGTCCCTCTTGAATAACCTATAACCGAGATTATTTAGGATCTGTGTTTAAAGGTGAATCGGGCTTATTATCGTGATCTCATCACAATCTGATTCCTATTACACAGACACATGGACTCTATACTCAAGTACTCACCTCTTCGAATTGATTGAAAAGTCTTGATACTCTTTCTAGTCATGTTTTTCATTTCATTCTTATACTCTTTGAATTTTTTAAAGGCCTCAGACTTATATTTTATCAAGTACACATTGTCATAGACACAACTGTAAATGGGGTGTTTGATATAATGCTTGTGTATGTCCATGTATTTTGGTTTGTTCATGCTTTGTACAACATATAAAGGGACGATCGAAGGCTTAACAGCCCCATTTTACTTAGGCTTGGTGGTCATTTTTAGGCTTGTAAATAAAGGTTGTGTCATGTGGACACTTATGGGAGAGCTCGATCTATAGTGGACCATTTTGGATCCTTTGTTGTGCAACCATTCAGAGCTTATGAAGTTTATTTGTAATTTACATTGGTTATGAATTATTTTCTGAAATGTTTGCTTGTAGATCCCGAGTGAGGCACTTTCTCTAACCTATTTTCTCTTTTGTAGGTCCTAAGGGACCATGAGAGGTTTCAGGGAGGTTGACCTTTGCAGACGGACATGCAAGGGTGCTGCACGACTTAAGCAAAACTAGTTAAGTCAATGACAGATGGTATCAGAGCAGGATAAGCACCCATAAAAACACTTAGCATGCAAACATAGGAGACCTAGCGAGGCTGCATTGAGGGCAGCCAGCATGCACGACTGTTTCGAGGAAAGTGGGCATGGAGATGTAGGGAAAAGGAGTCGCTCAAAGGAGCGGGCATATGAGATTGGCATTTAGAGAAATGGCCAACCCTTTGCGTAAGAGGCACAACGATGACTAGCAAGCTAGGAAGAATGCATAGCGCACAAAGGTTGGGATGGCTGAGTTTAAGCTATGGCTCAACGTTGGCAACCATACTTAATGGTACTCAAGGCAAGCGAGGCGTTTGATAAAGGATGAGACCATGTAAGATGGAATGGGTTATTCAGCGACCAAAAGAGTTATGCAAAGCTCAAAGTGGTGAGGAGAATTGCTAACTTAAGGAATTCAGTACTCATACAAAGGCTTGTATGCGAACGATAGAGTGTTCGTGGCCATCCTAAGGTGACCGAAACTCGATGCCATGGAGCATTGAAACTTTCTCTTTAGCATGTGAAGGATACGTCCGTAGGAGGTTAAAGTGTGTAGCGAGTTTAGCATGTTGATAGGCCTTGAGGGGTGCAGTGGGGGCTATATTGTCGTGGAGTCGCAATCTAGCAAGTGCGTTTGCGAGGGCAGAATAATACACAGTTTGTTCAGTATGGCGGAGTAGTCCAAGGGGATAGTAGTTTCCAAAACTTTCAGAGAGAAGGAAGCGAAGAGAGAAGTTACTCCAACAGGATAGATATCTAGGAGGGATAAGTCCCGACTCTTCATAGGGAGAACCATGTGCAACTAACCATATATGTTGAGGAGGAGTACCTCAAAAAAATTTTATATAGCTCAATGGACCGAGCGAGCAGCGAGGAGTCGTTACATGATCTCACTTGAGATAATGCATTGGGGGAATGCATTGCGAGATCAAGTGGGGGAGTGATCCAAGGCAATACAAATGAAGGCACACTTGGAGTCAATATGGAGATCAAACTCAATGAAGGGCTGACTTGTGGAATGGTGGGCGCGAGGGCCACCATCAACTCAATGCAAAACCGAGGAGCGGAGCAACTTGGGTGTAACTTGGCAAAGAACCCAAGCCGTATGAAGGGAGCCGACATAGAAGATGAAATATGGAGCGGAGGTATAGAGCTTTCCTTGGACAAAGGTCAAGGACATGAACTCTTGTAGAGGCAAGAGTGGGATCATGTCGTTCTATATATCCCTTATTCTGACGGAGCGGGTTATCTTGCATGGTGCCAAAGATGAAGGGAGCTTCGAGACACATGTACCTTACTTCAGAGAAGCATTGGATGGAGGAACTGAGGCAACTCAACTTCTGGAGGTGAAGTTAGGTTCAAAAGGCCTTGGCATGGGACAAAAGGATACGGAAGCAGGTACTCTTGAAAAATATGTCACAGTGCTGCTATTCAAGTTGCCATGAGGGGAGCGGTGCACAGTAGAGATTGTGCTGGTAGGGGCAGAAGCCCAGGATCCAGACAATGGTGCACCAATATTAGCGAAGTTAGTAGACTTCAGGAGCTACTAGGTGATGGATTGTCCTAGAGCGATGCTTCATCTAGGTGTGACCAGAGAGCAAGTGGATGAAGGTCAATTGCTAAAGGAGCGAACACAGTCAAAAGTGAAAGAGGCCTTGTGATGTACTGACAAAGGCCACACATGGAGGGATCACAATCCGAGGTCATCCCACAAGGATCAGAATGCAATGGAGATGTCACCAGAAGGTGACATGGTGCAACGGATCGTGGTGGAACGGTTCATGGTAATGCGATACACACGAATATAGTCCTTTGAGGGATTATGTCATACGGAGGTATAATCGGGAGCTACTAGGTGCTCCACTTCGGTGAATAACACGATGGTAAGAAAGGCTATGGATTCAAGGAGTGAAAGCCATAGTACCGTAGAGGCGTGTCTTCCATATGTGCATCAAATTTTACATTGGATTGAAACCTTGGTCATCAGCATATGGGGACTATGTACCACCGAGGGAAAAGTTTGAATGCAAGCATTGGTAAGTCTCATGGGAGGGACTTGATCATGCAAAGGTATGATCAGAGCAGTTGGAGAGTTGGACTGCTCTAGAGCTCATATTCGCTTAAGGGAGTCCAGCAAGTTAGAGGACAAGACCGAGTAAGCAAACGTTGCTACCAAGGAAGCTAAAGAGAACAGGATTTGTGCGAACCTTGCAACATAATGGCAGAGGCCATGCATGGGAGTGGTAGTTTGTCTTTTCATCGACCAAGAGGAACTGTTTAGAGAACATAAAGGTGTTGAAGCAAGGGGTCGAAAGGGACAAGGAAGCGACGATGAGTCCAAAGAGACTTAGCTATCCAAAACTAAGCATCGGTTAGAATAGAGGTGGACTCAGAGGAGTGCCATAGAGATATATCTACTGATCGTGAAGAAAGGGATGTAGATGTGAGGCGACAGATAGTAGGGTCATTGGCATGGCAGTGCCATGGTACCGTAGAGGTGGGACTTCCATGGAGTCATCGATCCCTTGCTCTCATGGAGGGAGAGTGCTTGGTCGTTAAAGGGGCCGAGGAGGTAGAGAATGCAGAGGCAAACTCTAAGTACCAAGACAAGGCTGAAGGGCAGAAGCTAGGGAACTTCATAAGACCGGTGTCAATGAGTTTCTTATCAAGATAGCTAAAAGTAAAGGACTTTGGGTCGTACAAGAGTGCATGATGAAGGAACAAAGTAGGTAGTACGTGATGCTATACCTTTGCTACTTAGTAGAGTAGGTGACAGGGTTGATGGAGAAGATAGTACAATCCCAGAGGCGACCAAATCTATTAGAGACTTACTCTAAGTTAGGGTTAAAACTTCTTGCATTCCAAAAGTTCAATGGCATTAAGAAGGTGAATCATAGTAGCTAACTCAACACAAGGAGTGCAAACACTTCAAGTGCTTCAGAAGTGTGAGCAAAGAGCAGGCGAAAGCTAATAACCAGCTTGATACATGGAGTACAACTCTCAAGGAGGCAAGCGAAATCAAGTAACTTTTGGCTTCTCAACTCTTAAGAGAATGGGCGAAACTGAGTACCCTAATTCTCTTATTTATCCTTCTAAAGAGCTCTACACATGTTCAAAGACCATTCGAAGATAATGGAAGACAATAGTTATCAAATCCTCACTAACAGTGATCAATGGTATTGAGAGTAGATTGTCCGCTTCATTTCCCAATAGAATGTCAATCGAAAGCAGAAGTGTTGCAAACCTACTTGGAAGTGACAACTAAGTAAAAGAAGAGTCGATAGACAAATTTTATGGAGGAATGACCCAAAAACGTCAAAAGTTTACGAAGCGGTGCTCGTTAAAGCTCCAACAAGCTCAAGTAGCATGAGGCATTGAGAGACTAGCGCATAGTAAGGATGGTCTTTTCCTTCATCTAAAGGATCCATAGAAACCAATAGGGATCAACACAACTAAGCCAACCCCACACTAGAGTTAGAGTTATTAGCGAGTTGAAGCAGTATGGTGGATCAAAAGTTCGACTACTCAACAACAACAGTAAAGAGCAACTGGGAGCTAAGAGAAATATTACAACTGGAGCAGAAGATTGAAGGATCAATAAAGGCAAGGAATTGTAGTGTCGGCAAAGGCTTCAACGAGGACGTCGAAGGTATAAGTGGGGGAGAATGTCACGGACAAAATTATAAACGGGGTGTTTGATGTAATGCTTGTGTATGTTCATGTCTTTTGGTTTATTCATGCTTTGCATAGCATATAGAGGGACGATTAAAGGCTTAACAGCCTTATTTTACTTAGGCTTGGTGGTCGTTTTAGGCTTGTAAATAAATGTTGTGTCATGTGGACACTTGTGGGAGAGCTCGGTCTGTAGTGGACCATTTTGGATCCTTTGTTATGTAACCGTTTGGAGCTTGTGAAGTATGTTTGTAATTTGCATTGGTTATAAAGTGTTTTCTGAAATGTCTGTTTGTGGATCCCAAGTGAGGTGCTTTCTCTGACCCGTTTTCTATTTTGTAGGTCCTAAGGGACTATGGGAGGTTTTGGAGAGGTTGACCTTTGCGTACGGATACGCAAGGGTGCCGCACGACTTAGGCAAAACCAGCTAAGTCTGTGATAAGTCCATACCTTAATAAATCATTGGTAAAAGTAATAACGTAGGAGTAACCACTTATGACATAAGTTGACATGGGTCCACATGTATCACTATGTGTGAGTTCCAATAACTCAGTGACTCTCTCTCAAGTTCCACTAAAATGAGAGTTAGTCATTTTTCCCCGAAGGTAAGGTTCGCAAGTTGCATATGACTCATAGTCGAATGGATTTAGGCTATAATACCACAGGTATGCATTGTTTACCTCATCTCATTTTCTCTTGGACACACTTACATTCATGATATGTGGAGTAGTATCTAGCATAAATAAACCATTATGCAATATTTCTCTCATGATGATCTCATCATCTAATAATATTGAACAACCATTGTTCTCAAAAACTAATTTATATCCACTAATTGTCAAACATGAAATGAAAATAATGTTTTTGATAATAGAAGGAATAAAATAGCTTGCATCAAATGCAATAATAGCTCCACCAAGCAGATATAGGGTGACTTTGCTAACAACAACTAAAGCAACTTTTGCTCCATTACTCATCTTGAGATTCATCTCATCTCTCGCCAATCTCCTAGGTATTGGCAGAATCTATAACGAATTATAAATATGATAAGCACTACCGGTATCCAATACCCATGTGTTATCATAAGAGTCTGACAAATGGAGACTGATAATGAATGTACTTGAAGCTTCTCTAAGCTTCTGTTTTGCCCTCTCTACAAGATACTCTTTGCAGTTCCTCTTCTAGTGCCCATCTTTATCGTAGTGGAAGAACTAGCCTTTGTTCTTTGTCGGGTCTTTTCTAGCAACCTTTTCTTTACTTGGTCTGCCCTTGCCCTTGCTCTTCTTAAGGGACTTTCTGCTTTCTTTTTCTTTCTAGTCTCACCAGTGTAGAGAACTGGCTACTTTTTCTTGATAGTACGCTCTGCCTCCCTCAACATATTGAGGAGCTCAGGGAGAGTCACCTCAAGCTTGTTCATATTAAAATTCATTATAAACTGTAAAAAGGAATCTGGTAGAGACTAAAAAATAAGATCCACACACAGGTTATCCTCTAGAACTATTCCTAAACCTGTAAGTTTCTCTATCCACTCAATCATCTTTAGGACATGGTTCTAAATCGGTGTCCTATCAAACATCCTAGCATGTAAGAGACTCTAAGATATCTTATATCATTGAGTCCTTCCCTATTTCGCTAATAGTTTATAGACATGTAGAAGAATAGATCTGGCATCCATCTTTTCATGCTGTCTTTGCAACTCAGGAATCATGGAGTTGTTAGGATCAAGAGCACTAAGAGGGGGGGGGGTGAATTAGTGCAGCGAAAAACTTTTTGTCGGTTAAAAAGACTTCCATACGAAAACCATTTCGGAAAGAACTTTAACTTGAGAACAAACTGAAGTATAGATGATGTAAAGCAACGGAGGTAGTTTGCAGTTAAGATAAAGAGTAGAATGTAAATACAAACCGAGATTTAGAGTGGTTCGATCAATCTTGACCTAAATTCACTTTTGGCTTCCTCCTCCGACGAGATCACCGATGTCCACTAGAAGCCTTCCTTCAATAGGTGAAGGCCAACCACCCTTTTATAGCTTTTCTCCTTTTGACAAGCTTAGGAGACAACTCTTACAGATTTTCACTCCTCTCTTGAATGATCAACACTTAGAAAAAGAGGGAGAAGAACTTCTAGCCTTTTACAATACTTTTAAGCTCTCAAATACTCAGAATAAAAGCAAGCTTTCGGTTACCCTTTCATGCAGAAAAGGTGGGGTTTATATAGGCCCCAATTAGTTTGAATTTAGAGCTCAAAAGTATCATCTCTTAGATTTTTGGGGTCCTAGCAGTACCACCGTCATAACTGGGGTGGTACCACCACTTGGCAGAGCTCGGAGACCGAGCTCTGGCGGTACCACCACTTGACTAGGGTGGTACCACCGCTTGGCAGAGCTCGGAGACCGAGCTCTGGCGGTACAACCGCTTGATTGGGGTGGTACTACCACCCAGAACTCCTAGGAGACCGAGTCTCCTGGGCGGTGCCACCGTCGGCCAAGAATTTTGGGTCCGAATGGGCTGATCCATTTGGCCCAATTTGGGTCTGTCAAGGGCCAAGTTGGCCCCAGATTAAGTTAATGGGATCACCTCCCAATCTTAACTTAATCCACATGCTAACTACGATAATTAAGACATCAATACTGTAGATCGTGTTCCGGTGCATCAATCGCTTCTTCCGGCGAACTTCCGGTGAACATCCGACGAACCCTTGGCGATGCTCCAGCGGACTCCCGGCAAACTCTTAGCCTTGTGACGATCCTCTTGGCGAGTTCCAATGAGCTTCGTTGGTAAGCTCCTGGACTTCTCGAATTGTTCCCATAGAACCTCCAACAACCATCCGGACTTCCGACGAACTCTCGAACCCCCAATGTGATCTTGGTCTTGACTCCGGCTCAACACCTACTACATATCTTACTACCATCGTAGTTAGTCCTACACACTTATCTCAACATATGGATTAGATAACTAAATGACAATTGACTTCATCATCAAAATATGAGATTCAACAATCTCCCCCTTCTTGATGATGACAATCAATTGATGACGGAGTTAACCTTAACTCCCCCTATCTATAGCCATACTTACGATAAGTCATTCTTGAATTTAAAGCCTTTAAATTCAAGAGACATATTGATAAGTTAAGTTCATTTAAACTTATCAATACTCTCATCATGATTCCTATCATGATGTATCTATCTGAAAATGATGTCAAGGCTTGACATCCATTTTCAAGTCTTATATTTCAAATATGAAGGATAACAATCGTAGCAATTCATCACATGGTAAGATATTAATTTGTAAAATTACGATGTAAGCTCTTGATATCTTAACATAATGCAGATATGGCAATCATAGAAATTCATCACATGACAAGATATCAACAATGTAAATTTGTAATATAAGCTTTTGATATCTTAATATAATGCAAATATGACTTTCATAGCAATTTATCACATGGCAATATATCAATATTATAAAATTACAAATTGAGCTCTAGATATCTTAACATAATGCAAAAGTATAGCAATTCATTCTATCATCAATTTACCACATATTTAATCTTCATCATATGGCAAGTGTATAGCAATTCATTCTATCATCAATTTACCACATATTTCTCCCCCTTTGTCATCAACAAAAAGGAGAGTAATTCAAGCATAGTAATAAGTGTGGTAAAGATTCATGTCATAAAAAGATTCATGTCAATTTTTGGTAAGATACCATTCATACAAATTATTTTTCAAGCAATCATGATATGGTATCATTCAAAAGTCCATTAATGAGATAGCTTTCATTGCTTCTTCCCTTTTTATTTGTCACTAAAATTTTGCATGAAGGAGGAAAGTCATTGTGAAGTTAAAAACATTACTTTGAACTTTGAATGAAGTTAAAAATGATGAGAGATTAAATCATACTTCATTTTTACAAGGATCAAGGTATACATGTGAAATTAAATCCTTGCAAGTGTTCATTTCAAAAAATCTTCCTTCATCAAGAAGGAATTCATATGAAAGAATCATTACATCAAATCCATTTCTCGATTAAAAATTATTTTTCATAAGGTAAATTCATGAGAGATGCATTTGTTAACTAATTTTGTATGTCAAAAATCATTAATATGAAACAAACTTGATATGACATAGGCTCATGAAAGCTCTATTCAAGAAATACATTAAGTCCGGAAGAGAAATACAAAATCATGTATTGTTAGGATCAAGAAAGTCTGAAAATAAAATTTAACACATTCATGCATTCGGACAAAGTTTTGGCATAGCTTTTCAAACACAATCATGAAGGTAAAACATGCTCATCATCATAGAAATTTTTGCATCCAAAACACACAATTTCCAACATGTTATTGAAGAATATACGTAAAATTCGTATCATAAGATTTTCAGAATTAAGTGATTGATCATAGAATCAATAAAGTCTAAAAAACAAATTTAATAAGTTCATGCATTCAGACAAATCAACATTCCTAATTCTCTTCTAATGAAATCAAATTATTCTTCACTTAAAGGCTTTGTAAAAATATCAGCTAGTTGAGGCTTAGTATCAATGAACTTTATAATTACATCATGATTAGTGACGTGATCTCGTATAAAGTGATGTCTAATATCAATATGTTTTATTCTTGAGTGTTGAATGAGATTCTTTGTTAAATATATTGCACTTGTGTTATCACATTTAATGGGAATATTTTTAAGATAAACTTTATAATCTTCTAAGGTATTTTTCATCCACACAACTTGTGCACAGCATGCACTAGCTGCAATTTACTCAGCTTCGGTTGTTGATAGTGTAACCGAGTTTTGTTTCTTAGATGACCAGGAAACAAGGGCATATCCCAAAAATTGACATGTTCTTAATGTGTTTTTTCTATCTAGTGTACACCTAGCAAAATCTACATCAGCATAAGCAATTAACTCAAAATTCTTGGATTTTGGATACCATAATCCTAGATTTATGGTACCTTTAAGATATCTAAGTATTCTTTTAACTGCTTTGAGATGAGATATCTTAGGCTTTGATTGAAACCTAGCACAAAGTCTTGTTGAATCTCGTATTTTGATGATGAAACCAATTGATATGTATTTATGTTTTAATCTACGTTTTGAGTGACGCAGGATGTTTCGATCAGGATGAGACAATTAAAGTAGGAAAATCATGTTGTGCCGGGGGAAAACATGTCAGAAGATTGGACGTCGCACCGAAGGAACGGTTGACGTATCGACAGAAGGCTTTGGGCCGTGGATTTGGGCATCGGGCCAAGAAGAGCGAAGATTGTGCCAAGGATATAGGAGTTGCGGAGTCAACTAGGAGTTGCGGAGTCAACTGACCGATTGGGCAATAGGCTGCAAGAGAGGATGATGCGTCGAAGAATCGGACGAAGCGTCGAGGGACCAATGACATGTCGGACAACTTGATTAGATGCTTAGGATTAATTGTCTAGGTCAAAATATATTTTTACATGTGCAGGATTAACTACGATGGAAGTAAGATATGTAGCAGGAGTTATGCCGGAGTCAAGACTATGATCACGTTGGGGGTTCGAGAGTTCAACGGAAGTCCGAACGGTCATCGGAGGTTCTACGGGAAAAAATCCGAGAAGTCTAGAAGCTTACGAAAGAAGCTTATTGGAACTTGCCAAGTGGATCGTTGCAAGTCCAGGAGTTTGCCGGAAGTCCGCTAGAGCATCGTCGAGGGTTCGTCGGATGTTCGCCGGAAGCTCATCGGAAGAAGCAATTGACGCACCGAAGTAAGCTGCAGTATAATGTCTTAAAATATCATAGTTAGCATGATGATTAAGTTAGAAATGGGAGGTGATCCTATTAACTTAATCTTGGGGCAATTGGGCCCTTGATAGACCCAAATTGGGCCGAATGGATCAGCCCATTCGGACCCAGATTTCCTGGCCGACGGTGGCACCGCCCAGGGGCTGAGCCTTCAAGCGAGGCTATGCGGTGGAACCGCCCCTGTCAGGCGGTGGCACCGCTCAGGAGCTCAGTCTTCGAGCTCTGTCAGGCGGTGGTACCGCTTGAGCTCGGTCTTCGAGCTTTGTCAAGCGATCGTAGCGCCCAGTCTGGCGGTAGTACCACCTGGACCCCGGAATTCCGGGAGATGATAGTTTTGAGCTCAAAATTCAAATCTGATTGAGGCCTATAAATACCCCACCCTTTCAACAATGAAAGGGCACCGAAAAACACCGAAATATTGATGTTATTCTGTGATTTTTAGAGCTCAAAAGTGTTGTAAAGGCTAAAAGTTCTTCTCCCTCTTTTCTTTCAAGTTTTGATCATTCAAGAGAGGAGTGAAAAATCTGTAAGGGTTGTCTCCTAAGCCCGTCAAAAGGAGTGAAATTATAAAAGGGTGGTTGGCCTTCGCCTATTGAAGAAAGGCCTCTAGTGGACGTCGGTGACCTCATCGGAGGAGGAAGCCAAAGGTGAATGTAGGTCAAGATTGACCGAACCACTCTAAATCTCGGTTTGCATTTACATTCTGTTCTCTATCTTAACTGCAAATTGCCTCCATAGCTTTACTTTAACTGCACTTCACTTAATCTTGAGTTAAAGAACTTTCGGAATCAGCTTTTGCATCAAAATCAGTTTTCATCATACGAATGCAGTTTTAATCATCGAAAGTTTTCTGCTACACTAATTCACCCCCCCCCTCTTAGTGCTCTTGATCCTAACAATTGGTATCAGAGCCACGATTTTCTACTTTGGTTTAACACCCAAATAGAAATGGCTCTTTTCGGCTTTCAAGAGGGTCACTCTCTCATTCGTCCTCCCTTTTTCAATGGGACGGATTACACTTATTAAAAAACTCGAATGAGAGTTTTCTTGCTTTCGTTGAATCTCAATTTATGGAATTTAGTTGCAAATAGCTTTAAAAGGTCTTCTCTTCCAATGAAAGATTAGAATGATTTGGAGAAGAAGACTTTTTCTTTAAACGCTAGAGCTATGAATGCTCTATTTTGCGCCTTGGATAAAACGGAGTTTAATCGGGTTTCTATGTGCGAAACAACTTTCGACATTTGGCACACTCTTGAAATCACACACGATGGCACTAACAAAGTTAAGGATTCTAAAGTTAATTTTTTAATATATGATTTCGAGCTTTTCCGAATGAAGCCGAGTGAAACCATTGTTGACATGTACACCCGTTTTACGGATGTCATCAATAGTTTAAAAGCTCTTGGTAAAAGTTTTTTGAATTTTGAACTTGTTAACAAGATTTTACGATCGCTTTCTAAAACTTGGGATTCAAAAGTAATGGCTTTACAAGAATCAAAAGATTTGAACCATTTTCCTCTCGAAGAACTTATCGGGTCATTGATAACCTATGAAATGACGTGCAATGCACATAAAGAACATGAGAACCACCTTCCAAAGAATAGAAAGGATTTGAAACATCGAACAAAAGAAGACCACTCGAGCATAAGCTCAAGTGATGATGAACTTGAACAACTCACTAATAAATTTAAAAAGTTCATGGAACAAAAAGTAAAGAACAAAAAGAACGAACTACTTGCTTTGAATGCAAGAAGAACACAAAGTGGGATGAATCGAGCTCCTTCGAAGATGAAGAGAAAATCAAGAAAGGCGAGGTGGCAAACTATGCCTTAACCGCTTTCAATGATGAGGTAATCGAAATCCCCCTAATTTACTTCAAAATTATATAATGCTTTTCATGATGCATTTTTTTTGTTTTGAATTAATTTTCTCAAAAATTAAATGTTTAAAAATGAAAATACAAAAATATGATCATGCTCGTAATTTTGAAAATGATAATGAAAATTTTATGTTAATGCAATAAAATGTTAGATATAAATCTAATGATTATACACCTAGTAAGGTTAATCTTATGTATGTGCTTGAGAAATAAGAATGTTTACTTTGATGATTTCCATATTGCTTTTCAATGACAATGCATGGCTTTTATATGGAAGGCTTGATAATTTTTTTTATGAACCTTGTCTTTGTTTTTCAAACATGATGTATGGTTTTGACATAAGAACAAAATTTGAGTATGCTAATATAAAGTCAATCATATAAATTAAAACTAAAGAAGTTTAAGATATCTATTAGAATCATTCAAAATTATGTTCAATGAAACCTTGCTTGATGTTGTAATGAAAATATTGAAGTTTTGATACCATGATTGACAATTTTATAAGATTTTAAAGTTATTCATGATGATTTTTGTGATTTCTATGATGATATTTGCTCTTTCCATTTTAAACCATGATGTATGGTTTTCATACGAAAAACTTGAGCATGCTTATATAAAATCAATCACTTAAAATGTATCACTTAAAGGGACAATATATTATCAATGAAATCATGAATCTACTTATGTTATGAATTTTGTGAACCATAAAATTGATTTTGATGATTTAAATTTGAAATGAGTTTTATCAAAATCATGATTTTGATTTTTTGGAATAACATGAGATTTCCTTTGATGATCATTTTGATTATTTAAAAAGAGATTTGTCGAAATGATTAATGGAATTTTGGATTCATGACTTGATCCTTCATTTGTTTGTGAGATGGTTGAAATCTTTGTACAATTGAATTCTTCCCTTCTCCTTTCGATTTTTGAATTTATGCGTGTTATACGTTGAAGATTTGAAACCATGTTTTGATATCATGCATACCCAAGAAATGTTGATTTGATAAATTGAATGAATTGAAAATGAATGATGATTTTTCTCTTGAATGTAACTTGTGATATTCTTTATGAATCATCATCTTGATTTCTCGATTTTGATACATGAAATTTTATTGTGAATCAAGATCTTGTTTTTTGAACTCCCATGTTTCTTCTTATTGTTTACTAAAGAAGAAAATTTCTGAAATGAATCATGATTTTTTTTCGGAATTATAATTTTTACGATTCATAAAGAATTGAGAGATTAATGAATCTATCTATGTTTTTCTTTTTATGAATCTCTTGAAAATGATTTTGATTTGACGATTTGAATTTAAATAAGATTATCTTGATTTTTTGAAATTTATAACTTAAGATTTCTTATGCAAGAATCAAGTACTATAACATTTGATCTCCTACATTTCTTTTTGACATTTATAAAAATAAAAGAGATTTATTGAAATAAATCATGTCTTTTGGTATTCAAATGGTCTTATCTTTGATGATATGATTTCTTTGTATTTATGATACAAATGCCTTGAAATGGTTGAAATATTTTACACTTTTATGCTCTTCCCTACTTCTTTCTTGTTTACAATGATAAAATGGGGAGAAGTTTTGATCATGCATGGTAGGATATAATTTGACAAAATTGATACCATCATGATATGAAACATTTATGATTTGCAATTATGCATGCAATACTTGTACTTTTTAATTATGATGTGATGTATTGCATATGATGTGAATCATGATTTAAAATGCTATGAATTGTTGCTAAAATGATGTATCATAAATGTTGATTTAATGTTTTGTATCATGAATGCTCTAAATGATGAGTGTTTGGTATCATGATCAAAATATTGATAGATACTTCAAAATTTTAATATTTTAGTATCATGTGTGATATGCTCATAATGAAGATTGATTTTTCGGTATCGTGCATGAAAAATGAAATGTAATGTTAATGAATATGTGCATGTTTTAATTTGAAAATATAATGATGCACAAATAAGATTGATACTTACTTACCTTTGAAAATTGATGTAAAGGGTCTTCCCTTCTTTTTGCCAATGACAAAGGGGGAGAAAGAGTTGCTAATGAGCACATCTCAAAGAGAAAGATGCTAGTTTGCACAATTCAAGAATGAAGCAAAATTTTTGCTAGTTTGCACTTTGCAAAGGAAGCAAAAATAATAATAACACTTCTCAAAAGAGAAGAAAGAACTTATTCTCTTGAGCATCACAAAAATTTGCTACCTTGTATGATGTAAAATTTGCTAGAATTGCTAGCTTGTGATCTAAAGGGAAGCAAAGAGTTGCTATCTCAAAAGAAGCAAAAGTGCTATCTTGACTATCTCAAGAAGTAAAAAGTTAAATTGCACATCTAGCAAAACTTATATTTCAAGAAGCAAGAGTTGCTTTCTTGAACATCTCAAAATTGCTAGCTTGCATTTTCTAGAATGTTGTAAAATTGGCTAACTTGTATGTTGTAGAAATTGCTATCTTACTACCATGTGTATCTATGATGATAGCAAAATTGCATGATGATAAAAATGGATATTATATTTATCATGCAACTGATTAGAACTTATATTACAAACACTTGATTGTGGTATTTCTCCTTTTTGTTGATGACAAAGGGGGAGATGTTAATGACATGCATGATTTGATCATGACATATTGCTTGGATTTTTGAATCCAAGAGTTTCTATCAATAAGCATATTGATAGGGGGAGTTTGTTTAAACTCCGAGAGTTAAGTTTAACTCCATCATCAATTTGTTGTCATTATCAAAAAGGGAGAGATTGTTGAATCTTGTATTTTGATAATGAAACCAATTGATATGTGTTTATGTTTTAACCTGTGTTTTGAGTGACGCAGGATGCTTTGATCAGGATGAGACAATTAAAGCAGGAAAATCATGTTGTGCCAGGGGAAAACATATTAGAAGATTGGACGTCGCACCGGAGGAATAGTTGACGTATCGACAGAAGGCTTTGGGCCGTGGATTCCGGCATCGGGCCAAGAAGAGCAGAGATTGTGCCAAGGATATCGGAGTTGCGGAGTCAACTGGTCGATTGGGCAATAGGCTGCAAGAGAGGATGATGCATCGAAGAATCGGACGAAGCGTCGAGGGACCAATGACATGTCGGACAACCTGATTAGATGCTTAGGATTAATTGTCTAGTTCAAAGTATATTTTTACATATGCAGGATTAACTACGATGGAAGTAAGACATGCAGTAGGAGTTACGCTAGAGTCAAGACTATGATCACGTTGGGGGTTCGAGAGTTCAACGGAAGTTTGGACGGTCGTCGAAGGTTCTGTAGGAACAAATCCGAAAAGTCCAGGAACTTGCCAAAGAAGCTCATCGAAACTCACCAAGTGGATCATCGTAAGTCTAGGAGTTTGCCTGAAGACTGCTGGAGCATAGTCGAGGGTTCGTCGGATGTTCACCGGAAGTTCGCCGGAAGAAGTGATTGATGCACCGGAGCAAGCTGCAGTATAATGTCTTAAAATATCGTAGTTAGCACGATGATTAAGTTAGAAATGGGAGGTGATCCCATTAACTTAATCTTGGGGCAATTGGGCCCTTGACAGACCCAAATTGGGCCGAATGGATCAGCCCATTCAGACCCATATTTTCTGGCCGGTGGTGGCACCGCTTGGGTCGGCGGTGGCACCGCCTAGGGGTTCAGCCTCCAAGCGAGGTTGGGCGGTTAAACCGCCCCTGTTAGGCGGTGACACAGCCCAGGAGCTCAGTCTTCGAGCTCTGCCAGGCAATGGTACCGCCCCTATCAGGCGGTGGTACCGCTTGAGCTCGGTCTCCGAGCTTTGTCAGGTGGTCGTCCCACCCAGTCTTGCGGTAGTACCGTCAGGACCCCGGAATTCCGGGAGATGACAGTTTTGAGCTCGAAATTCAAATCTGATTGGGGCCTATAAATACCCCACCCTTTCAATAATGAAAGGGCACCGAAAAACACCAAAATCTTGATCTTATTCTATGATTTTTAGAGCTCAAAAGTGTTGTAAAGGCCAAAAGTTCTTCTCCCTCTTTTCTTTCAAGTTTTGATCATTCAAGAGAGGAGTGAAAAATCTGTAAAGGTTGTCTCCTAAGCCCTTCGAAAGGAGTGAAACTGTAAAAGGGTGGTTGGCCTTTGCCTATTGAAGGAAGACCTCTAGTAGACGTCAGTGACCTCATTAAAGGAGGAAGCCAAAAGTGGATGTAGGTAAAGATTGACCGAATCACTATAAATCTCGGTTTGCATTTATAGTATGTTCTCTATCTTAACTACAAACTTCCTCCATAGCTTTACTTTAACTGCACTTCGCTTGATATTGAGTTAAAGAACTTTCCGAATTGGCTTTCGCATCGAAATCGGTTTTCATCGTACAAATGCAGTTTTAATCGTCGAAAGTTTTCCGCTGCACTAATTCACCCACCCCCCCCGCCCCTCTTAGTGCTCTTGATCCTAACAAGTCTTACACTAAACAAGATATCTAGTCTAGTTGCAATGAGGTAAAGTAAACTTTCTATCATACCCTTATAAATTTTTTTATCAAAACTTTCTCCACTTTCATCAATTTCTAACTTAGTGGAGGTGCTTATAGAAGTGTTGATAGCTTTTGAGCTATCCATATTAAATCTTTTTAGCAAATCTAAAACATATTTAGTTTGACTAATAAAGATGACATTGCTTAGTTGTTTAATTTGTAAGCCTAAAAAGAAGGTTAATTCTCCCATCAAACTCATTTCAAATTCAAGGCTCATACTTTTTGCGAAAGATTCACAAAGAGATTCGTTCGTGGAACCGAAAATAATATCATCAACATAAATCTAAAAAATTAAAAAATTATTTTCAAAATTTTTGATAAACAATGTAGTATCAACCTTGTCTTTAGAGAAATTATTTTCAATAAGAAAAGAACTAAGTCTCACATACCAAGCCCTTGGGGCTTGTTTTAAACCATAGATAGCTTTAGTTAATCTAAACACATGATTAGGGAAACTATTATTCTCAAATCCGGGAGGTTGTTCAACATAAACTTCTTTGGAAATAAAGCCATTAAGAAAAGTGCTTTTAACATCCATTTGAAACAACTTAAAATTATTACTACTAGCATAGGCAAGGAGTATCCTTATGGCTTCTAATCGAGCCACAGGAGCAAAGGTTTCTTCATAATCGATACCTTCTTCTTGGTTGAAACCTTTGACCACTAATCTAGCCTTGTTTCTAACCACAATACCAGATTCATCTTGCTTGTTTCTAAAGACCCATTTAGTACCAATAACTAAATGGTCATTTGGCCTAGGAATAAGCTTCCATACCTCATTTCTCTTAAATTGATTTAACTCATCTTGCATTGCGATAATCCATGAATCATCTTTCATGGCTTTATCAATACATTTAGGTTCAATTTGGGAGAGAAAAGTGACGTTTGCACAAAAATTTTTAAGTGAAGAACGTGTTTGAACCCCCTTAGATGTGTCTTCTATGATTAACTCCTTAGGATGAGCATCTACATACTTCCAATCCTTGGGTAAGGATGTTTCGGAAGTGGATGCATCTAAGTTGCCAGTTGAAGAAGGGGTTTCATTTAAATTCAAAAAATTGAAATTAACATCATCATCAAAATCATTTTTCTTGATTTCGAAAATCTCATTGAAAACAACATTAATGGATTCTTCTATAATTAAAGTTCTTTTATTGAAGATACGAAATGCTTTAGAAATCTAAGAATAACCAAGAAAAATTCCTTCATCGGATTTAGCATCAAATTTTCCTAAGGCATCTTTTTTATTCAAGATAAAACACTTACATCCAAAAACTTTAAAATATGAAACATTGGGTTTTTTGTTGTTCCACAACTCATAGGGAGTTTTAGTAAGGGTCTTACTAGAACTCTATTCATAATATAGCATGTTGTGTTTACGGCTTCGGCCCAAAAATATTTGGGTAGACTATGTTCATGCAACATGATTCTTGCCATTTCTTGTAAATTTCTATTCTTTCTTTTAACTACTCCATTTTGTTGAGGATTTCTTGGAATAGAGAAGTTGTGGTTGCATCCATTAGATTCACAAAATTCTTAGAAATCATGGTTTTGAAATTCACCATCGTGATCACTTCGAATTAATGAAATCATAGAACCCTTTTCATTTTGAACAAGTTTACAAAACTTGATGAAATATCTAAAGCATTCATTTTTGTGTTTCAAGAAATAAGTCCATATGTATCTATTATAATCATCTACAATAACAAAAGCGTATTTGCTACCTCCTAGGCTTGATGTAGAGATTGGTCCGAATAAGTCTATATAGATCAATTGTAAGGGTCTAGAAGTGCTTATTTGATTCTTAGATTTGAAGCTACGCTTTATTTATTTTCCTAATTGACAAGCATTACACACATTATCTTTGAAGAACTTGATATGAGGAATTCCTCTTACAAGTTCTTTGGATGAAATTTGGGTGATTAATTTTATGCTAGCATGACTTAATCTTCTATGCTAAAGCCAAATATCATCATTCAAAATCGAGAAACACATTTCATTACAAAGACCATTGATGTCAATGGTGTATATGTTATTTTATTTTAATACAATCATAGATGTGTTTTTGTGTGGTTTTTCAATGATGCAAGCATTAGATTCGAATTTGACAATATATCCTTTATCACACAATTGACTAATGCTCAAGAGGTTATGTTTTAAACCATCAACTAACAAACTATCTTCAATAAAGAAGTTAGATTTGTTACCTATGGTTCCTTTGCCAATAATTTTACCCTTATTGTTATCTCTGAAGGTGATATAGCCTTCGTCTATGCTAGTGAGCTTAGAGAATTAAGATGGATCTCTGGTCATATGTCTTGAGCATCCACTATCAAGGTACAATCTCTTGCTCCTAGCTTGTGGTGATATATGTTTCTACAAAAAAGGATAATTTTTAGGTACTCATATAATCTTGGGTGCCTCAAAAATCGATCTAAATTGTTTATCATGTTGCATGTAGTTCTTTATGGTTCCTTTTGGAACTCAAATCAATTTTCTTGGACTAACTTTCTTGAATGGACAATGATAAGTTCTATGTCAATGTTTGCAACAAAAGTTACATTTATTTTGGTGCGAAACATGCAAGATAGGGCCTTTAATGAAGATGGTTAGATTTTGGTGAGAACTTCTCACAAATCTAATTTTATTTCTTTTAGGAACGTGACCCTTATTTGTAAGGATCATATTCAAAGACTTGCTACCAACCTCGAATTTCTTCAAGGTGTCCTTGAATAGCAAGTTCTCCTTTTGGAGTTTTTTTAAGTCATGGCATTTCATACATGGAACTAAACTATCATTATGTTCAATTTTTAATTTATCGAAATTACTAACAAGAATATCATGCTCTTTTTTTAATAATTTATTTTTTCTACTAATTGTTTTGTATTCATCAAATAAATCATGGAAAGCATTTAACAATTCATCAAATGATAAATCTGCATCAACTAAATTTGATACCTCCTCTTCGATGGCCATGAGTGCATAATGAGCAACTTGCTCGGTGTTGGACTCCTCTTCTTCGAATACGCTTGAGTCATCCCACGTTGCTTTAAGCGTCTTCTTCTTTAGTGTTCTCTTCTTGGCTTGGGGACAATCACTTTTATAATGTCCCGGCTTTTTGCATTCGTAGCAAATAACTTGGTCCTTTTTGGGTTTAAATTTATTTTTAGTGTCATTTTTAAATTTATTTCTTTTAATAATTTTTTTAAATTTTCTTGTTAGAAGTGCCAAGTCATAGTCAAAATCCTTATCACTTGAGTTTTCTCGCAAGTGGTCTTATTGAGTTCTAAGTGCCATATCTGTCACGCCCCTCAAAAAGAGATCAATAATATTAAAAATTTTCATCACAAACCAATCCAGGATCCAAACTAATATTTGAGAACACTGAAAAACATACTATCAAATTCACATCTATAAAACCTGTGCAGTTTATAATCATATATCACATCATTCGATAATTCACATTTATAACAACTCAAGCCAACTTAACAAACATGAACAACATTTATAAATCCACAAGCTAAGTAATTTATACAATCAGAACTCCAACCATTTACCACAAGTTCATATCATCGTAAACTAGACTTAACATTCCGAAATTCCAAATAAGAGAGATCGTTTAATACTTTTACAAGGTATATCCATTTTGGTTCATCGACAACATTTCATTACATACAAAATATGCTTATACAACAATAACATAATAACCAACAAGACTTCGCCCATAATTCTGAATAGCTCTCCACTCTGCCTCAGCCCAATTCAAACATCTCAAAGAGTGATAAGCTGACCTGAAAGAGTGATAAGCCCAATTCTAGCACGAGAAGGGACAGTTTCAAACAAACAAGATATCACAATGCAAGACAGAATCCAAGAGATTCAATGATATCATCTCATTAGATATAGAATCGCAAATGTCATTTCATTCATAACATATTTGGTTCATAACAAATGGAGCATAGAGTAATTGGAGCATATCAATAGCGTACGAGATGTTCCGGAGCATATCAATTGCAAATAGGATATTTCAAAATATATCAGTTCATAGTAAATGGAGCATAGAGTAATTGGAGCATATCAATAGCGTATGAAATGTTCCGGAGCATATCAATGACATATGAAACATTTCGAAGCGTAACAATAACAGATGAAACAGATAGAAGGTGAAGTGGGATTTCAAACATAATATGGTCCATCCATTTCTGAATGACCACCAAACATAATCTAGAGCATCGCAGGCTCTAAGCACATACCCTTTACCATTTTTAGCAAAGGTCCAAATAATTCCACAAACACCAGAGTACAAAAGGGTATTGTGAACAATAAATTGGGACGGTAGCAGATGAAACATTTCGGAACATATCAATGGTATGTGAAACATTTCAAAGCATATCAATGGCATATGAATCATTTCAGAGCATATCAAAGAACAAATATAAAACAGAAGCTCAAACACTGAATTTGACGTTGCATTCATATCATTCTTATCCAAAACTTGTATAGAAACACATAACCAAAGCTCTGGATATCATATCAAACATACAGAAGGTGAAGTGGGACCATAACATAATATGGTACATCCATTTCTGAATGACCACCAAATATAAGTCTCACACGTCTAGGAGCTCTCCCACGTCTGGGAGCTCCATCCACCCACGTTTGAGTGAAGTCATAAGGGCCGGCAGAGCATCACAAGCTCTTTGCATAACTCCCTTCACAATTTCTAGCGAAGGTTCAAAATATCCCACAAATACCATAGTACAAAAGGATAGTATGAACAATAAATAACACATATCGGAAGCACACGCGGAACAACAAAACGTACATGTGCCTTTACGAGTCAATACGAAGTAAGCAATAATCTTTCATAATTGTATTCAGATTTGTAAGGAAATGAAAGCAAGAGCATTCAAGGATTCCAAGCAATCACATATAACTCAATTCAAATAAGAAGGTTAGATGAATTCAATGTCCAAAGGAATGAAACTGGAATAGGCACATATCGAAAGCAAATGCGGAACAATAGGATATACATGTGCTTATATGAGTCAATACGATATAGCATAAACATTATACAATAGTTTTCAAGAATGCAAATAATTTTAAGGATAAGAGCATACAAGAATTCAAAGCAGTAATATAAAGCTCAATTGAATAAGAAAGATAAAGGATATCAATTTCCAAAGGAATGAAACCAGAATATGCGAAATCGACCAAAGCTCGATTTCTGACAAAATTCAAGAGGCACATTGAATAAATGATTCAAATGATCAATCGTGCTCCAATTTACTCAGAAATATATCATTAGAAAGATTTTTCAATCTACTTTCATATAAAAGAAGCTTCATATGAATTGAACTATCCAAAAGAGAGTTACAAATAATTTGGTAAACAAGGATCAGAGAACAAAATCTCTGTTTGGCAGAATTTATAAGGTCAGATTCAACTGATAACTGGGTAGGTGTTTGGACTCCAAATATTTCAATTCATATATCAAAAGAAAGATCTATTAGTCTAGTTTCTAATGAAATTATTTTGAACAAATCGGAGTTTCCGACATTGACTTATAGGCAGCTCGGTATCAAAAGGTCAGAAATTACGATCCTTATTTTGCAGAATCTGTAGGCTCATTTGAAACAGAAGTTTGGGCAGGCAAACTTACTCCAAATTTTTAAAATAAACCATCAAAAGAAAGGTTTATGAGTCTATATTCTGATCAAATAAGTTTTGTCCAAATTAGAGGTCAATACATGAAGTTATAACCATAAAAAGGTAGAAAGGTCATAATCTCAAAAGTTGTAAAGATTCGAATCGTTACGTCCAAAAAAGAGATATATCAAATGCAAGGCTAGAACAATTCAAAGTTCCTAATATTCAAAGCAAATGTAGAGATAAATTACAGTAAGGAAAGATCAGGACACTTGCAATAGAAAAGATTAGAAAGCTTGCAATAGGAAGGATCGGAACACTTGCAGGAGAAAAGATCGGGACACTTGCAATAAGAAAGATTAGAAAGCTTGCAAGAGGAAAGATCGGAACACTTGCCTTTCAAAGATTTTGATCCAAAGATCCAAAGAAGATGTTAGTCATAGGTGCCCAGCAAGCTAATCATGTGAGTGATGACACGTGTGACTTAATACAGAATCTTTTTGTTTATTATATTTTGGCATATATCACTTTATAACTATTACATATATATATATATATATATATATATATATATATATATATATATATATATATATATATATATATATATATATACATCACAATATATATATATATATATATATATATATATATATATATATATATATATATATATTGTGATGTCCTTGGATTTGTGCAATGGGAATCGGATCGTGATGAGATCACGATAATGAGATCGATTCACCTTTAAACACAAATCCTAAATAATCCCTGTCATAGGTTACTCGAGAGGGACATCGTGATAACCGGACAGACTGGTGTGCTGTATACCCGTCCATATGATAGATGCAGCTGGTCTCATAGCTGCTCGTGTAGGGATACTAGGGATATAGTACAAGTGCTCATTGGAGAATGAGTTTACTGATTGATCCACTTACGGAATGCTAGATGGTTGATGATGCCTTATTATCAGACAATGATTCCGTAGTAAAAGTGGTGTATCTGGTCCTTAGACTTGAGACACCAAGGATGTCCTGTATGAGTGCTCCACTCTTTGATACCAGACTTATAGGTTTGGCTGTCCTAAATCTAGTGCAGCTGGTCATTGGGAGTGGTAGTCGACCTTACGAGGGCTATTGAGTGTCGATAAAGGATCATCCACTTTCGGCGTCATGAGAGGAATATCCCATGTGTTCTTACTCAGACAAATCCCTAGTCAAGGTCATTCGGGTTGAGAGAGAAAGAGTTCTCCGGGAGAATCCAATTAGAGCGAGACTCGAGTAGAAACCATATGGGTCTGACAGCACCATGCTTGATATACGGTCTTTGGGATATTAGATAGATGAGGGACTATTAGTACATGGTAACTGAGGACAGACAGGTCCAATGGATTGGATTCCCTTGTATTGTCTGGGGACTATGGCGTAGTGGCCTAGTACGTCCGTAGTCAATGAGTCGAGTGAATTATTACAGAGATAATAATTCACTAAGTTAGAAGGAATTCTGATAGGTATGACTCACGGCCAGCTCGATATTGGGCCTAGAGGGTCACACACATATGATAGGCATTACGATGAGTAGAGGTTCGGATATGAGATATCCGACGGAGCCCTTGTCTTATTGGATGCAGATCCAATACCTACTAGGGGAGGACCCATTAGGGTTTGACAGGGGACCTCTATAAATAGAAGGGATTCAGAGCCTCAAAGTCTAGAGCCTTTGCTTGCCTCTCCTATTCTCCTCCCCCTCTCCACCTCAAAGTAGGCTTAGAGTTTTGAGGAGCGTCATCACAGCCCTACTGTGTGGATCACCGCTAGAGAGGACGCTTGACCTCTTTCACCCTCTCCTAAAGATCTGCAAGGAAACAGGGATATACGATCTCCCTAGGTAACATAATCTACTCTATACGCAGTTTTAAGTTTCGCAGATTTTACGCACCAATATTCGCACGACGACGAACATCTCTTTGGGAATTGGGGATTTTATTTTTCTTGTTCTTCCGTTGCACATCTGATGTCGCCCCTAAGGTTTTCCAACAGTGGTATCAGAGCCAGGTTGTTCGTGCGATAGATTGGTTTTGAACTGCGTGTGTTGTGTTTTGTAGAAACTTTTGACATCAAAATCGTTGACGCAAAAGCGAGAAAGTGTAGCAACAGTTGCTGCCCTTGATCTACGTGCGTGTAGCGCAGCCGCAAGCAGGCAACACAGGGGCTGCGTATGCAGCAGCCGGCCGGCGGCCTGCTTACAGCAGGCTTGCTTCCGGCGGGGCTAGCAACCCGCGGGGAGAGGCGCCAGCGGCCTCTTCTCCCGTGGGGTGAAGCGCCACAGGGCAGCGACACCTGCCGCCGCTGCTCCCGCGGGCGAAACCCCCCCCACAGGGGCGGCCGCCCGGCGGGACAGCACCGCCTGCGGCCGTTGCCCCGCCGGCAAAACCACCCGCGGAGGCGGCGGCGCCCGCGGGGGCGCCCACCTGCAGTGGCAGCGCCACCTGCGGGCGTACTGCCTGCAGGCGAGGGCAGCGCCCTCGCCCTGCCGCACAAGCCGCCACCAACAGGGTGACGGCGGCGACAACAGCAAAGGGGAGTAGGGTATTAGGGTTTTCTGGGCAAAAGATAGTTTTACCCCTCGGAATTTGAGAAATTCCAATTTCTGTCTCTTGGCTAAATTATGAAAATACCCCTATGAATTCAAAAATTTTCTATATGTCCCTAATTTCATAAAATACTAATTAATTAAAAGGTTTAGTTGATTATTATTTTTATCATTATCTAGTAGTCCTATATAATGATGATTAATTATACATGTGATGTATGATGTATGGACGGATGATCATGGACCGTGTGATGTGTGTACTTGTGATTATTATTATTGGGGTCTGCGAGCCTCTATTATATTTCTTGTTTATTGTCGGGCCAGCGTGCCTATGATTAAGTTGTCTTCACATGAGGAGGCGCAGCGGGAGTGTGGATGCGATAGCGAGACCCACGAGACGGACGATCGCGATGCATGAAGATGCATCGAGATGTTGACGGAACCGACAAGGACGAGATGGACGATCACAGGGCATGGAGATGCATCGTTGCACACATAGATTTTGATGTGAGTGATTAGGCCTACTGGCTCGGGCCTAATCACATTAGGTTGTGGTCCACGATCATCTAATGTGATTGCTTATACACATACTAGATACGTATATATATTTGCATACGATGTAGATATATATTAAATATGTATATGTGTGACATGTCATATTAGGAGACCAAATCATAGAAACATCTCTCTCTATAATATTAAGTCGGTAAACGTGAGGCAATTAGATTGACCCATGTGGCCTTCCATCGTTATAAGTAGGAACTGATTCCCGGTGTAGGTTGAGTTGGTCGAGTCCCTCGAGACTCACCTATATCATGATTCGCTATCTTGCTAACGACATAGAGATGTCACCGGTGACCTAAGGACATGGTATGCTTGGTCAAGTCCCTCGAGGGTATATCATCAAATCAGACTCATCTTGTAACGAAGGTGTTGACTTAACCGAGCATCATGGTTGGTCGAGTCCCTCGAGACTATGGTGATTCGGAGGCCGAACAGGACGAGAATCACAAGGAGTTGTGATCGGCAAGAGTTGCCTACCTTTTAGGCTTAGTGTGATTGGTCGAGTCCCTCGAGGTAACACTAAGACGCTGATTGGATCCTGATCCCCACTAGAAGTCTGCCGGAGACTTCCGTTTCACGTGCTAAGGGTGTCGCGTGACTCGTTAGTAAAATAGTGGGAGCATATTAAGATAGAAGTTCATATCTTGATAGTTTATTTCTTGCAAAATCTGCATGTTATTCATTTTTGCTGCATCTTTATTTTTAGAAAAATGTCGCTTTCAAATCCCTTACGTGGCATACTTGATGTCAACCGTCACACTGGTCTAAATTTTACGGATTGGCTCCGTAACTTGAGAATTGTTCTCATGGCGGAGAAAATCGTGTACGTTCTTGATACAGTGATGCCTATGCCCGAAGAAGAGGCAAGCGAGGATGAGATCGCTTGCTACGTGAAGTACATAGATGACTCTACTCTTGCTCAGTGCTATATGTTGAGCTCTATGAATCCTGAGTTACAGAGACAACATGAAAAGATGGATGCTAGATCCATTCTCCTACATGTCCGTAAATTGTTTGAGGAACAGGTAAGGACTCAGCGATATGAGATATCCAAGAGCCTCTTCTGCGCTAGGATGACTGAGGGGACAACGGTTCAAAACTATGTCCTAAAGATGATTGAGTGGATAGAGAAACTCACAGGTCTAGGAATGGTCCTAGAAGATAACTTGTGTGTGGACATTGTGCTTCAGTCCCTACTGTTAGGATCGGAGTGGCACTAAGAGGGGGGGGGGTGAATTAGTGCAGCGGTAAAGTGTGATAAACTTTTGACGATTTAAACACTTTCGGAAACTTCGTACGATAAAAGTAACGTTTTCGTTTGAAACCGTTTCGATTGCATTTTAACTTGAAGAGATAAGTAAGACGGAGACAAAGCAGTATAGCATTAAAGTGCAAATGGTTTGCAGTAATATAAATGACAATAAGTAAATGCAAACCAGAGATTACGCCGATTTTACAGTGGTTCGGTCAAATGACCTACATCCACTTACGAGGCCCCTCTTCGATGAGGCTCCCACCTTCCACTAGCAAATCTCTTGAAAGGGAAGGGTAAATACCCCTCTTACAACTTTTACAAGCGGTTCACTCTCTTATAGATTTTCAGCAAGAAAGAAGGAAGTGAACACTAGCAAATTGAAAACAAGAAAGGCAAAGACTCTTTTAAGACTTTTCTCTCAATCACTTGCTGCACAAAAAGTTATCTTCTTAGCTGAGACTTGAGGGGTATTTATAGGCTTCAAGAGGATTCAAATTTGAGCTCCAAAAATTTGAATTATCTTATGTTCCCGATGCTGGCAGTGCCACCGCCCAGCCAAGCGGTGCCACCGCCCAGCCCAGGAGGTGTCACCGCCCAGCTCTCGGGTGTTGGGCGGTGCCACCGCCTAGGCCAATTCAGCTCACTGGTTGGGCTCCAAACTTGGCCCAAACCAGTACGAACTCGGGCCCAATTGGCCCCTACTTGGCTTATAGGATTAACACCTAATCCTAACCCTAATTAATGTGCTAACTACGAATTTAAAGACATTTTCTAAGCTATTACAAAGTCCATAAGTCAAGACTTCTTCCGGTGAGCTTCCGGCGAACTTCCGACAGTCTTCCGATAAACTCTCGGAAACCATTCTGCGGACTCCCAGCAAGCTCCTAGACTTCACGATTTAATCTTGGCAAGTTCCAACGAGCTTCTTCGGTACGCTCCGATCTTTCTCGGTGAGCTCCGCAAACTTCCAACGAACCTTCCAGTGAGCTTCCGAAAAACCCTTCGGCAAGCTCCCTACTCATTCTCGGCTAGTTCCGGCAGCATTCTCGACAAACCTTCGGACTTCCGTCGAACTCTCGAACTCCCAACGAATCCTTCGTGCTTGACTCCAGCACTTTGTTTCACTTTATGTCTTCATCGTTATCGTAGTTAATCCTGCACACACAAACCAAAACTCAACTCTGATCTAGACAATTATTACAACGCGAATTGACATTCTGTTGCCCGGCACGTCATTGGTTGGCTTCGTCCGATTCTTCGGTGCATCGTCCTCTCTTGCGGCTTCTTGCCCAATCGGCGGTTGACCTCCGCAACCCCAATATCCTTGGCGTAATTTCGCTCTCCTTGTCCCGATGCCCGACATCTGAAGCATTCAGCCATCCAATATCCTGACGTGATCTCTTCCGGCGCAACGTCAATTCCTCCTTCTTCAACTGTCTAAACCTGATCGAGTAGACCTGCATCGCTCAAAATGCAGTTTAAATCATAAACACATATCAAGTGGTTTCATCATCAAAATACGAGATTCAACAATCTCCCCCTTTTTGATGATGACAACCACTTGATGACGGAGTTAACCTTAACTCCCGGAGTTTAAACAAACTCCCCCTATCAATATGACATATTGATAGAACCTTGAATTCAAACTGAATTCAAGTCATTGCAATATTCATCATGAATACTTGCAACACATCATCATGAACATATGCATAAACTTATGCATATCATGTCATCAACATACTTCTCCCCCTTTGTCATCAACAAAAAGGAGAAGTACAACTATTCTTTGTGTTTGTAATATAAGTTCAACTCATTGCATGAAAAACATAATATTAAGTTTTATCATCATGCAAATTTGAAGCTAGAAAATTTAGCAAGTAATGCATCATGCTTAGGACATTCAAGCTATCAAGTTTTAGATATGCAAGTTTTACAGCATACAAGATAGCACTTTGGTAATGTTCAAGATAGTAAGTTCTACATCATGCAAGCTAGCAATATTGAGATGTTCAAGAAAGCAACTCTTGCTTCTTGAAATATGCAAATTTGTCAAGTTTTGCTAGATGTGCAAGTTAGCATTTTTGCCTCTTAAGATAAGAAAGATAGCACATTTGCTTCTTTTGAGATAGCAACTTTTTGCTTCTCTTTAGACTACAAGCTAGCTATTTTTACGATATGTAAGTTTCACAATATACAAGCTAGCAAAAATTTCGAAAGCAAATGCAAGATAGCTTTCTTGTGTAAGCTCATAATTCTTGCTTCCTATTGCAATGTGCAAGTTGCAAGTTTTGCTTCTTGAGATAGGCAAGATAGCACTTTTGTAATTTTTGTTTCTTAAGATAGGCAAGCTTGTGATGTTCAAAATAACAAGCTCTTTCTTCTAGAAGTGTCATTTTTGCTTTCTTTGCAAAATGTAAGCTAGCAAAATGTTTGAAAAAGTGATCAAGTTTTGCAACATACAAGCTAGCAAAAATGCCAAACTAGCAAGAGAAAATGTTTTACATGAGGCAAGCAAACAATTTGGCAAATGTTACATTTGCATCTTCTCTTTTGAGAAGTGCAATTTTTGCTTTCATCTTGAATTGTGCAAGCTAGTTAGTTTGCCTCTTTTCATGATGTCCACGCTAGAAATTCTTGCTCTCCATTTGTCATTGTCAAAAAGAAGGGAAGACCCTTATATCAATTTTCATATTATGACAAAGGTAAGTATCATTCTTATTTGTGCATCATTATATATTCAAATTAAAACATACACAATTTCAATAACCTTATTTTTCATGCACGATACCGAAAAATAAATCAATCATCATTAATAAGCATATCATACATGATACTCAAATATTAAAATTTTCAAGCATTTATCAACATGTTGATCATGATACCAAACATTCATCATTTAAAGCATTCATGATACACATCATATGCAATAAATACATCATGTACATCATTATCATAAGTATTGCATACATCATTTTAACTTTATGAATATTTCATCATTGCATGCATTATACCAAAACATTTCAAGCCATGCAAGCCATAAATACAAAGAAATCATGTCATGAAGGATAAAATCATTTGAATACCAAAAGGCATGATTCATATAGTAAATATCTTCTTTAAATAAAATATCAAGAAAAATCATAGGAGTACAAAGAAGAGATCTTGTTTTAAAAGAAAATTCAAGTAATAACTCCAAGAACTCACAAGGAAAAATCATGATTCATTTAGAAAATCTCCTCTCAAGAGAATATCAAGTAAAATCATAGAAGATTGATTAATGAGAAATTTTGATTTATAATAAAATCTCATGTATCGAATGTCGAGAAATCAAAATGATGATTTATATAAAAAAAAATATCACAAGTTATATTCAAGGAAAAATCATCATTCATTTTCAACTTATTCAATTTGTCACATCAATATTTCTTAGATATGCATGATACCAAAACATGGTTTTAAATCTTTAACATATAACATGCATAAATTGAAAGGAGAAGGGAAGAATTCAAACGTACAAAGATTTCAACCATCTCATAAACAAATGTAAGACCAAGTCATGAATCCAAAATTCCATGAATCAAAATGATCATCAAAGGTAATCTCATGTTATTCCAAGAAATCAATATCATGATTTTGATAAAACTCATTTCAAATTTAAATCATCAAAATCATCAAAATATCAACATTACTTTCAAGAGATTCAAAATGGTATACATAGATTTATCATAATAAACATCAAGATCAATAGGATAGAGAAAAATAATTTTTCAAGGAAAAAATATTTTCCACTTTTTAGTTGTTTCAATTCATATGATTTTATTTCACTTATACCAAATAAAAACATGTATCATGTTTAAAACCGAAAGTGTAAGATTTATTACAACAAAGATTAATAAGGCACTTTCATTATGGTAAAAATCAATAATCCATAAATCACAAGATTCATATGCATAATTTTGAAATTTATTAAGCATGATAATTATGCATGACACTAAAACATGGTTTCAAAATGTTTAATATTTTCATTACATCATTATGCAATGGTTTCATTGAACATAATTTTGAATGATTCTTATAGATAACTAAAACTTCTTTAGTTTTAATTTATGTGATTGACTTTATATTAGCATACTCAAGTTTTGTTCTTATGTCAAAAACATACATCATGTTTGAAAACCAAAGACAAGGTTTAAAAAAAAATATCATCAAGCCTTCCATATAAAAACCATGCATCATCATTGAAAGTTGATATGGAAATCATCAAAATACATATTCTTGCTTCTCAAGCACATATATATGATTATTTAAATCTAACATTTTATTCTATTAACATAAAACATACAATTTTCAAGAAAAATAATTATTCAAAAGAAAAGAGAAAATACATCATGGAAAACATCAAGTAATTTCAAAATAATTCAAGAGAGTTGAGTTACTTACCTTGTAGTCGAAGCCCGTCAAAGCCCAATTCGCCATTTCATTTTTGGAAGTTCTTGATTCATCCTTGGGTGCCTTCCTTTTCTTTGGCCTCTTCCTCCGTTCAAGTTCATTGTTTATTTTAGAATTTTGTTTAATGAACTTATTAAGAGTTAGTGTTCGAAGTTCAAGTTCATCATTGTCCTCATCACTTGAGTCATCGCTCAAGTGGTATTCATTTGTCCGGAGTTCCAAATCCTTCCTATTCTTTGGAAGGTGGTTCAAGTGTTCATTGTGTTCATCATGTGCATTACGCACCATTTCATATGTCATCAATGAGCCGATAAGTTCTTCAAGTGGAAAAATATTTAAATCTTTTGTTTCTTGTATTTCCGTTACTTTTGATTCCCAAGCTTTAGAAAGTGATAGTAAAACTTTACTAACAAGTTCAAAATTCGAGAAACATTTGCCAAGAGCTTGTAAACCATTGACAACATCCGTAAAACGGGTGTACATGTCAACAATGGTTTCGCTCGGCTTCATTTGAAAAAGCTCGAAATCATGCATTAAAATGTTCACTTTCGAGTCTTTGACTCTACTAGTTCCCTCGTGCGTGATTTCAAGTGTTCGCCAAATATCAAAAGTCGTTTTGCATGTAGAAATCCGATTGAACTCATTTTTGTCCAAAACGCAAAATAAGGCATTCATAGCCTTTGCGTTTAAAGAAAAATACATCTTCTCCAAATCCGACCATTCGTTCATCGGTTTAGAGGGAAGTTGAAAGTCGTTTTCAACGATATTCCATAAATCTAAATTCATAGAAATCAAGAAAACTCTCATTCGAGTTTTCCAATAAGTGTAGTCCAATCCGTTAAACAACGGTGGACGAACAATCGAAAAGCCCTCTTGAAAGCCATGAAGAGCCATTTCTCTCGGGTGTAAATACGAAATGAGAAATACCGGGCTCTGATACCAATTGTTAGGATCGGAGTGGCACTAAGAGGGGGGGGGGTGAATTAGTTCAGCGGTAAAGTGTGATAAACTTTTGATGATTTAAACACTTTCGGAAACTTCGTACGATAAAAGTAACGTTTTCATTTGAAACCGTTTCGATTGCATTTTAACTTGAAGAGATAAGTAAGACGGAGACAAAGCAGTATAGCATTAAAGTGCAAATGGTTTGCAGTAATATAAATGACAAAAAGTAAATGCAAACCAGAGATTACGCCAATTTTATAGTGGTTCGGTCAAATGACCTACATCCACTTGCGAGGCCCCTTTTCGATGAGGCTCCCACCTTCCACTAGCAAATCTCTTGGAAGGGAAGGGTAAATACCCCTCTTACAACTTTTACAAGTGGTTCACTCTCTTATAGATTTTCAGCAAGAAAGAAGGAGGTGAACACTAGCAAATTGAAAACAAGAAAGGCAAAGACTCTTCTAAGACCTTTCTCTCAATCACTTGCTGCACAAAAAGTTATCTTCATAGCTGAGACTTGAGGGGTATTTATAGGCCTCAAAAGGATTCAAATTTGGGCTCCAAAAATTTGAATTCTCTTATGTTCCCGATGCTGGCAGTGCCACCGCCCAGCCAAGCGGTGCCACCGCCCAGCCCAGGAGGTGTCACCGCCCAGCTCTCGGGTGTTGGGCGGTGCCACCGCCTAGGCCAATTCAGCTC
Organism: Musa acuminata AAA Group; assembly: GCF_036884655.1. NCBI lineage: Eukaryota > Viridiplantae > Streptophyta > Magnoliopsida > Zingiberales > Musaceae > Musa > Musa acuminata. The sequence goes on along the minus strand of NC_088338.1, from coordinate 14,952,476 downwards.
ACTGGTTGGGCTCCAAACTTGGCCCAAACCAGTCCGAACTCGGGCCCAATTGGCCCCTACTTGGCTTATAGGATTAACACATAATCCTAACCCTAATTAATGTGCTAACTACGAATTTAAAGACATTTTCTAAGCTATTACAAAGTCCATAAGTCAAGACTTCTTCCGGTGAGCTTCCGGTGAACTTCCGACAGTCTTCCGATAAACTCTCGGAAACCATTCTGCGGACTCCCGGCAAGCTCCTAGACTTCACGATTTGATCTTGGCAAGTTCCAACGAGCTTCTTCGGTACGCTCCGATCTTTCTCGGTGAGCTCCGCGAACTTCCAACGAACCTTCCGGTGAGCTTCCGAAAAACCCTTCGGCAAGCTCCCTACTCATTCTCAGCTAGTTCCGGCAGCATTCTCGACAAACCTTCGGACTTCCGTCGAACTCTCGAACTCCCAACGAATCCTTCGTGCTTGACTCCAGCACTTTGTTTCACTTTATGTCTTCATCGTTATCGTAGTTAATCCTGCACACACAAACCAAAACTCAACTCCGATCTAGACAATTATTACAACGCGAATTGACATTCTGTTGCCCGGCACGTCATTGGTTGGCTTCGTCCGATTCTTCGGTGCATCGTCCTCTCTTGCGGCTTCTTGCCCAATCGGCGGTTGACCTCCGCAACCCCAATATCCTTGGCGTAATTTCGCTCTCCTTGTCCCAATGCCCGACATCTGAAGCATTCAGCCATCCAATATCCTGACGTGATCTCTTCCGGCGTAATCTCAATTCCTACTGCGTCAACTGTCTAAACTTAGTCGAGTAGACCTGCATCGCTCAAAATGCATTTTAAATCATAAACACATATCAAGTGGTTTCATCATCAAAATACGAGATTTAACAATCTCCCCCTTTTTGATGATGACAACCACTTGATGACGGAGTTAACCTTAACTCCCGGAGTTTAAACAAACTCCCCCTATCAATATGACATATTGATAGAACCTTGAATTCAAACTGAATTCAAGTCATTGCAATATTCATCATGAATACTTGCAACACATCATCATGAACATATGCATAAACTTATGCATATCATGTCATCAACATACTTCTCCCCCTTTGTCATCAACAAAAAGGAGAAGTACAACTATTCTTTGTGTTTGTAATATAAGTTCAACTCATTGCATGAAAAACATAATATTAAGTTTTATCATCATGCAAATTTGAAGCTAGAAAATTTAGCAAGTAATGCATCATGCTTAGGACATTCAAGCTATCAAGTTTTAGATATGCAAGTTTTACAGCATACAAGATAGCACTTTGGTAATGTTCAAGATAGTAAGTTCTACATCATGCAAGCTAGCAATATTGAGATGTTCAAGAAAGCAACTCTTGCTTCTTGAAATATGCAAATTTGTCAAGTTTTGCTAGATGTGCAAGTTAGCATTTTTGCCTCTTAAGATAAGAAAGATAGCACATTTGCTTCTTTTGAGATAGCAACTTTTTGCTTCTCTTTAGACTACAAGCTAGCTATTTTTACGATATGTAAGTTTCACAATATACAAGCTAGCAAAAATTTCGAAAGCAAATGCAAGATAGCTTTCTTGTGTAAGCTCATAATTCTTGCTTCCTATTGCAATGTGCAAGTTGCAAGTTTTGCTTCTTGAGATAGGCAAGATAGCACTTTTGTAATTTTTGTTTCTTAAGATAGGCAAGCTTGTGATGTTCAAAATAACAAGCTCTTTCTTCTAGAAGTGTCATTTTTGCTTTCTTTGCAAAATAAAAACTAGCAAAATGTTTGAAAAAGTGATCAAGTTTTGCAACATACAAGCTAGCAAAAATGCCAAACTAGCAAGAGATAATGTTTTACATGAGGCAAGCAAACAATTTGGCAAATGTTACATTTGCATCTTCTCTTTTGAGAAGTGCAATTTTTGCTTTCATCTTGAATTGTGCAAGCTAGTTAGTTTGCCTCTTTTCATGATGTCCACGCTAGAAATTCTTGCTCCCCCTTTGTCATTGTCAAAAAGAAGGGAAGACCCTTATATCAATTTTCATATTATGACAAAGGTAAGTATCATTCTTATTTGTGAATCATTATATATTCAAATTAAAACATACACAATTTCAATAACCTTATTTTTCATGCACGATACCGAAAAATAAATCAATCATCATTAATAAGCATATCATACATGATACTCAAATATTAAAATTTTCAAGCATTTATCAACATGTTGATCATGATACCAAACATTCATCATTTAAAGCATTCATGATACACATCATATGCAATAAATACATCATGTACATCATTATCATAAGTATTGCATACATCATTTTAACTTTATGAATATTTCATCATTGCATGCATTATACCAAAACATTTCAAGCCATGCAAGCCATAAATACAAAGAAATCATGTCATGAAGGATAAAATCATTTGAATACCAAAAGGCATGATTCATATAGTAAATATCTTCTTTAAATAAAATATCAAGAAAAATCATAGGAGTACAAAGAAGAGATCTTGTTTTAAAAGAAAATTCAAGTAATAACTCCAAGAACTCACAAGGAAAAATCATGATTCATTTAGAAAATCTCCTCTCAAGAGAATATCAAGTAAAATCATAGAAGATTGATTAATGAGAAATTTTGATTTATAATAAAATCTCATGTATCGAATGTCGAGAAATCAAAATGATGATTTATATAAAAAAAAAATATCACAAGTTATATTCAAGAGAAAAATCATCATTCATTTTCAACTTATTCAATTTGTCACATCAATATTTCTTAGATATGCATGATACCAAAACATGGTTTTAAATCTTTAACATATAACATGCATAAATTGAAAGGAGAAGGGAAGAATTCAAACGTATAAAGATTTCAACCATCTCATAAACAAATGTAAGACCAAGTCATGAATCCAAAATTCCATCAATCAAAATGATCATCAAAGGTAATCTCATGTTATTCCAAGAAATCAATATCATGATTTTGATAAAACTCATTTCAAATTTAAATCACCAAAATCATCAAAATATCAACATTACTTTCAAGAGATTCAAAATGGTATACATAGATTTATCATAATAAACATCAAGATCAATAGGATAGAGAAAAATAATTTTTCAAGGAAAAAATATTTTCCTCTTTTTAGTTGTTTCAATTCATATGATTTTATTTCACTTATACCAAATAAAAACATGTATAATGTTTAAAACCGAAAGTGTAAGATTTATTACAACAAAGATTAATAAGGCACTTTCATTATGGTAAAAATCAATAATCCATAAATCACAAGATTCATATGCATAATTTTGAAATTTATTAAGCATGATCATTATGCATGACACTAAAACATGGTTTCAAAATGTTTAATATTTTCATTACATCATTATGCAATGGTTTCATTGAACATAATTTTGAATGATTCTTATAGATAACTAAAACTTCTTTAGTTTTAATTTATGTGATTGACTTTATATTAGCATGCTCATGTTTTGTTCTTATGTCAAAAACATACATCATGTTTGAAAACCAAAGACAAGGTTTAAAAAAAAATATCATCAAGCCTTTAATATAAAAACCATGCATCATCATTGAAAGTTGATATGGAAATCATCAAAATACATATTCTTGCTTCTCAAGCACATATATATGATTATTTAAATCTAACATTTTATTCTATTAACATAAAACATACAATTTTCAAGAAAAATAATTATTCAAAAGAAAAGAGAAAATGCATCATGGAAAACATCAAGTAATTTCAAAATAATTCAAGAGAGTTGAGTTACTTACCTTGTAGTCGAAGCCCGTCAAAGCCCAATTCGCAATTTCATTTTTGGAAGTTCTTGATTCATCCTTGGGTGCCTTCCTTTTCTTTGGCCTCTTCCTCCGTTCAAGTTCATTGTTTATTTTAGATTTTTGTTTAATGAACTTTTTAAGAGTTAGTGTTCGAAGTTCAAGTTCATCATTGTCCTCATCACTTGAGTCATCGCTCAAGTGGTATTCATTTGTCCGGAGTTCCAAATCCTTCCTATTCTTTGGAAGGTGGTTCAAGAGTTCATTGTGTTCATCATGTGCATTACGCACCATTTCATATGTCATCAATGAGCCGATAAGTTCTTCAAGTGGAAAAATATTTAAATCTTTTGTTTCTTGTATTGCCGTTACTTTTGATTCCCAAGCTTTAGAAAGTGATCGTAAAACTTTACTAACAAGTTCAAAATTCGAGAAACATTTGCCAAGAGCTTGTAAACCATTGACAACATCCGTAAAACGGGTGTACATGTCAACAATGGTTTCGCTCGGCTTCATTTGAAAAAGCTCGAAATCATGCATTAAAATGTTCACTTTCGAGTCTTTGACTCTACTAGTTCCCTCGTGCGTGATTTCAAGTGTTCGCCAAATATCAAAAGTCGTTTCGCATGTAGAAATCCGATTGAACTCATTTTTGTCCAAAACGCAAAATAAGACATTCATAGCCTTTGCGTTTAAAGAAAAATACATCTTCTCCAAATCCGACCATTCGTTCATCGGTTTAGAGGGAAGTTGAAAGCCGTTTTCAACGATATTCCATAAATCTAAATTCATAGAAATCAAGAAAACTCTCATTCGAGTTTTCCAATAAGTGTAGTCCAATCCGTTAAACAACGGTGGACGAACAACCGAAAAGCCCTCTTGAAAGCCATGAAGAGCCATTTCTCTCGGGTGTAAATCCGAAATGAGAAATACCGGGCTCTGATACCAATTGTTAGGATCGGAGTGGGACTAAGAGGGGGGGGTGAATTAGTGCAGCGGTAAAGTGTGATAAACTTTTGACGATTTAAACACTTTCGGAAACTTCGTACGATAAAAGTAACGTTTTCGTTTGAAACCGTTTCGATTGCATTTTAACTTGAAGAGATAAGTAAGACGGAGACAAAGCAGTATAGCATTAAAGTGCAAATGGTTTGCAGTAATATAAATGACAATAAGTAAATGCAAACCAGAGATTACGCCGATTTTATTGTGGTTCGGTCAAATGACCTACATCCACTTACGAGGCCCCTCTTCGATGAGGCTCCAACCTTCCACTAGCAAATCTCTTGAAAGGGAAGGGTAAATACCCCTCTTACAACTTTTACAAGCGGTTCACTCTCTTATAGATTTTCAGCAAGAAATAAGGAGGTGAACACTAGCAAATTGAAAACAAGAAAGGCAAAGACTCTTCTAAGACTTTTCTCTCAATTACTTGCTGCACAAAAAGTTGTCTTCTTATCTGAGACTTGAGGGGTATTTATAGACCTCAAGAGGATTCAAATTTGGGCTCCAAAAATTTGAATTCTCTTATGTTCCCGATGCTGGCAGTGCCACCGCCCAGCCAAGCGGTGCCACCGCCCAGCGCTCGGGTGTTGGGCGGTGCAACCGCCCAGCCCAGGAGCCGTCACCGCCTAGCTCTCGGGTGTTGGGCGGTGCCACCGCCCAGCCTAGGTGGTGCCATCGCCTAGGCCAATTCGGCTCACTGGTTGGGCTCCAAACTTGGCCAAAACCAGTCCGAACTCGGGCCCAATTGGCCCCTACTTGGGTTATAGGATTAACACCTAATCCTAACCCTAATTAATTTGCTAACTACGAATTTAAAGACATTTTCTAAGCAATTACAAAGTCCGTATGTCAAGACTTCTTCCGGCGAGCTTCCGGCGAACTTCCGACGGTCTTCCGATAAACTCTCGGAAACCATTCTACGGACTCCCGGCAAGCTCCTAGACTTCACGATTTGATCTTGGCAAGTTCCAACGAGCTTCTTCGGTAAGCTCCGATCTTTCTCGGTGAGCTCCGCGAACTTCCAACGAACCTTTCGGCGAGCTTCCGAAAAACCCTTCGGCAAGCTCCCTACTCATTCTCGGCTAGTTCCGGCAGCATTCTCGACGAACCTTCGGACTTCCATCGAACTCTCGAACTCCCAACGAATCCTTCGTGCTTGACTCCAGCACTTTGTTTCACTTTATGTCTTCATCGTTATCGTAGTTAATCCTGCACACACAAACCAAAACTCAACTCCGATCTAGACAATTATTACAACGCGAATTGACATTCTGTTGCCCGGCACGTCATTGGTTGGCGCTTCGTTCGATTCTTCGGTGCATCGTCCTCTCTTGCAGCTTGTTGCCCAATCGGCGGTTGACCTCCGCAACCCCAATATCCTTGGCATAATTTCGCTCTCCTTGGCCCGATGCCCGACATCCGAAGCATTCAGCCATCCAATGTCCTGACGTGATCTCTTCCGGCGCAACGTCAATTCCTCCTACGTCAACTGTCTAAACCTGATCGAGTAGACCTGCATCGCTCAAAATGCAGTTTAAATCATAAACACATATCAAGTGGTTTCATCATCAAAATACGAGATTCAACACCTACTAGATTCCTTTTCACAGTTCATAATGAATTTTAATATGAACAAGCTTGAGGTGACTCTCCTAGAGCTCCTCAATATGTTGAGGGAGGCAGAGAGTACTATTAAGAAAGAGAAGTCAATTCTCTACACTGGTGAGACCAGAAAGAAAAGGAAAGCAGAAAAGTCCCTTAAGAAGGGAAAGGGCAAGGGCAGACTAGGTAAAGCAAAGGTTGCTAAGAAAGACCCAACAAAGGACAAAGGTCAGTGCTTCCACTGTGGCAAAGATGGGCACTGGAAGAGGAACTGCAAAGAGTAACTGTAAAGAGTACATTGCAGAAAGGGCGAAACAGAAGCTTGGAGAAGCTTCAGGTACATTCATGATCAATCTCCAATTATCATATTTTTGTGATAGTGCATTGGTATTGGATACCAGTATTGCTTATCACATCTACAATTTCTTGTAAATTCTAGTAAAGCCGAGGGGAGATTGACGAAAGGAATATTGCATAAAGGTTTGTTTATGCTAGACACTACTCCACATATCATGAATGTAAGTGTGTCTAAGAGGAAACGAGATGAGATGAACAGTGCAAACCTATGGCATTGTAGGCTAGGTCACATCCATGAGGGAATGATTCAAATGTTGTTAAATGATAGATATCTAGATCCATTCGACTATGTGTCATATGCAACTTGCGAGCCTTGCTTTCGTGGAAAACTGACCAACTCTCCATTTAGTGGAACTGGAGAGAGAGCCACTGAACTGTTGGAACTCATACATAGTGATGTATGTGGACCCATGTTAATTTATGTCATTGGTGGTTACTCCTACTTCATTACCTTTACTGATGATTTCTTAAGGTATGGATATGTGTACTTAATGAAGTGCAAGTCTGAGGCTTTTGAGAAATTCAGAGAGTATAAGAATGAGGTGGAGAACCATATTGGAAAGAGTATCAAAACTCTTCAATCAGATCGAGGAGGTGAGTACTTAAGTATAGAGTTTACTCAGTTCCTTAAGGACCATGGGATATTATCCCAATGGACACCTCCTTATACACCTCAACTCAATGGTGTCTCTGGAAGGAGGAATCGTACGTTGTTAGATATGGTACGGTCCATGATGAGTTTCACTGACCTACCCATCTTATTCTAGAGATATGCCCTAGAGACCGCAGCTTACCTTTTGAACAGAGTTCCAACTAAGTCGGTAGTGTCTACACCATATGAGATATGGAAAAGGAAGAAGCTTGATCTTAAGGTTGTTAAGATTTGGGGCTGCCTTGCCCATGTTAAAAGACACAACCCCGATAAGTTAGAATCAAGGATAGAGCGATGCAAATTTGTGGGATACCCCAAGGAAACTTGTGAGTATTATTTCTATCATCTTGAGGACCAAAAGGTCTTTGTAGCTAAGAGAGCAATGTTCCTTGAGAAGGAACATTCTTGGCGGAGATAGTGGGAGAATGATAGAGTTGAGCGAGGTTGGAGAACCATGCTCAAGCACCACTCTACAGCCCGAGTCTGTTCAGGTACCTAATACACAAGTTTCAACTTTACGTAAGTATGATAAAGTATCCCATCCTCCTGAGAGATATGTGGGACATATTAGAGGAGAGGATGTTGAGGATATTGATCCTCAGACCTACGAGGAGGCTATTATGAGTATAGACTCCGGGAAGTGGCAAGAAGCCATAAATTCTAAGATGGATTCTATGTACTCCAACAAGGTTTGGAACCTAGTTGATGCGCCCGAAGGTATTGTACCCATCGGTTGCAAGTGGATCTTTAAGAAAAAGATCGGAGTAGATGGAAAGGTAGAGACCTATAAAGCAAGGCTAGTGGCTAAGGGGTATCGTCAAAGGCAAGGTGTTGACTACGACGAAACCTTCTCACCCATAGCAATGCTAAAATCCATCAGAATTCTATTGGCTATTGCAGCACACTATGATTATAAGATCTGGCAGATGGATGTGAAAACCGCATTTCTCAATAGGAACCTCGAGGAGGAGGTGTATATGATGCAACTTGAGGGATTCGTGTCCAAGAACTGCCCAAATAAGGTGTGTAGGTTGCTTAGATCCATTTATGGACTAAAGCAAGCTTCCTGAATTTGGAACATAAGATTTGATAAGGCAATCAGATCTTATGACTTTGTTAAGAACGAAGATGAGCCTTGTGTGTACAGGAAGGTAAGTGGGAGCGCTATCACCTTTTTGGTGTTATATGTGGATGACATCCTAATCATTGGGAATGACGTAGGAATGCTATCCACAGTAAAGGCTTGGTTATCTAGACACTTCTCCATGAAGGACTTAGGGGAAGCATCCTATATCTTAGGGATTAGAATCTATAGAGATATATCCAAGAGGATGCTTGGCTTGTCCCAGTCCAGGTACATAGAAACCATTGTCAAAAGGTTTGGCATAGAAAATTTCAAGAGAGGTCTCATACCTTTTCTACAAGTATGTCCCCAAAGACTCCAGAAGAAAGGGCAAACATAGATATGATACCTTATGCCTCGGCAATAGGGTCTTTCATGTATGTCATGCTATGTACTAGGCCTGATCTAGCGCATGCTCTGAGTGTCACGAGCAGGTATCAGGCGGATCCAGGCTTGGAGCACTGGAAAGCAGTAAAGTGTATCCTTAAGTACTTGAGAAGGACTAAGGATCTTTTACTAGTATATGGAGGTAGTAGCCTTAAGGTTGAAGGCTGCATAGACTCAAGTTTTCAGTCTGATGTCGATGATAGCAAGTCGAATTCAGGGTATGTGTACACCTTGAATGGAGGAGTAGTGTGCTGGAAGAGTTCCAAGCAAGATACTACTGTTGACTCGACCATAGAAGCGGAGTACATTGTTGCATCATATATAGCAAAGGAGGGAGTCTGGGTGAAGAAGTTCATCACATATTTGGGAGTCGTGCCGGGTAGCGAGAAGCCGACTTCCTTATATTACGACAACTATGGGGCAATTACTCAAATAAGGGAACCCGGGTCTCATTCGAAGTGTTTTGAGGAGGTTCTAACTTATCAAAGAGATCGTAACCCGAGGAGATGTAGCAGTGGAAAGAGTTCCATCCGAAGATAACATTGCAGATCCACTAACAAAGCCATTGTCTCAGATTGTCTTTAAGCATCACAAGGGTCTGATGGGGATCAGACACATAGGTGATTGGCTTTAGGTTAAGTGGGAGATTGCTAGTCATAGGTGCCCAGCAAGCCAATCATGTGAGTGATGACACGTGTGACTTGATACAGAATCTTTTTGCTTATTATATTTTGGCATATATCACTTTATAACTATTGTGCATATATATATATTGTGATGTCCTTGGATTTGTGCAATGGGAATCGGATTGTGATAAGATCACGATAATGAGATCGATTCACCTTTAAACACAGATCCTAAATAATCTCGGTCATAGGTTACTCGAGAGGGACATCGTGATAACCGAACAGACTGGTGTGCTGTATACCCGTCCATATGATGGATGCAGCTGGTCTCATAGCTGCTCGTGTAGGGACACTAAGGATACAGTACAGGTGCTCATTGGAGAATGAGTTAACTGATTGATCCGCTTACGGAATGCTGGATGGTTGATGATGTCTTATTGTCATACAGCGATTCCGTAGTTCTAGTAGTGTATCTGGTCCTTAGACTTGAGAGACCAAGGATGTCCTGTATAAGTGCTCCACTCTTTGATACTAGACTTATAGGTTTGGCTGTCCCAGATCTAGTACAGCTGGTCATTGGGAGTGGTAGTCGACCTTACGAGGGCTATTGAGTGTCGATAAAGGATCATCCACTTTCGGCGTCATGAGAGGAATATCCCGTGTGTTCTTGCTCAGACAAATCCCTAGCCAGGATCATTCGGGTTGAGAGAGAAAGAGTTCTCCGAGAGAATCCGATTAAAGCGAGACTCGAATAGAAATCGTATGGGTCTGATAGCACCATGCTCGATATACGATTTTTGGGATATTAGATGGATGAGGGACTATAGATACACGGTAACTGAGGACAGACAGGTCTAATGGATTGGATTCCCTTGTATCGTCTGGGGACTACGGCGTAGTGGCCTAGTACGTCCGTAGTCGATGAGTCGAGTGAATTATTACAGAGATAATAATTCACTGAGTTAGAAGGAGTTTTGACAGGTATGACTCACGGCCAGCTCGATATTGGGCCTAGAGGGTCAAACACATATGGTAGGCATTGCGATGAGTAGAGGTTCGGATATGAGATATCCGATGGAGCCCTTGTTTTATTGGATGCAGATCCAATACCCACTAGGGGATAACCCATTAGGGTTTGACATGGGACCTCTATAAATAGGAGGGATTCAGAGCCTCATAGACTAGAGCTTTTGCTTGCCTCTCCTATTCTCCTCCCCCTCTCCACCTCAGAGCAGGCTTGGAGTTTTGAGGAGCATCATCGCAGCCCTACTGTGTGGATCACCGCTAGAGAGGAGGACGCTTTACCTCCTTCACCCTCTCCTAAAGATCTGCAAGGAAACAGGGATGTACGATCTCCCTAGGTAACATAATCTACTCTATACGTAGTTTTAAGTTTCGCGGATTTTGTGCACCAATCTTCGCACGACGACGAACATCTCTTTGGGAATCGGGGATTTTATTTTTCTTGTTCTTCCGCTGCACATCTGATGTCGCCCCCAAGATTTCCCAACAGATGTCAGCCCAAATCCTTCTACTTTTTCTCTGTTTCCTCCACAACTGCAGCTCATGCAGAACATAGAGGCATAGTCTCCTACTCTCTCTTACTCTCATTCCTTCGTTTTCTTTTTTAAACATAGCTATCGCAGCCATCGCCGCTGCCACTACCACAGTCGTAGCCACGACCGCAGTTGCTGTCATAACCGCAACCCCTTCCACTACACTACTTCCTTCCACCCTTTTCTCATTCCTACTTTTTCTTTCCCAAACACAACTGCCGCAAACGTAGCCGCCACCACCGCAATCGCAATCACAATCACGACCACAGCCCCCTTTTTTTTTTTGCCCCTTTCCTTTCTTTCTGCTTTACCGCTGCCACAGTTGCTGCAGCCACCACCGCTGCCGCAGCTACCGCAGCCAACGTCACAGCCGCAGCCGCCGTCGCTGTTAGAGCTAGCCCCAGGAAATTTACCACAAGATAATTTTGGCAACCCAACAAGACAATAAAACAGAAAGAATAAAAGTGAGACAAGAACACCAAAACACCAGATATACGTGGTTCAGTCAATTGACTTTGACCTACATCCACGGACGAAAGAGGAGCAAATTACTACTGCAAAAGAGGGACAATTACAAATGCCTTAGGAAGATGTTCCTAGGCCATAAAACACCCGAAAATACTAAACAAGAAAAACCAAACTATAAGTCCAAACTATTTAACTGAGTATGGACTTAAACCAAAGCAAACACTTAGGTTTTTCTTGTGGTGCCACTTGTGGTGTGACTTGTGGTGCATCTGACTTCAAAGTCCAGACCCTTTTTTATAGTTCCAATAGGAGATGACAAGCCTCATTTTCCCGATGTGGGACTATAGGACTTGCCAAACTAACAAATCTCTACCTTGGCATGTCCCAACAAAAATTGCTCCACCTTCTTCACAAAAGCCCCAACGGGCAATCACCAACAATGAACACCAACCAAGTCCAAGCATTGCTTGAACTTGTAAACCAGAAGAGGCTTCGTAAACATATCAGCTGGATTGTCCTTCGTATGAATTTTCTGAACAAGGACTTTCCCTCAGCAATGATATCTCGAATAAAATGAAACTTCACATCGATGTGTTTTGTCCTCTCATGATACATCTGGTCTTTAGTCAAATGAATAGCACTTTGACTATCACAGTAAATTGTAGTAAAACTTTGATGCAGACATAATTCGCTGAACAATCCTCTTAACCATAAAACTTCTTTGATCGCCTCTGTCACTGCCATATATTCTGCCTCTATAGTAGATAAAGCTACGACAAGTTGTAAGGAAGCTTTCCAACTAACTGCACAACCGCCAACGCAAAATACATAGCTTGTCAAAGATCTTCGTTTATCAAGATCCGCAGCATAATCAGAGTCGACGTAACCAACCAAAGTGTCACGATTTTTCCCAAATTCCAAACAAACATCTGAAGTCCCTTGCAAGTATCTGAGAATCCACTTCACAGCCTGCCAATATGTTTTATCTGGGCGAGACATATATCTACTAACAACACTAATTGCTTGTGAAATATCTGGACGAGTACAAACCATTGCATACATAATACTGCCGATGGCACTAGAATATGGAACTTTCACCATATATTCTTCCTCTTCAACTGATTGTGGTGACTGAGCAGCACATAGCCGAAAATGGCTAGCAAGAGGAGTACTCACTGGCTTAGCATTTTTCATGCCAAACCTCTCCAAGACTTTCTTGAGGTAATTTTTCTGAGTCAGAAATAATTTTCCAACTCCTTGATCTCTTTTGATCTCCATGCCAAGAATTTTCTTAGCTGCTCCCAAATCTTTCATTTCAAATTCACTACTCAGTTGCATTTTCAAAGTGTGAATTTCTGACAAATTCTTAGCTGCAATAAGCATGTCATCAACATAAAGCAACAAATATACAAAAGAGCCATCAGTTAACTTCCGGAAGTAAACACAACTATCATACATGCTCCTCGTGTAACCATGACCCAACATAAAAGAATCAAACCTCTTATACCACTGTCTTGGAGACTACTTCAATCCATACAAGGATTTCTTTAACAAGCAAACATGGTCTTCCTTACCATCAACTTTAAATCCATGAGGTTGCTCCATATAAATTTGTTCTTTAAGTTCACCATGTAAGAAAGCTGTCTTGACATCAAGTTGCTCCAATTCCAAATCATACATGGCAACTAAAGCAAGCAAAACACGAATAGAGCTATGTTTAACAACAGGTGAAAATACGTCATTAAAATCAACACCATATACCTGACTATAGCCCTTTGCAACCAATCGTGCTTTGTACCTTGCATCTTCAACCCCTGGAATACCTTCCTTCCTTTTGAAGACCCATTTGCATCCAACAATTTTCTTACCCGAAGGCGGCTTCACAAGATCCCAAGTTCTATTCCGATGGAGAGACTCAATTTCTTCATTCATCGCAATCAACCACTTAGTGGAATTATCACAAGAAACTGCATCTGAGTAGGAAGTAGGCTCACCAACTTCACTTGTCTCTTCTGCAACAGACAAAGCATATGCAACCAAATTTGCATATCTTTGTGGTGGTCGAATATCTCTCCGTAGTCTATCCTTGGCTATGGAATATTGCTCTTCCTCTGGATCATCTGCGTCAGTAGACTCGGGACCATCTACTAGCATTCTTTGAGTAGAAGAGTTCGACTTAAAAGAATCTGAACTACCAATCTCAAGCTCCACCTGCTTCTGTGCACTATCATTTGTACAACTAGTAGAATCCTCTTTGGAAGATAACATAAACAATTCATCAAAAGTAACATCTCTACTGATGATAACTTTTGGGGTTTGGGATCAGAACACCATAATCTGTATCCTTTCACCCCAGAAGCATACCCAAGGAAAATGCACTTTTTAGCCCGAGGCTCTAATTTTCCTTCATTTACATGCATGTATGCTGGACACCCAAAAAATTTTAAATCAGAATAATCAGCAGGAGTACCTGACCAAACTTCCTCCGGAGTTTTAAAGTTAAGTGCTACAGAAGGAGCGCGGTTGACAACGTAACAGGTCATATTAATCGCCTCTGCCCAAAAGTCCTTTGTCAACCCTGCATTTGAGATCATACACCTCGTTCTCTCCAAGAGTGTTTTGTTCATACGTTCGGCCACACCATTTTGCTGATGCGTCATCCTAACAGTGCGATGCCGAACGATTCCTTCATTTTTGCAGAATTCTTCAAAATCACCTTCACAAAATTCCATGCCATTATCTGTTCGAAGCCGCTTAATCTGTTTACCTGTTTGTTTCTCAATCAAAGCCTTCCATTGTTTAAATGTTAGAAAAACATCATTTTTATGCTTCAGAAAATAAACCCAAACTTTCCTAGAATAATCGTCAATGAAAGTCAACATATACCTGGCACCACCCTTAGATTGAACATGAGCTTGACTCCAAAGGTCTGAATGAATATAGTCAAGAGTACCTTTCATTTTGTGAACTGCTGGAGAAGTGAAGCTGACTCTTTTCTGCTTTCCAAAAATGTAGTGTTCACAAAAATCAAGTGGCCTAGTACTCTGTCCGCAAAGTAGACCCCTTTTGCTCAATATGCTCAAACCTTTTTCGCTCATATGACCCAAACGCATATGCCATAATTTGGTGATGTCAGAATCAGACAATGATGATGATGAAACTGCAACCGAACCTATGACAGTAGTTCCCTGCAGAATATACAAGCTACTAGACCTATAAGCTTTCATAACAATAAGGGCACTTCTAGAAACTTTCATAACTCCACCTTCAACTGTGTATTTACACCCAAGGGCCTCTATGGTGCCTAAAGAGATGAGATTCTTTTTTAAATCAGGAACATGTCTAACATTAGTGGGCGTCCTCACAATACCATCATGTATTTTAATTCGGATTGTACCTCTACCAACAACATCACATGCGGCATTATTGCCCATTAAAACAATTCCACCATTACAAGATTCATATGTGGAAAACAAATCCCTATTGGGACACATGTGATAAGAACAACCTGAATCTAAAATCCATTCATTTTTAGACCTCGTCCTGTCATCAATAGCAGAGAAAATATTTTCAACATTCTCATCAGTTGCTACACTAACTTCAGCGGATTTAGTAGTTTTTTCAACAAATTTTTCCTTTTGCTTTAATTTATTTTTCAATTTAAAGCAATCAGATTTAATGTGCCCCATTTTATGACAATATCTGCATTCCAAATTTCTATGTCTGGATTTAGATCTAGATTTAGATCTACTATTGTCAAATTCTCTTTTATCCATTCTCCCCTTAACAACCAGACCCTCAACCTGATTCTCTCTACTTTCCCCAGTGATATTCCTGTCTATCTGCTCCTTAGATTTCAGTGCAGATTTAATTTCTTGATAAGAAAATGTTTCTTTTCCATAAATCAAAGTATCACGGAAATGCTTAAAAGATTGGGGAAGAGAACACAAGAGTAACAAAGCCTTATCCTCATCATCAATTTTTGCATCTATATTCTCCAAATCCATAACCAAAGAATCAAACTTATCAAGATGCGAGAGTATAGATGTACCTTCAATCATCCGAAGCATATACAGACTCTGCTTCAAGTAGAGACGATTCTCCACTGTCCTCTTCATGTACAAGGCTTTAAGCTTGTCCCACATGCTCTTAGCTATAGTCTCCGTAGCTACCTCCCGTAAAACCTCGTTAGAGAGATTTAAAATGATGCTTGATCGGGCCTTCTTATCCATACCCGCAAGCTCTTCTTTTGACATATCATCTGGAATGCTCTCGGCTCCCTGTAGTTCCAAATCGACTCCGTCTTGAACCAGAATGGCCTGTTGAATCTCATATTTTGATGACGAAATCAATTGATGGGTTAATTGATCTAATCCATATTATTGAGTTAAGTGTGCAGGATTAACTACGATAACCAGAAAACACAAAGCAAGAATACCGGAGTCAAGATCGATGGACGTTTAAGAGTCCGAAGAATCGTCGGAGATGCTACCGGAACCAACCGAGAAGAAATCGGGAACTTGTCGAAACTTTCGGAAGTTCGCCGAAGAGATTGTCGGAGGTTCACGGAGATCACCGAGAAGGCTCGGCTACTCGTTAAAGTCATCACAAGATCGGGAGTTTGATGGGAGTCCGTCGGAAGAAGTTCGTCGGAAAGCTCGCCGAAACAAGACTCGACGTTCGCGGTTGAAAGCTTGCTTAGGATGTGTTTTTGTTATGTAGTTCACTTGTAATTAGGATTAGGATTAAGAGATAATCCTATATCCTGGTTAGGGGCCAACTGGGCCCAAAGTCAGATATGGTTTGGGCTAAAATTAAGCCAAACCAGTGAAATCGGAGAGCCAGGCGGTGGCACCGCCTGGCTGGGCGGTTGCACCTCCCAGCACCCGAGCGCTGGGCGGTGGCACCGCTTGGCTGGGCGGTGGCACCTCCAGCATTCGGGAACCCAAAGAGAATTCAAATTTTGGAGCCCAAAATTTGAATCCTCTTGAGGCTTATAAATACCCCTCAAATCTCAGCTGAGGTTACAACTTTTGAGAAGCATTTTGATTGAGAGAAAAGTCTTAGAAAGTCTTAGCAAGTCTTGTTTTCAATTTGCTAGAGAGTTCTCCTCCTTCTTTCTTATTGAAAATTTGTAAGAGGTTGAACTGCTTGTAAAAGGTTGTAAGAGGGGTGTTTACCCTTCCATTTCAAGAGATTTGCTAGTGGAAGGTGGGAGCCTCATCGAAGAGGGGCATCGCAAGTGGAGTAGGTCATTTGACCGAACCACTCTAAAAATCGGCGTAATCTCTGGTTTGCATTTTATTATTGGCATTTACATTACTGCAAATCTTTTTACTACTTTAGTTCCTTATTACCCTTGCTGCGCAACTTTAAGAATACGCTTTCAAGTTAAACTTTTCAAGTTCCGTTCTTATCGTACGAAAGATCTTGTTAAAATCGAAGTTTTAATCCACTGCACTATTTCACCCCCCCCTCTTAGTGCCGCTCCGATCCTAACAAGTGGTATCAGAGCGAGGTTATCTCTCATATTTGGTTTAATACCCAAGAGAGATGGCTTACTCCGGCATGCAAGAGGGCCACTCTATTGCACGACCACCTTTGTTTAATAGGTCGGATTACACATATTGGAAGACTCGCATGAGGATCTTCCTCATTTCTATGGACTTTGAGCTTTGGTCTATTGTGGAGAATGGATTTCAAAAATCTTCTCTTCCGATGAGCGAATGGAATGAATCGGAGAAGAAGGTTTTTGCTTTAAATGCAAAGGCTATGAATGCCTTATTTTGTGCATTAGACAAAAATGAATTTAATCGTGTTTCAATGTGTGATTCGGCTTTTGATATTTGGAGAACTCTTGAGGTCACTCATGAAGGCACTAGCCGAGTGAAAGAGTCCAAAATTAACATCCTTGTGCACTCTTACGAACTTTTCCGAATGAAACCAAGTGAGTCCATCGGAGACATGTACACCCGGTTTACGGATGTCATCAATGGACTCAAAGCTCTTGGTAAAGATTTTACTAACTTTGAACTAGTAACTAAAATCTTAAGATCCCTCCCTAAAAGTTGGGATCCAAAAGTTACGACCATTCAAGAGGCCAAAGACCTTAAAGCATTCCCTCTTGAAGAACTCATTGGGTCTCTAATGACCTACGAAATGACATGTCAAGCTCATGACGAGCTCGAGAACCCCCTTCGAAAGAACAGGAAGGATATGGCACTCAAATCACAAGAAGACCACTTGAAAGGAACATCAAGTGATGAGGACAGTGACAATGACATTGCACTTTTGACTCAAAAATTTAAAAAATATTTAAGAAAGAACAAACTTAAAAATAATATAAAAAATAAATTTGAACAAAAGAAGGACCAAGTGATTTGCTATGAATGCAAAAAACCGGGACACTACAAGAACGATTGTCCTCAAGCCAAAAAGAGGACATCAAAGAAGAAGGCGCTCAAGGCAATATGGGATGATTCAAGCGCGTCCGAAGAAGAGGAGTCCAACACCGAGCAAGTTGCTCATTACGCGCTAATGGCTTTAGAAGAAGAGGTATGTGATTTATTTAATGAAGATTTATCTTTTGAAGAACTCTCTATCGCTTTTCATGAATTATTTGATGAATGTAGAACTGTTAGCAAGAAGTTAAGTATCTTAAAGAAAGAGCATGCTTTGCTACAAGATAAGTTTGATAGTCTTAAAACTCCTCCGTGCTCTAAGTGTGAGCATTTAGAAGCAATAAAAAATGAAAATTTGCTTCTTAAGGAAACCTTAAACAAGTTTAAGGTTGGTAGCAAAGGATTAGATATGATCCTTGCACACAAGGGTCACATCGCAAATAGAAATGGAATTGGATTTGTAAAAGGATTACATCAAAATCCTACCACTTTCATAAAGGGACCTACATTACATGTTTCCTCTTATATGAAATGCAACTTCTGTTGCAAATCCGGACATATTGCCTACAAATGTCCATTTAGGAAAATTAGTTCACAAAAATTAATATGGGTTCCTAAAGGAACTATAAAGGATTCAAAAATAAATAACAAGGTTAGTGGGTCAATTTTTGAGGCACCCAAAATCAAATGGGTACCTAAAAATCATCCTCTTTTGTAGACAAACCCACAAGCTAGGAGCAAGAGATGGTATCTCGATAGTGGATGCTCAAGACATATGACTGGAGATCCATCTCATTTCTCTATGCTCACTAGCAAAGAAGAAGGGTACGTCACCTTCGGAGACAACAACAAAGGCAAAATCATTAGCAAGGGAACTATTGGTAACAAATTTAGTTTTTCCATTAATGATGTTTTACTAGTTGATGGATTAAAACATAATCTCTTGAGTATTAGTCAACTATGCGATAAAGGTTATATCGTTAGATTTGAATCAAATATGTGCATTATTGAAAAACCAAATCATAACATGACTATGATTGCTTTAAAATAAAATAATGTCTATACCATCAATCTTGATGAACTAAGTAATGAAATGTGTTTCTCCGCCGTAAATGATGATGCTTGGCTTTGGCATTGGAGATTAGGTCATGCAAGCATGAAAACAATATCGAAAATCTCATCTCAAGAATTAGTACGAGAGATTCCGAATATGAAGTTTATTAAGGATAAGGTATGCGATGCATGTCAACTAGGCAAACAAATAAAAACAAGCTTCAAACCAAAAAATCAAATTAGCACCACTAGACCATTACAATTGATCCATTTGGACTTATTTGGACCAATTGATACAACAAGTCTAGGTGGAAGCAAATATGCTTTCGTGATTGTGGATGACTACTCTAGATACACTTGGACCTATTTCTTAGCTCACAAAAGTGATTGCTTCAAGTGTTTCTCTAAATTTTGTAAACTCACTCAAAACGAAAAAGGCTTCATGATTTCATCAATTCGGAGTGATCACGGTGGTGAATTCCAAAACCGTGACTTTCAAAATTTTTGCGAAGTTAATGGGTACAATCATAACTTCTCAACTCCAAGAAATCCTCAACAAAATGGAGTAGTTGAAAGGAAAAATAGAAACCTACAAGAAATGGCAAGAACTATGTTAAATGAACATAGTTTACCCAAATATTTTTGGGCCGAAGCCGTAAATACGGCTTGTTACATCATGAATAGGGTCCTAATAAGACCATCTCTATCAAAAACTCCCTATGAATTATGGAATAACAAAAAATCAAATATTTCTTATTTTAAAGTTTTTGGTTGTAAATGCTTCATTTTAAATGAAAAGGATGCCCTAGGTAAATTTGATGCTAAATCTGATGAAGGCATTTTTCTTGGTTACTCCTCCGTTTCTAAGGTCTTTCATGTCTTTAACAAAAGGACCTTTGTAATAGAAGAGTCTATTCATGTAGTTTTTAATGAAATTTCTAATTCAAAGAAAAATGATTTTGATGATGATCTTGGTTTTGATAATCTGAATTTAAACGAACCCCCTCCTCAAAATAGCCATTTGAATGCATCTTCTTCCGAAATTTCTTTACCCAAAGAATGGAAGTATGTAGATGCTCATCCAAAGGAGCTAATTATAGGAGATACAACAAAAGGGGTTCAAACTCGTTCTTCTTTCAAGAATTTTTGTGCTAACGCCGCTTTCCTTTCTCAAATTGAACCTAAATGCATTAACGAAGCCTTAAAAGATGATTTTTGGGTCATTGCAATGCAAGGAGAATTGAACCAATTTGAGAGGAATGAGGTATGGAAGCTTGTTCCTAGACCAAGTGACCACTTAGTCACAGGTACTAAGTGGGTCTTTAGAAACAAGCAAGATGAAAATGGTATCATGGTTAGAAACAAGGCTAGATTAGTGGCCATAGGTTTCAACCAAGAAGAAGGTATCGATTACGAAGAAACCTTCGCTCCCGTGGCTCGATTAGAAGCCATAAGGATGCTCCTTGCCTATGCTAGTAGTAATAATTTTAAACTATTTCAAATGGATGTCAAAAGTGCTTTCTTGAATTGTTTTATTTCCGAAGAAGTATATGTCGAACAACCTCCCGGATTTGAAAATTCTCTTCTTCCTAATCATGTATTCAAATTGACTAAAGCTCTCTATGGCTTAAAATAAGCTCCTAGAGCTTGGTATGAAAGGCTTAGTTCCTTTCTTATTTTAAATAATTTTACCAAAGGCAAGGTTGATACTACATTGTTTATTAAACATTTTGAAAATAATTTTCTTATTGTGCAAATTTATGTTGACGATATTATTTTTGTCTCTTCGGATGAATCACTATGTGAATCATTTGCCAAATGTATGAGTCATGAATTTGAAATGAGTTTAATGGGTGAATTAACTTTCTTTTTAGGATTACAAATCAAACAACTTAGTGATGGTATATTTCTTAACCAATCCAAATATACATTAGAATTGTTAAAACGATTTAACATGGATAATTTAAAAGCAATAAACACCCCTATGAGTACTGCGACTAAGTTAGATATGGATGAAAATAGTGAAAATTTTGATCAAAAAACATATAGGGGAATGATAGGTAGTCTACTCTACCTCACCGCGACTAGACCAGATATTATGTTTAGTGTAGGACTTTGCGCTAGGTTTCAATCTAATCCTAAATTATCTCATCTAAAGAGTGTTAAAAGAATATTTAGGTATCTTAAAGGAACTCCAAATTTAGGATTGTGGTATCCAAAATCTGAAAAATTCGATCTAATAGCTTATGCAGATGCCGATTTTGGCGGATGTAGGATAGATAGAAAAAGTACATCCGGAACATGCCAATTTTTAGGACATGCACTTGTTTCTTGGACTTCCAAGAAACAAAATTCAGTTGCACTATCTACGGCGGAAGCCGAATACATTGCTGCAAGTGCATGTTGTGCACAAGTCATTTGGATGAAAAATACATTAGAAGACTATGGAATTCACTTTAAAAACATTCCCATAAAATGTGATAATACTAGTGTCATATGTCTTACTAAAAATCCAATTCAGCACTCTAGAACTAAGCACATCGACGTTAGGCATCATTTCATACGCGATCATGTCCTTAACAATGATGTTGTTCTAGAATTCATTGACACAAAGCATCAATTAGCAGATATATTTACAAAAGCTTTGAATGAAGACCAATTTGAATTCATTAGAAGGGAATTAGGTATGTTAAATTGTCCCTAAGAATAAACTTGTTTGAATGGATTTTCCGTAAAGTTTTTCATTATCTCTCCGTTCCTCGGTGACTTGTTAAATTATCTTATCCTATCTTGAGTCAAACACCGCTTCCATCTGATCAAGATTAATGATTTTATGATATTTTGAATCTCGAAATTGATTTTGATGGCTTGATTATGAGTTTCAAGTTGACGAATTGAATTTGAATGGATTTGTATTCGAATTATGATCTTGACTTATTGGAGTTACTACTTAAAAATTTTTTTTTTTATTCCAATCTCTTCTTTGTACATCTACAATTTTTGTTATTTATAAAAAGAAGAGATTTGATAATATGGATGAATGCTGAATTTTCCTTTAAGATGAACTCTGCGTAAATATTTTAGCATACTTAATTTTGAATGATAAAATCTTTGTATGATCAATGATAATATAAATGAGTGATGTATGATCAATGATAAAATCTTTGTATGATAAATTATGTGCTTCAAGTCTCATTCCCTTTTTGTTGATGACAAAGGGGGAGAAAAGTGATGACTTGTATCATTTTAATAGCATGACTTATATGAATTGCAAAAGCTTGTATGATATGAATGTCTTATATGCCTTGCAAAATCCTTGAGAATATCACAAGATTGATTGATCATATTGAAAGCATGCCTTACATCGATATCATGAAATTCATGTTGAAAATCTTTATCTCCTATCGTAGTAAAAATTGTCCCATATCATTTGACATATGATTTTCATCGAAGTTTCGCATTTACTATTGCTTAATGAGAATAACGATAAGTTCTACGGTTAGAACTTATCGGTTTATGCTTGAATTCAATGGATAAAATTCAAGTTCTACGGTTAGAACTTGCCACAGCCACCTCCTCTTTTCTTCTTCTTCTTCTTCTGCTTCTCTTCTTCTCCTCCCTGACGCCCCACACATGAACTCCTATGTTTCCTTCTACACGAAATAGAGGTGCCATAGCCTTCCTCTCTTCTTCTTCTTCTTCTTCTTCTTCTCTTCTCTTCTCTCTCTTCTTCCTCTCTTCTTCTCCCCACGCCCCACCGCTCCTCTCTCTGTTTCTCGAGAAATAGAGAGCGTGGGAGGCGGTGGGATAAAAACCGAAATTTTCGATTTTCTCTTCTTTTTTTTTATAACTTAACAGTTTAGTCCTTAAAATTTTTATATTTACATATAGGTCCTTTGATTTATAAATAAATCTTTATTAATAATTTTTAAAAGTGAGGGATATTACAATATCCTTCTTGTTCTTTAGAAGGGTGTCCTCATGCTCTTCATGAGCTTTGCAAGTCATTTCGTAGGTAATTAATGAACTAATTAATTTTTCAAGAGGGAAGTTGTTTAAATTTGTAGCCTCTTGAATAGCAGTGACTTTAGAGTCCCAACTCTTTGGAAAGGATCTTAAAATTTTATTAATGAGCTCGAAATCCAAAAAAATTTACTGAGTCCTTTTAGACCATTGACGACATCCGTGAAACGGGCGTACATGTCACCTATAGTCTCGCTCGGTTTCATTCAAAAAAGTTCATAAGAATGTACTAAAAATTTGATTTTTGACTCTTTCACTCTACTCGTGCCTTCATGAGTCACTTCGAGTGCATGCCAAATATCAAATACAGTTTCACAAATTGAAATATGATTGAACTCATTTTTATCAAGTACACAAAATAAAGCATTCATAGCCTTTGCATTAAGAGCGATAGTCTTCTTCTCCAATTCATTCCAATCTATCATTGGAAGAGAAGACTTTGAAAATCCATTTTCAACAATATTCCAAAGTTTAAAATCCATAGAAATAAGGAAGATCCTTATTCGGGTCTTCCAAAAGGTGTAATCCGTCCTATTGAACATAGGCGGACGTGTAATAGAGTGACCCTCTTGGTTTCCGGCATATGTCATCTCTCTTGGGTTTTAATCCAACTGAGAGTAAACCTGCTCTGATACTAATTATTAGGATCAAGAGCACTAAGAGGGGGACGGGTGAATTAGTGCAGCGGAAAACTTTTCGTCGGTTAAAAAGACTTTCGTACGAAAATCGTTTCAGAAAAAACTTTAACTTGAGAGCAAACAGAAGTATAGATGATGTAAAGCAACGAAGGTAGTTTATAGTTAAGATAAAGAGTAGAATGTAAATGCAAACCGAGATTTAGAGTGGTTCGATCAATCTTGACCTACATCCACTTTTGGCTTCCTCCTCCGACGAGGTCACCGACGTTCACTAGAAGCCTTCCTTCAATAGGCGAATGCCAACCACCCTTTTATAGCTTTTCTCCTTTTAACGGGCTTAGGAGACAACCATTATAGTTTTTCACTCCTCTCTTGAATGATCAACACTTAGAAAAAAAGGAAGAAAAACTTCTAGCCTTTTACAATACTTTTAAGCTCTCAAATACTCAGAATAAAAGCAAGCTTTTGGTTACCCTTTCATGCAAAAAGGGTGGGGTTTATATAGGCCCCAATCAGTTTGAATTTGGAGCTCAAAAGTGTCATCTCCCGGATTTTCGAGATCCTAGCGGTACCACCGCCATAACTGGGCGGTACTACCGTTTGTCAATTGTCACTAAGCGGTACTACCGCTTAGTCTGGGCGGTACCTCCGCCTGGCAGAGCTCTGGCGGTACCATTGCCTGATTGGGGCGGACCACCGCTTGGTAGAGCTTGGAGATCAAACTCTAGAGGTACCACCGCCTGACTGAGCGGTACCATCGCCTGGCAAAGCTCGGAGACCGAGCTCTGGCGGTACCACCGCCTAACTAGGGCGGTACTACCTCCTAGAACTCCTGGGAGATCGAGTCTCTTGGGCGGTGCCACCGTCGGCCCTAGCGGTGTCATCGCCGGTCAGGAATTCTAGGTTCGAATGGGCTGATTCATTCGGCCCAATTTGGGTCTATCAAGGGCCCAGTTGGCCCCAGATTAAGTTAATAGGATCACCTCCCAATCATAATGTAATCCACATGCTAACTACGATAATTAAGACATCAATACTGCATATCGTGTTCCAGTACGTCAATCGCTTCTTCCGGCGAACTTCCGGTGAACATTCGACGAACCCTCAGCGATGCTCCGGCAGACTCCCAGCAAACTCCTGGACTTGCGACGATCCTCTTGGTGAGTTCCGACGAGCTTCTTTAGCAAGCTCCTGGACTTCTCATATTGTTCCCGCAGAACCTCCGACGACCGTCCGGACTTCCGACGAACTCTCGAACCCCCAACATGATCTTGGTCTTAACTCCGGCTCAACACTTTCTACATGTCTTACTGCCATCGTAGTTAATCCTGCACACTTATCTCAACATATGGATTAGATAACCAAATGACAATTGACTTCATCATCAAAATCTGAGATTCAATAGGAGTCCAACATGTTACACTGAGCAAGAGTGGAGTCATTAATGTACTTCACGTAACGAGCGATCTCATCATTGCTTGCCCCTTCCTCGGGCGTAGGCATCACTGTATCAAGGACGTATGTGATTTTCTCCACCATGAGAACAATTCTCAAGTTGTAGAGTCAATCCGTATAATTTGGACTAGTGAGATAGTTGACATTATATATGTTCCTTTTGAGAGGCTTGAGAGAGAACCTTTGCAACCTCTCTTTTAAATCTCACTTCGCACTTAAAAAATTTCTAACTCTAGGAGAAAGAGACTTTAAATCTTAAGAGAGTTTCCAATATTTTCTCAAGTATTCTTTCCCCCTTTTTTGCTCAAATTCGTGCTTCTCCAATCAAGAATAGATGGGGTATTTATAGACCCCAAATGGCTTCAAAAATGGAATAAAAAAATGTCTCATCCCGGATTTCTTGGGTCCTAGCGGTGTTGGGCGAAATTACCATCGCCTGCAGCACTAACATTGGGCAGTACCACCATTTAGTCTAGCGGTACTATCGCTTGACATAGTCTTGAAGATTATGTCTGAGCAGTACCACCGCCAAGCCTTGCTATAGGACATTGAATGGGCCAAATAGTAGGCCTAGGTTAACCCTGATTTAGGCTCAGTTGGCCCCTAATTGAATTAGCATTGTTTTACCTCAATACCAACTCAATTAAATCTAAACTAACTCATGATTACAAGTATAAATCCTATATTATCCGACATATCATTGGTTCATCCGACGCTTCGTCCAATCCTCGGGCACATCATCTGATCCTTCGGCGTTTTGCCCAATCGGCATGTTGTCTCTCGCAACTTTTAATTTCCTTAGCATAATATCTGATCCTTTAACTTAATGCCCGAACTCACGTCACGAAGTCCTTCTACCAGTACGTTGATCAATTCTCCAACACAACGTCCAATCTTCTAACATATTTCACTCCAACCCCTACTTTGATATTTTTATTCATTTTACAATAGTAACATTTTATTCTTTGATCTATATTCGAATCTAGATTTGCTTCTGCCTTCTTTCTTGGACTCCCTTCTTCCTCTAGAGTTTAGAATTTCATCGTGACTTTTAGAGGCTCCGGTTGTCATTTATGAGCCCATAACTTTTTTTTGAAACTAAAATTGAAATCACAGTGTTTCAAGAAATGGTGCTCTTCACATATAAAATTATTTCACAAAAAATTTTCATATGAAAGAAGATAACAATAATTACATGACCTTATCTGACATTGCTCATATTATCTAGTGTATTGGTTCATTGAGGTTTCTTCTATCATTCGTAACAAATTCATAACAAGGACAACCTAGAAATTCATCTTCCTCGTGAGGGTTTTGTCCTGATATAGAACTGCTAATTTAGCCCAAATTTCTATTTATTTTTTCTACAACAACCTCCTCAAGTGCTTCATTAGATATGCATGTGAACAAGATTATCATGACACTCTCATCAGCTTTTGTTTTACTATCATTTTCTCCTTTTTCAAGAATGGGATTATAAAGTTTTCCTTTCTTAAGATAATTTTCATCTTCACGATATACGAAGAGAAAGAGTAGTTAACATTGCGATCTAATTTTTCGATCATGTATCTCGTGCTCACCACTAAAGCTTGATAACATGGTAATCTAACTCAATACCATTTATTAGAAATATTAATAGGTTACTGGGTCACGAGATAAAGATCGAGTCAACAAAAAAATTGAAAAACTAAAACACAAACGAATTAATGTGGTTCAGAGTACAACACAAATGTCATTCTTATACCCACTGATAAGGATAGTAATTACGATAAGACTTGGTTGACGTCAACCGATGCCTCACGTCTCGATTGGCGCGACTGCATTCAGTCAATCGAACCGGAACACCGGCCGAGGTACATTAACGCCTACTCAGGCGCGATTCTTCACGCCATGCCAGCGCCCATGTCAGACGCTATCAGCCTGCCTCCTGCAGGCGGGCACATCAAAGAGTAGTAAGTTTCCCTATAAATACCCTCTCGTTCATCAGAGAAGGGGAGGTCACACATACAAACACTTCTTCTTCTGAAACCCCCTCCACATCTTCTGCTAATTTGATCGTCGGAGGGGTCGGGTCGAGCCTCCCGACCCGACATTTATGCAGGTGCGAAGCCGAGGGTCCCCGCCGGCCGCGCGGACGACGAGACCCTGCCCGGAGGAGACGACGACCCCGTCCCGATCGGAACACCGCACCGGACCAACCCCGCGGGCTCAAGGCACACCCCGGAGAGATCCCCGACGTCTGGACCCGAACCGAGCCGCGTCGGCCCCGAGGCCACGGCTCTCAAAGTTGTTTCCCACAACAGATTGGCACTAGAAGGAGGGCTCAGAATATCGGGTGATCACCCGAGCGGCTCAGATGAGCCCACGGCTGAGAGGTCACACCTGACCGAAGCCTCGGGGGAACATCCCCTGCACGGAGACCATCGTGATGAACACCCCGCCACGACCTCGGAACGATATTGGCGAATATTCAATGACCCTGGCTTGTCACCGCCCGACGGTGCCCCAGCCGACTCAACGCCCGTGTCGTCTGAGGCCTCTTAGGACCTCGCTCTTCAAGTCCGAGCCCTGATGGAAATGGTGCAAACCATTATCCCGCTCATTTCTCATCCGGCGTAACCGCCTGCGATCGAACCACTACGACAACGCAAGGCGCCCGTTCGGGCCCACATGACGCTTCTGGAGCCCCCCACTTCGCCTCGGGTCCGATCGGCCCCGCTCGGGGATCCAGTAATGGCAAACCCGAACGGTCGCCCGGAACCCGAGGCACTATCCTCAGACTCTCTACGGGCCCAGTTGCGCTTCGTCAGCCAGCGACTCGACGAGGTGCAGAAAGAGGTTCGCAGGTCCAAGGGAGAGCTGGGGGAGGACGCGCACCGAGGGTCTCCCTTCTCACCCGAGATACGGGATCTGATAGTCCCCTCGGACTTCCAGCTCCCCCCTCTAGACGCTTACCATGGCTCCACTGACCCAGCGGACCATGTAGCTGCTTTTCGCGCCCAAATGGCGCTATACGGAACCTCTGATGCCCTGATGTGCAGAGCGTTTCCTACCACTCTGAGAGGGCCGGCCCACGTGTGGTATGGCGGCTTGGAGACCGGAACGATCGCTTCCTTCGGCCAGCTCGCCAATGACTTCGAGCTCCACTTCGTAGCCTGTGCACGGCCAAAGCCCTCCACGGCACTGCTCCTCGGACTCAAACAAAGGGAGGATGAGCCCCTCTCACACTTTGTGGATCGCTTTGCCACGCAAATCCGGGGCTTGCCGGACACTCACCCCTCTCTGTTAGTGCAGGCGTTTGTGATAGGCCTACAACCTTCCAGATTCCTCTGGTCCCTCACGGAGCGACCTCCCACTACGGTGCCAGAGATGCTCCAACGGGCTAACCGGTACATCGCAGCCGAGGCCTGGGCGATCGTGAGGAGAAGGGACGACCTCCGACCGCGGGCTCCATAAGAGAGGCCAAGCACCTGCGGTGGCTACCCGATGTAGTCCTCATGAAAAGAAATCTAAGCCCTGCCTCAGTCTCTTCTGAGCGAATGTTCAGTATCTACCTGACCCCCTCTCGGCTCGCGGTTGGCCCCAGCTTAAACCCCTCTGACTCTACACGGCTCGACCGTAGACTACTTGAGTCCACCTCAGCGCGGCCTGCCCACCTGAGTTGTGTCCCTCGGTCCGAGCCACTTTCCTCGGCCATGGACTACCCGAGTCCACCTCAGCGCGGCCTGCCCGCTTGAGTTGTGTCCCTCGGTCCGAGCCACTTCCCTCTGCCATAGACTCCCCGAGTCCACCACAGCGCGGCCTGCTCGCCTGAGTTGTGTCCCTCAGCCCGAGCCACTTGCCTCAGCCGTAGACGTCTGAGCCCCCCTCAGGGCGACCTTCCCGTCCGAACCTCATCACTCGGCCGCATGACGCTCGAGACCACGCCTGGGTGGTCTGCCCGCCTGCGTCGTGCTACTCGGTCGCATGACGCTCGAGACCACACCTGCGCGGTCTGCCCGCCTGCGTCATGCTCCTCGGTCGCATGATGCCCGAGACCACACCTGTGCGGCCTGCCCGCTTGCGTTGTGCTCCTCGGCCCCATGCTCCCCGAGACACACCTGCGCGGCCAGCCCGTCTGTGTCGTGCTCCTCGGCTCCATGTTCCCGAGACACACCTACGCGGCCAGCCCGCCTACGTCATGCTCCTCGGCTCCATGCTCCCCGAGACACACCTGCGCAGCCAGCCTGCCTGCGTCATGCTCCTCGGCTCCATGTTCCCGAGACACACCTACACGGCCAGCCCGCCTACGTCGTGCTTCTCGGCTCCTTGCTCCCCGAGACCACACCTACACGGCCAGCTCGTCTGCGCCGTGCTCCTCTGCTCCATGCTCCCCGAGACCACACCTACGCGGCCAGCTCGCCTGCGTCGTGCTCCTCGGCTCCTCGGCCCCATGACCCGAGACACACCTGCGCGGCCAGCCCGTCTGAAAGCTTAAGCCATGTCTCGGACTCTCGTTACAACGTCCGACGCATAGCTTCTTTCTAGGGGGGAATATGATGAGGATAGTAATTATGATAAGACTCGGTTGACGTCAGCCGACGCCTCACGCCTCGATTGGCACGACTGCACTCGGTCAACCGAACCGGAACACCGACCGAGGCGCATTAACGCCTACTCAGGCATGGTTCTTCACGCCACGCCAGCGCCCATGTCAGACGCTATCAGCTTGCCTCCTGCAGGCGGGCACATCAAACAATAGTAAGTTTCCCTATAAATACCCTCTCGTTCATCAGAGAAGGGGAGGTCACACATACAAACACTTCTTCTTCTGAAACCCCCTCCACATCTTCTGCTGACTTAATCGTCGTAGGGGTCGGGTCGAGCCTCCCGACCCGACCTTTGTGCAGGTGCGAAGCCGTGGGTCCCCGCCGGCTGCGCGGACGACGAGCCCTTGCCCGGAGGAGACGACGATCCCGTCCCGCCCGACCCAACCTTTGTGCAGGTGCGAAGCCGAGGGTCCCCGCCGGCCGCGCGGACGACGAGCCCCTGCCCGGAGGAGACGACGACCCCGTCCCAATCGGAACACCACACCGGACCGACCCCGCGGGCTCGAGACATGCCCCGGAGAGATCCTCGACGTCCGGACCCGAACCGAGCCACGTCGGTCCCTAGGCCACGACTCTCAAAGTTGTTTCCCACAACACCCACAGTAAGAAAAAAAAAATCTCATTAAAAACTTGAATTGTACATAAATAAGAAGTCACAACACGATGATGATCCTCCTAGAGAAAATCCAAAAAATTTGCCCAAATACAACAAAAACAGGAAGTAATAATAATATTAGAATTACAAAATTATCCTTCCTCTTCTTTGCAATCGTTGCCACGAGCACAGGGCTGGCCAACGACGGAGATTGACAACCGAACGTCGGAGACGAGAAGGAGGCTGTACTTGGTTGGATTTGGGCTGAAGCGGATCTCTCTCGACGTCTTCCTCACGTCTTCTTCTCTCTTCTCCCCTTCCCGTTTGCTTGCCGCGCTATTGTTCCCCAAAGTTCCATTTATAAGAGCGAGGGGAAAGTGGAGGGCTCGCGAGCGGAGAGGTGTGGCTGCACGTGGGCGGCTATAGCGAGTAACACGTAGGCAGCTGTGACGGGCGACTCAAGTGAGCAGCGTGAGCAACGCGAGGAGCGACTACAGGCTCACGGGCAGGTGGCGATGACGACTGCGAGGAGCATCGTGAGCGATAATGTGCAACGTGACCCGCGTGTGACGGTGCGCGAGGCAGCAGGTGCGGGGGATGGTGGCGGTGAGGAACGCAGGTGGGGGCCGGTGAGAAGTTGATTTTGGTCAACATCCCTAGTCGATTCAACTTGAGCCCAAATATGACTCAATTTTGAATTAGTTTCCACACTAAATAATTCCTATCACGAGATAATAAAACTTGTGAATAGATCCAGTTTACATGCTTACTCGTCTTTTATAAAATATAACTATAACTTTTGTAGTAAAAATAGTTATATTTTTATATTCTATCGGTTAAAAAAGTATCATCTTTGATAATAATTATGTAGGAAAGTTTTTTTGGTGATAATAATATGGATAATAATTTTTTAAATTAATAATGACTCGGGGCATCATAGTTTAGGTGACCTCAATACAACTTAGGTCGACACTCGATAAGTCGATAGAAGATTGAGAAGTACTATTGATGCCTCAATAAGATTATACTTATCGGACCCGAGTAGACGTCCTTGTAACTCGACTTTCGATGCCAACTAGTGCAACTTATGGTACCAAAATAGATTAATCCTCTGCTTCTATAGAATCACCGATGCCGGGTAAGTATAAAAGATTTTTTTCTATAGAATCATCGTTATTCTCCAGATATTATAAAGAATGATTTCCTCGTTTTCCTTGTGCAATAACAGACGGAGGGAGAAAACAAGCTTTTAAACTCTAACTAAACCTCAACTTCTCATCGTCTAAGATTTTGCTCTCTCGTGGAGCATATTCTTTCACTCTTATATAGCACATTCTGACTCAAGGTTTATCAAAGATCTCCCTATTTTATTTCTCCTACTATTAATTGGCGTTCTACCCTCGGTGTTGGACCCATGACCCTCCAGAAAAGCTAATGGTGTAACTTGGTTAGTGATGTTCTGTGGCTCTAATGATGACACGACGCCTTAGCGGGTCAGTTTTTGAGAGAGAAGTATAGTGCAAAAGAAGAAACTTCAATGGCTTCATTGCTTATTTCGTTGCTCAGATTTGACTGTACAAGGGAAATGAGAGACGAACACTTCACCAGTGAAAAAGAGCAGGCGTCGGGTTACCATCACCGGTTGTAGCTGCGCAGATTGGGCGGCACCCATCGGGGGACGTCCAACAACCGCGTCCGCCACCTTAGCCTCTTCTGATCAGGCATGTTCGAATCAACAACCCTGGTGGTCTCACCACTTTCTAAGCTCAGGACCGAGACAAACCACACCCGCCTATTTTGAATCTCCTCACGCTGATCTTTGGCGACGAAGTAGATGGCATTCCCGTGGAACCCTAAGAAGTCCTCAGCGCTGACGGACACGGACGAGCTTGGGCTCAAGAACAATATACGGTCGTGGATATCCTCCACCTCGACGGCCACCGCCGGCCTGCTTATGCCGCCTGGCTCCAGCCTGAAGACACGGAATCTGAGGGTGATCTTCCAATTTGCAGTCCCGTTGTTGTTGTAATGGCACGCAGCCAGCAGCAGTTCTCCAGCCGATACAACCAAGTAGGTGGGATGATAAGTGCGCGGCACGCAGGACGGCATGGGGTACCATGCGGCGATCGTCGCCCTCCCCGGCGGGCCTGGGTCAACCTGGAGGACCGCCCAGTAGTCATTGTTTCCGTATATCGCGCACAGTGTCCGGTTGCCGTAGGGAACGACGTCGCGCATCCGTGACGTAAGTTGCACCGAAGGATTCGCGTCTGCCGTCCATGATTCGTCACCATGGCGCCACGTAAACCATCTAATGTTCACTGCGCGTGTGAAGAGGACCGCCACGAAGTCCCGGTCGAGCGTGGGATCGGAGGATAATACAGCCTTCTCTATGACAATCAAGGGCCAACCAGCAGCCGACACCTCATCAGTTAACGAAAGACCAGCAAGGTAGGGAAGCCGAATGTCCTCGGCGGTAACGGGGTTGAATAGGTTGATCAAACGGTCTTTCATGCAGATGAGGATAAGCCAGCCGAAGGAGGTGCCAATGCAGGACATTTTGGCTGTGTTAGGTAGCGGGCGAACATTACCGGCGGAGGCGGCGGTGAGGCGGAAGGCGGGTCCGATTCTTGGTTCGGAGGTGGAGACGACGAGGAGGAAAGGGAGCTGAGTGGGGAGGTGATCGGGCCGGTGGGGGACGGCGGAGCGCCACGACTTGCAGACGGCGCGGAATCGGAGATAGTCGTCGACGCTCGTGAAGAATTGGGACGTGAGCTTGACGAGCTGCGAGCGAAGCCCGGCCCACATCGCTCTTCTTGGGACTTCATCGGCCATCGTGCGTCTCCCTATCTCGATCTCGATCTTAATCGACAACGACGTCTCTTCCGCCCCTTTAAATCCTTTCTGTTGGAATCTTCTTGGTTGGTTAGTCACAGGGAAAGGTAGTGTGCGAGGCGGTTGTGGTTCAACAGGTACGAAATGAAACGCATCAACAGATACGAGGCGTCGGGGAGAGAGAGAGAGGAGCAGAATGCGGACACGAGGGGTCCAGATTATGTCAACATAAGTATGTGGCCGGCACCGAACGGTTCGCCTATGCGTTTGCGTGCCTCTCTCACATGGTATGGAAGCCGATGTGAGCGCCTTTCGTTCTTGGGATTGCCTGAAACAGAGCATATTGGCAGATGCACAAACAGTAGTTGAGCGAAAAAATTGTCAAAAGTTAAAAGTTCTAATTTAGTACCTATTTATTTATATAAAATGCAAGCAACTTGGAATAATCCGAACCTTTAGATCCTAATTGATCGGACTGATCTTAGCTACGGTATTTGTTAAGTTGGTTTAGGATTATACCAATAATTAAAGATGACATAGATAGAAAAACCTATGGCTTTGCTGTCCATCTTATTACTCTCAGAATTTGCTTGTAAATTCATTTTAGAGGTGTCTTCTTCTGGTCACATTTTGATAATTTGATTGGTTAATAGATAAAAAATATTTGGTATAAGAGTAATTTTTTGCGATATATATGACCATCTCTAGTTGTAGAAGCCCCAAAAATTTTGGGGCATCCATCAAGGATGATCAAAAGCTTTATTTGTCACTTAAACTACTTTGTCTTAAGATTTCTAGAATCAATAATATTTGCAATCACACCATTTTCTAGTTTTAGAACAATGACACCCAACATTAGCTCATTTTATCCCTTCATACTTGTTAGGATCGTAAACAAAATTAAAAGGGGTGGGTGAATTAGTGATTTCAAGAAAAACTCGATTTTAAAAATTTCATTTGATAAAAATTGATAACGAAAGTATGTTTGACTTAGAGTAAGTGAACTAAATAATTAACTTAGAGTAAGTGAACTAGCTAATTAACTCAGAAAGTAATAGCAATGAAAAGTAGAATAAAAATGTAAATCAATTTGTAATGGTTCGGTTGTCCCAACCTATGTCCACTTTTGATTCTTCTTTATTCAAGGCCACCGACCTTCATTATCAATCTTCTTTCAATGGACGAAGATCAACTACCTTTTTATAACTCTTTCTCCTTTTCACAAGTTTAAGAGAGATCATTTACACATGTCTTTTTTATACTTAGACATCTCTTTTACCTTTAGAAGAACTTCTAAACAATAGAAAGAAGTGACTCTATACTTTAAGAGAATTTATACTTTTTTTTTCAAGTAAATTTTTCTTCTTTCTACTCTTTTTCTTGCTTATCCAAGAAGGAATAATTGAGGTATTTATAGATCTCAAATAACTGTTGAATCTCGGATTTTGATGATAAAATCAATATCTAAATTATTTGATATAATCCATGAGTTGAGATAAGTATACAATATTAACTACGATTGCAGTAAGGCGTAAAGCAAATGATGGGCCGAAGTCGAAAACTCGAACGATATACTAGAAGCTCGTTGAGAGTTCATCATGAGATCACCGGAAGCATGCTAGAAGACTCGCCGAAAGCTCGTCAGGAGATCACCAGAAGCACGTTGGAAGACTAGCCGAGAGTTGGTCAGGAGTTCGCTAGAAGCTCACCGGAAGACTTGCCGAGAAGTTCGCCGGAGGATCGTCGAGTGAAAAATCGATGTACCGGACCATGCTTACCTTAATCATAGTTAGAACGATAACTAGAGTTGATTTGGGAGGTAATCCCATCAACTCTATTAGGGGACTAACTAGGCTCAGAGCTAGGATGGTTTTGGCCGAATACAAGGCCCAACCAGGTTGCTGGACTCTGACCAGCGGTGGCACCGCCAGGGCTGACAGTGGCACCGCCTAGAAGACCTAGTCTCCCAGGTGGTTTGGGAGGTAGTACCACCCAGACTGGGTGATGGTACCGTTGGTAGTTAATGCTGCCAATGGTGGTACCGCCCCTGTCAGGCGGTGGTACTGCCAGAGCTCGGTCTCAAAGCTCTATCAAGCGGTGGTACCGCCTATACTAAGCGATAGTACCGCCCAATGTCCGGTGTTAAGCGGTGGTACCGCTAGTACCCAGAAAATCCAAGATAAGAAACTTTTTGGCTTCATTTTTGAAGCCATTAGGGCTTATAAAAATCCCACCATTTTCTGTATGAAAAGACATGAAAGTACTGGCATAATCTTGAGTCTTTAAAGTATTAAAGAGTTGTAAAAGTGCTAGAGTTCTCCTCCTCCCTTTCTAAGTGTTGAGATCATTCAAGAGAGGAGTAAGACTTGTAAGAGTTCTCTCCTAAACCCGTAAAAAGGATAAAGCACTGTAAAGAGGTGGTTGGTCTTCACCTATTGAAGGAAAACCTTTAGTGGATGCCGATGACCTCATCGGAGGAGGAATCTAAAAGTGGATGTAGGTCACATTGACCGAACCACTCTAAATCCTGGTTTGTTTTTCATTTGTACAATTTACATTACTGCAAATTGTTAAGATCAAGAGCACTAAGAGGGGGGGGGGGGGGTGAATTAGTGCAGCGGAAACCTTTCACTATTAAAATCGAAAGCTGCGTTCGTTTGATAAAAACGATTTCGATGTAAAAGCCGATTTTAAGATTACTTTAACTTAAGATTAAGCGAGATGACGTTAAAGTAAATCTACGAAGGCAGTTTGCAGTTTATGATAAAAATTAGAATGCAAGCGCAAACTGAAATGCGACGTTCGTACGATAAAACCGGTTTACGTCTAAATGCCAATTTTGAGGATACTGAACTTTGAGATACGTTTTATAAATGCGCAGAAGGCAGTTTGCAGTTATGATTGAAATCAAAACATAAACATAAACTGAAATGTAATGATCGTACGAAAAGGTCGATTTACATCTAAACGCAGATTCGGAAAGTTCTGAACTTAGAAACTCGTTCGTAAAAGTGCAGTAGGCAGTAGCTATTTAGGAGGTTTGCAGTAAAGATAAAATGCTCAAAGTAAATGCAAACCGAGATTTAGAGTGGTTCGGTTAATCTTGACCTACTCCACTTTTGGCTTCCTCCACCGACGAGGTCACCGACGTCAACTAGAGGCATTTCTTCAATAGGCGAAGGCCAACCACCCTTTTACAGTTTCACTCCTTTTGACGGGCTTAGGAGACAACCCTTACAGAAAATTTTTCTTCTCTCTTTACAACTCAAAACTTTGAAGAACAGAGGGAGGAGAACTTTTGGCCTTTACAACAATTTTGAGCTCTAAGAATCATAGAAAAAGATCAAGATTTCGAGTGTTAGTTGTTTTCTCAGTGCTGAATAGGTGGGGTATTTATAGGCCCCAACCCAATTCAAATTTGGAGCTCAAAATTATCAATTCCCGGAATTCCGGGAGCAGGCGGTTTCACCTCCTGACTGGGGCGGTTGCATCGCTTGGTAGAGCTCGAAGACTGAGCCTCTGGGCGGTGCCACCTCTGTCAGGGGCGGTTGCACCTCTCTGCCAGAGCTCGAAGACCGAGCTCAGGCGGTTGCACCTCCTGCCAGAGCTCGAAAACTGAGCTCAAGCGGTGCTACCTCCTATCAGGAGAGGTTGCACCGCCCAGTCTCGCTCGGAGACTGAGCCCAGGCGGTGCTACCTCCTGGCTGGGGCGGTTGCACCGCCCAGTCTCCCTGGGAGACTTAGCCCAGGCGGTGCTACCTCCTGGCTTGGGTTGTTGCACCTCCTACAGCAATCAGGGTCCGAATGGGTAGATCCATTCGGCCCAATTTGGGTTTTTCAGGGGCCCAATTGCCCCAAGATTAAGCTAATGGGATCACCTCCCATTTCCAACTTAATCATTGTGCTAACTACGATAAATCCTAAGACAATTTCTGCAACTTGCTCCGGTGCGTCAATCGCTTCTTCCGGCGAGTTTCCGGCAAACTTCCGTCGATCATCCGATGAACCCTCGGTGATGCTCCTGCGGACTTCCGGCAAACTCCTGGATTTGTGACGATCCACTTGGCGAGTTCCGACGAGCTTCTTTTGGCAAGCTTATGGACTTCTCGGATTTGTTCCCGTAGAACCTCCAATGACTGTCCGAACTTCCGTCGAACTCTCGAACTCCCAACGTGATCATTGTCTTGACTCCGGCGCAACTCCTACTGCATGTCTAACTTTCATCGTAGTTAATCCTGCACACTTATCTCAACACATAGATTAAACAACAAATGACAATTGACTTCATCATCAAAATCCGAGATTCAACAATCTCCCCCTTTTTGATGATGACAATCAATTGATAATGGAGTTAACCTTAACTCCCCCTGTCTATATGCCATACTTGAGATAAGTCATTCTTGAATTCAAAACCTTAAGAATTCAAGAGACATATTGATAAGTTAAAATCATTTGAACTTATCAATATTCCCATCATGATTCCTATCATGATGTATCTCTCTGAAGATGATGTCAAGGCTTAACATTCATTTTCAAATTTTACATTACAAGTTTGAATGATGGTAATAGTAACAATTCATCATATTGTATGATATCAGCATGTAAAACTATGAAGTAAGATTTTGATATCATTACATGATGTACACATTTCAAGTACACATTTTAAATATTTTAGCAAGTATTGCATTTCATCACACGGTAAGATATCAACTCGTAAAATTACGATGCAAGTTTTTTGTTTGATATCTTGACACGATACAAGTCATAATGCAAATCATAGCATCTATTCATATATCTCTTGGTGATGTAAGCATGGCATAATTATAGCATCAGTGTTTATAGCATCAATTCATATATTTCTCCCCCTTTGTCATCAACAAAAAGCATGACAGTTGTGATATCAGGAGAACAATACAAGTAAATTTTAAGTATACGTGCAATGATTGTTTCATGCCTTTACTTGATTCATGTTATTTTCAATAGTAACTGATAGGAAATTAATTGTTCAAGCACATAAAGGAAAACATGATATGTTGATTGCTTTGATTCATACTATTTTTGAGTTTGCTTTGAGTCAAGATATGTGAAACAACTTTTTGTAAATAGAAATACTATTATCCATATTTCAAGATGGAATCATTTTATCAAATCCATTTCAGAAAAATATTTTTCATAAGAGTGTACGAGAAAATCTGATTTTTAGCATTCCAATTGTTAAGCGAATCCGAAAATGAAATTAACTCTTTCATGCATTCGGATAAAACTATGCTATAGATTTTCAAATACAATCAAAAGACAAAACATTTTTGTATTCAACACATAATTTCCAACATGTTATTTAGGCATGTAATAGCAGTCAAGTGATATGATCATTCAATAAAGTCCGGAAGACTAGTTTATGTATTCGGACACATCAACATTCCTAATTCTCTTCTTATGAAATCAAATTGTTCTTCACTTAGAGGTTTTGTAAAAATATCGGCTAGTTGATGTTTAGTGTCAATGACAATGACTTATCAACTGCATTGGTATATCACTTTTTCAAACTATATTTATCATGGAAATCAAAGCGCAAGGTTTTCAAAGCTTTTAGTTTCAATATAAAATCCGAGATAACCATTTAGTTTATATTTACCACAAGGCACAAGGCATATATTTACCACGATAGATGTTTACAACTTTACATATGCTCAAAATATATCAGGTAACCATATCAAGGATCAAGGCAAAGCACATTATGATGAGTAACATAAGCAGTTTACAATAACAACAGATGATTGTGTTCATACAAGCTCATTCATGAGGTGAAAAATTAAAGTGCCTAAACAAGGAGTCAAATTGACGATGAATTTGCTGTAGCTCAGATAGGATTTGATCTTGTCGTTGTTCAAGCCGTTCTTGTCTTTGTTCGAATCGGTCCATCCGAATCCCAATATCCTCGACAGATGATGTATGAGTTTGCTCAAATGTATGTGTTTCCTCAAAGGGACAGATCGGAGGAGATTGGGTACTCCTAAAGACTGGTGTTTCCGGTTCTGGTTCAGGTTGAGGGGGATCAGTTCTTCTTGGCATTCTAACCCAGTTACCGTTTCTATAAAAACATCTTAATCGGTGAAGTAGATTTTTATTTATTATGCTAAATCTATCTACTTTTATTACTTCTTCTTCCGGTGGTATTAGAATATCGTAGGCTTTCATTATTCTAGTGATTATACCACTATATGGGAGCATCATGTCTTTCTTAGATAGTTCTAACATGTTTTGTTGGATAAGATAACCAAGACAGATGTCATGTCCTTTCATGATCAAATACATAGTTCCTAATTCTAATTGGCTTACTTCATCATGATGGTATTGTTTAGAGAGAATGATGCTAGTTAGGATATGATGAAGTACCTTAGTGTTTAGAGGCAGTAGATGTTCACAACTTTTAGGAACAAATGCTAAGTTGGGATTGGCAAAAATTGTTCATAAGGCTTCAACATATGTTGTTCCAATAGTTTTATCATCCCATGATCCTCTAAAGTAAAGTCCTCTACTTTTCATGGGAATGCCTATCATGTCGCAAATGAATCTATCCGTAATTGAGAAGTGTTGTCCTAAAAGATAGGTGGACATTCTTTCTTCTTCATCTATTTGTATGTTGTTGTAAAACAATCTAACAAGTCTTGGATAGATGGGTTCGTTAATTTGCAAAATTGGAAGTAGATCTAAGTTTGCAAACCATTGGATTGTCTCTAAGTCTCTTAGTTCATTTAAATCTACGTATTTTCCCTTATTGACACTCCTAAGTTCGAAAGAGGAAAATTTTTCAGCATGGTATTTTGAATCGAAAAGGGTGAGATCAAAATCTTCTACTAATCTCCTCTTTCCTTTGTCCCTTGAGGATCTTCTAGATCCCATAACTACTGCTGTTTAGAAGAATAGTGATGAGCAAGAGTAAATGAATCAAACAAAAAAATAGGGCTTCTTAGAGAGTACCTTAGTGAGATCTTCAAGAGAGGGAAGGATTGTTGATGTTTTGCTTCGAAATGAGGGGTATTTGGGATGCTAAGAGGGGAGAAATGGGGATGGAGGAGGCTTGGAAGAGTAGAGGAGGGAAGGGAGTGAGTTGGGGTCGGTTTCACCGCCGGCCCTAGCTTGGGTTAAAAAGGGCAGAGTTGCGGGCGGTTGCACCTCTGGCTGGGGCGGTGCAACCGCTTGCAACACGTGACAGCTGGAGGTGCTACCTCCAGCTGGGGCGGTGCCACCGCCTGCAAGCGGTGAGCACTTGTTCTGATCAGTGTGATCTGATCTGAGAGTTTTTTATCTTGAGAAGAATTTTCATTCAAAGCAATCAACTTTACTTACGTAATTACGTAAGAGTTTTCATTTGAAGGCAAGGACTTTTGCATGATCAAGATAGATCTTTTAACGTGCATACTCTCAATGTCGTATACATGTTTGTGATAGTTTGTTCAAGTTGGTAAGCCTTGCAGGTTCATGACAGACTTAGTCACTTCATGATATAGAGTTGGATTCGAAGGTTATGAACGAATGAAATTGATGGGTTCGAAAATCCAGAGGATATGTGAATTTGGGAATCATACGTTTCTAAGTCAAATAAGGTTGTATCTAAATCGCATTTATGATTTTAAATTTATAATCTCCATCTGTTATTTAGGCTAGAGAGCATTGCGAGTTCTTTTTTGGATCTTGGGTCATGAATATCGAGAATCAAGGAGCAGAATATTATTTCTTGCTCCAGCCTAAAATTTTTATGTTTTTAATGTTTTTACAGGAAGGGATGATTTTTAGGTACCCATTTGCTTTTGGGTGCCTCACAAATAGATCTATATTGTCTATCATGTTGCATAGAATTTATCATGGTTCCTTTAGGAACCCAAATCAATTTGTTTGGACTAATTTTCTTGAATGGACAATGATGCGTCTTGTGTCCAAATTTGCAACAAAAGTTGCATTTGCTTTGGTGTCGAACATGTAAGATGGGGCCTTTTATGAAGGTGGTTGGATTTTGGTGAGGACTTCTCACAAATCCAATTCCACTTCTTTTGGGAACGTGACCCTTGTTTGCAAGGATCATGTTTAATGACTTACTACCAACCTCGAATTTCTTCAAGGTGTCATTAAGTAGCAAGTTTTCCTTTTGGAGAGTTTCTAGATCATAGCATTTTATGCATGAGCTTAAACTATCATGATATTCAGCTTTTAACTTATCGGAATTACAAATAAGACTATCATGCTCCGTTTTTAGCAATTTGTATTTACTACTAATTGTCTTACATTCATCGAATAATTCATGGAAAGCATTTAATAATTCATGATAAGGTAAATCTACATCAATTAAATCTGTTACCTCTTCTCCGATGGCCATTAGGGCGTAATGAGCAACTTGCTCAGTGTTGGACTCCTCTTCTTCGGATGCGCTTGAATCATCCCATGTTGCTTTGAGCGCCTTCTTCTTTAGTGTTCTTTTTTTGATTTGGGGACAATCACTCTTGTAGTGTCTCGGCTTTTTGTACTCATAACAAATGACTTGGTCCTTTTTGGGTTCAAGTTTGTTTTTTGTGTCATTTTTAAACTTGTTTCTTTTAATGAATTTTTTAAATTTTCTTGTTAGAAGTGCTAAGTCATCGTCACAGTCCTCATCACTTGAGTTTTCTCTCAAGTGGTCTTCTGAAGTTCTAAGTGCCATATCCTTCCTGTTCTTTGGAAGGATGTCTTCTTGCTCTTCATGAGCTTTGCAAGTCATCTCGTAGGTCACTAATGACCCAATTAGTTCTTCAAGAGGGAAGTTGTTTAGATCTTTCGCCTCTTGAATAGCAGTGACTTTAGGATCCCAACTTTTAGGAAGGGATCTTAGAATCTTATTTACAAGCTCAAAATCTGAAAAACTTTTTCCGAGTCCTTTTAGACCGTTGACAACATTCGTGAAACGGGTAAACATGTCGCCAATAGTCTCACTCGGTTTCATCCGGAAAAGTTCAAAAGAGTGTAGCAAGAGATTGATTTTTGACTCTTTCACTCTACTTGTGCCTTCATGAGTCACTTTGAGTGTGTGCCAAATATCAAATGCGGTTTCACAAATCGAAACACGATTAAACTCGTTTTTATCAAGTGCACAAAATAAGGCATTCATAGCCTTTGCATTAAGAGCGAAAGCCTTCTTCTTCAAATCATTCCAATCGATCATTGGAAGAGAAGATTTCGAAAAACCGTTTTCGACAAGATTCCAAAGTTCAAATTCCATAGAAATAAGAAAGATCCTCATTCGGGTCTTCCAATACGTGTAGTCCGCCCCATTGAACATGGGTGGACATGTAATAGAATGGCCCTCTTGGTTTTCGGCGTAAGCCATCTCTCTTGGGTTTTAATCCGTTTGAGAGTTAACCCCGCTCTGATACCAATTGTTAGGATCAAGAGCACTAAGAGGGGGGGGGGGGGGGGTGAATTAGTGCAGCGGAAATCTTTCACTATTAAAATCGAAAGCTGCGTTCGTTTGATAAAAATGATTTCGATGTAAAAGCCGCTTCTAAGATTACTTTAACTTAAGATTAAGCGAGATGATGTTAAAGTAAATCTACGAAGGCAGTTTGCAGTTTATGATAAAAATCAGAATGCAAGCGCAAACTGAAATGCGACGTTCATACGATAAAACCGGTTTACATCTAAATGCCAATTTTGAGGATACTGAACTTTAAGATACGTTTTATAAATGCGCAGAAGGCAGTTTGCAGTTATGATTGAAATCAAAACGTAAACGTAAACTGAAATGTAATGATCGTACGAAAAAGCCGATTTACGTCTAAACGCAGATTCAGAAAGTTCTGAACTTAGAAACTCGTTCATAAAAGCGCAGAAGGCAGTAGCTATTTAGGAGGTTTGCAGTAAATATAAAATGCTCAAAGTAAATGCAAACCGAGATTTAGAGTGGTTCGGTCAATCTTGACCTACTCCACTTTTGGCTTCCTCCACCGACGAGGTCACCGACGTCAACTAGAGGCCTTCCTTCAATAGGCGAAGGCCAACCACCCTTTTACAGTTTCACTCCTTTTGACGGGCTTAGGAGACAACCCTTATAGAAATTTTCTCTCCTCTCTTTACAACTCAAAATTTTGAAGAACAGAGGGAGGAGAATTTTTGGCCTTTACAAAAATTTTGAGCTCTAAGAATCACAAAAAAAGATCAAGATTTTGAGTGTTAGTTGTTTTCTCAGTGCTGAATGGGTGGGGTATTTATAGGCCCCAACCCAGTTCAAATTTGGAGCTCAAAACTGTCAATTCCCGGAATTCCGGGAGCAAGCAGTTGCACCTCCTGACTTGGGCGGTTGCACCGCCTGGCAGAGCTCGAAGACTGAGCCTCTGGGCGGTGCCACCTCTGTCAGGGGCGGTTGCACCTCTTTGCCAGAGCTCGAAGACCGAGCTCAGACGATTGCACCTCCTGATTGGGGTGGTTGCACCGCCTGCCAGAGCTCGAAGACTAAGCTCAAGCGGTGCTACCTCCTGTCAGGAGAGGTTGCACCGCTAGTCTCGCTCGGAGACTGAGCCCAGGCGGTGCTACCTCCTGGCTGGGGCGGTTGCACTGCCCAGTCTCCCTTGGAGACTTAGCCCAGGCGGTGCTACCTCCTGGCTTGGGCGGTTGCACTTCCTACAGCAATCAGGGTCCAAATGGGTAGATCCATTCGGCCCAATTTGGGTTTTTCAGGGGCCCAATTGCCCCAAGATTAAGCTAATGGGATCACCTCCCATTTCCAACTTAATCGTTGTGCTAACTATGATAAATCCTAAGACAATTTCTGCAGCTTGCTCCGGTGCGTCAATCGCTTCTTCCGGCGAGTTTCCGGCGAACTTCCGTCGATCATCCGATGAACCCTCGGTGATGCTCCTGCGGACTTCCGGCAAACTCCTGGACTTGCGACGATCCACTTGGTGAGTTTCGACGAGCTTCTTTTGGCAAGCTTATGGACTTCTCGGATTTGTTCCTGTAGAACCTCCGACGACTGTCCGAACTTCCGTCGAACTCTCGAACTCCCAACGTGATCATTGTCTTGACTCCGGCGCAACTCCTGCTGCATGTCTAACTTTCATCGTAGTTAATCCTGCACACTTATCTCAACACATAGATTAGACAACAAATGACAATTGACTTCATCATCAAAATCCGAGATTCAACACAAATCTCTTTAATCTTCTCTTACACTTTTACGAAAGCTTTCAAATTCAATTTCTCTTCGAAACGGATTTAATCATTACCATTTTCGTTGGAATCGATTTTAATCGAAACAAAGATGTTTGAAATCGAAAAAGTTTTCCGCTGCACTAATTCACCCCCCCCCCCTCTTAGTGCCACTCT
Organism: Musa acuminata AAA Group; assembly: GCF_036884655.1. Taxonomy (NCBI): domain Eukaryota; kingdom Viridiplantae; phylum Streptophyta; class Magnoliopsida; order Zingiberales; family Musaceae; genus Musa; species Musa acuminata. Next base: position 14,907,959 of record NC_088338.1, on the reverse strand, counting down.
TGATCCTAACAATTGGTATCAGAGCAAGGTTCACTCTCATTTAGTTTAAAACCCAAGAGAAATGACACTTTTTGGTATCCAAGAGGGTCATCCAATTATATGTCTGCTCATGTTCAATGGAACGGATTACACATATTGGAAGACTAGAATGAGGATCTTCTTAATTTCAATGAATTTTGAATTATGGAATATTGTAGAAAATAGGTTTCAAAAGTCTTCTCTTCCGATAAATGATTGGAATGAGTTGGAGAAGAAGACTTTCGCCTTAAACACCAAGGCTATGAATGCTTTGTTTTATGCCTTAGATAAAAATGAGTTTAATCGTATGTCTATTTGTGAATCAACTTTTGATATTTGACACACACTCGAAGTGACTCATGAAGGCATTAGTAGAGTGAAGGAGTAAAAAATTAATCTTTTAGTGCAAACTTATAAGTTGTTTCGAATGAAACCGAGTGAGACTATTGGAGACACGTACACCTGATTTACGGATGTCGTCAATGGTCTAAAAAGACTTGGTAAAAGTTTCTCAGATTTTAAATTTATTAATAAAATTTTAAGATCGCTTCCGAAGAGTTGGGACCCCAAAGTAACGGTCATTCAAGAGGCCAAAGATCTAAATAAATTTTCTCTTGAAGAACTAATTGGGTCACTAATGACCTATGAGATGACCTGTAAAGCTCATGAAGAGCTTGAGGACACCATTCCAAAGAATAGGAAGGATATGACACTGAGAACACAAGAAGACTACTTGAAAGAAAATTCAAGTGATGATGATTATGATGATGACTTGGCACTCTTAATAAATAAGTTTAAAAGATTCATAAAAATAAATAAATTTAAAAATAATACTAAAAATAAATTTGAACCTACGAAAGAACAAATGATATTTTATGAATGCCAGAAGCCGGTATACTTCAAAAGTGAATGTCCCCAAGCAAAGAGGAAGCAACCAAAGAAGAAGAAGGCTCTTAAGGTAATATGGGATGACTCAAGTGCATCCGAAGAAGAGGAGCCAACCTATACCGAGTAAGTTGCTCACTATACACTAATGGCTATTGGAGATGAGGTAACAAGTTCATTAGATGCAAATTTATCTTTCGATGAGCTTTTAAGTGTTTTTCATGAATTGTTCGATGAATATAGAATCTTGAGTAAAAAGTATAACTCTTTGAAAAAGGAACATGCTTCTCTTATTGGCAATTTTGATAAACAAAAAATTGAGCATGAAAATAACTTAGCTCCATGCATAAAATACCATGAATTAGAAATACTTCAAAAGGAAACTTGCTACTCAAAGAAATCTTGAAGAAATTTAAGGAAACTTGCTACTCAAAGTCCTTGAATATGATCATTGCCAATAAGGATCACATTCCACAAAAAAAAAAAAAAAAAAAAAAAAAAAAAAAAAAAAAAAAAAAAAAAAAAAAAAAAAAAAAAAAGAAAGACGTTAAGCCAAGAACTAAACTTTCCAAACAAACAGATACATCATTTCCTCACACTGCTCATTCTGTTGCTTTAAGAATTGAATGCACATCGCATCTAAGTGGTTCAGCGCTACGTGGGTATAGAATCAGTTTTCGTAATATTCCTTTCTTATATAAACAAACAAGCTCGAAATAATTAGTTAACGTTGGGGTGGGGGCAATAAGATCTTCTACGCAAGAAGAAGAAATTCCATGTTTAACAAGTCTAAAGGGGAAGTTGGTTGTTGAATTATTTGTTGCGCGCTAACTGGAGTTTTGTTTAGAGTGTCAATTACTATAAGATAGGCCGGTAAGAGAGAATCAATTGGGTAGCAAGAAACAGGACTGGAAACGGCATCTTATCTAATTACCGAGTTCTGTTCTATACGGCATCCCTTTCATCCCTTGTTTCCTTTCCCTACTTGTAGCTTCCTTTCTACTCGCACTAGGCTATAGGAGAACACTCGAACATAACAGCAACATTCCATTCTCACTTTGGAGTTTCCGAACACAGGACTATGATTTATATTAAATACAGGTACCGTCGAGAGAGGCGAAGAGTAGTAGTTTGTTGGACCAATCAGTTTACGCAAGTTGGTACTTATCGCTTGCTGCTGAAGAGACAAATACGGAGGCTTTCAGCACCTTTACTTTCTTCTTCCTCGAACCCAGTACCATCTTCTTCCCCGAACTCTACAACTCGACTTGGTCAAGCGCCAAGAACAGAGGAATCTCTCTATACGACAAACACAAGAATAGGAATAGAAATAGATTCGTATGATCTCTACCCCGAACCTCGAAAGGAAGAAGTCCAACCAACCAACCAAGTCTATAAATCTAGCCTAGCACCAGAGAGGATTCAGAACCCCTATTTATAGTAGCTTGGCCCCTGGTGTTGAGTGTAGGTTATTCAATCTCCGGTTTCGTCTTCAAGGAGAGTGTCTTTTGGTGCTAGTGTTGTCGATGAGAGAGGTTATTGTGTTGAATACGAGTCTGCTAGGGAAGTTATGGGACTCTGATCTCTAGGAGTTCGGGTCGGGGTGTCAATTCAATCCTTATATAGCATGTCCATAAGTTCAAGTCAGAATGCAGGTATGAATGAGGCGACTGAAGCAAATAAGAATTAAGTGTGAGTTTACAGAGGATAGGTAGGCAAGGGCAGTCTTAAAGGTGGAGTTCCGAGTTACTTCACACTGGAAAAGAGGTAGGCCAAGTAGTGCTTCATAAGCCAGGGGAAACTGGGATTCAACAATAACAGTACTACCGGGAAAAAAAGGCAGCTAGTTCGAACGGGCCAAGCAACTACGGAAGGAAAGCTAGAAAACAGAGGAGAAGAATTCAGGTATCAAATGTACGAGTAAGAAGAACACCGGAAGGTAGAAAACAGAGGAGAATAATTCAGGTATCAAACTTAAGAGTCAGAATCACACCGGAACTACTATATCTGCTGAGCTATCCAGCGCGAATCACACCGGATAGTAGAAAGATTACTTATGAAAGTAGAAAGAATACTTATATAGCCCAATAATTTACTAGAACGTATTTTTACTTGCTTTGCAGAAGGGCAACATGACTTGCTTTGCAGAAGGGCAACATGATTTGTGAGTAGCTCTCATCAAAATCTAACCACCTTTATTAAAGGCCCTACCTTGCATGTATCACCTCACACCAAATATAACTTTTATTACAAACTTGGACATGTTGCGTACAAATGTTCATTCAAGAAATATAGTCCACCTAGATTGATTTGGGTTCCTAAAAGAACCTCAAATGACTCAATGCAACATGATAAGATATGTAAATCGATTTTTGAGGCACCCAAGGTCAAATGAGTACCTAAAAATCATCATTTTTTATAGAAAAATATACTATCACAAGCTACGAGCAAGAGATGGTACCTTGATAGTAGATGCTCAAGGTATATGATCGGAGATCCATCTCAATTCTCTAAGCTCACTAGCCTAGACGAAGGATATGTTACCTTCAGAGACAACAACAAGGGTAAAATTATTGATAAAGGAACCATAGGTAACAAATCCAACCTTTTTATTGAAGATGTGTTATTGGTTGATGGCTTAAAGCATAACCTCTTGAGCAATAGTCAATTATGTGATAAAGGATATATCGTTAAATTTGAATCTAATGCTTGCATTATTAAAAAACCATATAAAAACACATATATGATTGCACTAAAACAAAATAACGTATACACTATTGAGATTAATGATCTTTGCAATGAAATGTATTTTTCGATTTTGAATGATGATGCTTGGCTTTGGCAATGTGTGTGATGCATGTCAACTAGGAAAATAAATAAAAAGTAGTTTCAAACCAAAGAATCAAATAAGCACCTCTAGACCATTGCAATTGATCAACATGGACTTGTTTGGACCAATTGCTATATCAAGCCTAGGAGGTAGCAAATACGCCTTTGTTATTGTTGATGATTATAGTAGATATACTTGGACTTACTTCTTAGCATACAAAAATGATTGCTTTAGGTATTTCTCTAAGTTTTGTAAATTTGTTCAAAATGAAAAAGGTTTTATGATTTCGTTAATTCGAAGTGATCACGGTGGTGAATTTCAAAATCATGATTTCTAAGAAATTTGTGAATATAATGGATACAACCACAACTTCTCTACTCCAAGAAATCCCCAACAAAATGGAGTAGTAGAAAGAAAGAATAGAACCTTACAAGAAATGACTAGAACCGTGTTAAACGAATATAGTCTACCCAAATATTTTGGGGCCAAAGCTATAAATACTACATGCTACGTTATGAATATGGTTCTAGTAAGACCATTACTTTCCAAAACTCTTTATGAGTTGTGTAACAACAAAAAGCCAAACATTTCATACTTTAAAGTTTTTGAGTGTAAATATTTTATTTTGAATGAAAAAGATACCTTAGAAAAGTTTGATGCAAAATCCGATAAAGGAATTTTTCTTGGTTATTCTTCTATTTCAAAGGCTTTTCGCATCTTTAATAAAAGAACCTTAGTTATAGAGGAATCTATTCATGTTGTTTTTAATGAAATTTTTAAAGTTAAGAAAAAATGATTTCGATGATGATCTTAATTTTGATACTTTGAATTTAAATGAATCTCTTTCTCCATCTAGCAACTTGGATGCATCTTCTTCCGAACTTTTTTTACCGAAGGAATGGAAGTATGTAGATACTCATCCTAAGAAGCTAATTATATGAGACACATCGAAAGGGGTTCAAACTCGTTCTTCTCTTAAGAATTTTTGTGCCAATACCGCTTTTCTCTCCCAAATTGAACCTAAATGCATTGATGAAGCCATGAAAGATGATTCATTGGTTATCACAATACAAGAAGAGTTGAATCAATTTGAGAGAAATGAGGTGTGGAAGCTTGTTCCAAAGCTAAATGACAATTTAGTTTTTGGTACTAAATGGGTCTTTAGAAACAAGCAAGATGAATTTGGTATCGTGGTTAGAAACAAGGCTAGATTAGTGGCTAAGAGTTTCAAACAAGAAGAAGGTATCGATTATGAAGAAACCTTCACTCTTGTGGCACGATTAGAAGCTATAAGGATGCTCTTTGCCTATGCTAGTAGTAATAATTTTAAGTTGTTTCAAATGGATGTTAAAAGTACTTTTCTTAATGGCTTTATTTTCAAAGAAGTTTATGTTGAACAACCTCCCGGATTTGAGAATAATAATCCCTCTAATCATGTGTTTAAATTGACTAAAGCTCTTTATGGATTGAAACAAGCCCCAAGGGCTTAGTATGAGAGACTTAGCTCATTTCTTATCGAATATAATTTCTCTAAAGGTAAGGTCGATACTACATTTTTTATCAAAAATTTTGAAAATAATTTTTTTATTGTTTAAATTTATGTTAATGATATTATTTTCGGTTCCATGAATGAATCTCTATGTGAATCATTTGCTAAAAGTATGAGTCTTGAACTTGAAATGAGTTTGATGGGGGAATTAACTTTCTTTTCAAGCTTACAAATCAAACAACTAAGTAATACTATTTTTCTTAGTCAAACAAAATATGCTTTAGATTTGCTAAAGAGGTTTAATTTGGATAGCTCAAAGGCTATCAATACTCCCATGAGTACCTCCACTAAGTTAGACATTGATGAAAGGGGAGAAAGCTTTGATCAAAAAGCTTATAGAGGTATGATAGGAAATTTACTATACCTCGCCGCAACTAGACCGGATATCATATTTAGTGTAGGTCTTTGTACTAGGTTTCAATCTAATCCTAAGATATCTCATCTTAAAGCAGTTAAGAGAATTCTTAGATATCTTAAAGGTACCACTAATATAGGATTATGGTATCCAAAATCCAAGAATTTTGAAATAATTGCATATGCTGATGCAAATTTTGATAGATGTAGATTAGATAGAAAAAGCACATCCAGAACATGTCAATTATTAGGACACGCACTTGTTTCGTTTCTTGGTCTTCCAATAAACAAAACTCAGTTGCATTATCTACAACCAAGCTGAGTATATAGTTACAGGTGCATGTTGTGCTCAAGTTGTATAGATGAAAAATACTTTAAAGGATTATGGAATTGACCTGAAAAACATACCTATAAAGTGTTATAACACTAGTGCAATATGCTTAGCAAAAAATCATATTCAACACTTAAGAACTAAAAATGTTAGGATCGGAGTGGCACTAAGAGGGGGGGGGGTGAATTAGTGCAGCGGATTAAAACTTCGGTTTTGATAAATCTTTCGTACGATGAAAAGCAATATCAATGGAAACCGATTTTAGAAGCTTGATAACTTAGAAACGTATGGAAGCATAGTAACTAACTAGAGAAGTTTGCAGTATGTAAATGGCAAGAGTAGGATGCAAACCAGATAACGCAGCAGTTTTTAAAGTGGTTCGGTCAAAATGACCTACATCCACTTGCGAAGCCTTCTTCGAAGAGGCTTCCAACTTCCAGTAGCAAATTTCTTGTAGGGGAAGGACTAATACCCCTCTTAAAACCTTTACAAGTGGTTCACACTCTTACAATTCTTTTCAACAAGATGGGAGGAGGTGAACACTTAAGCAATATGAAAAACAAGGCTTGCAAAGACTATTCTAAGGCTCTTAACTCAAACTATTGCTTTTCAAAAGGTTGTAATCTCAGCTGAGATTTGAGGGGTATTTATAGGCCTCAAGAGGATTCAAATTTGGGTTCCAAAATTTGAATTATCTTTGGTTCCCGATGCTGGCGGTGCCACCGCGCAGCCAAGCGGTGCCACCACCCAGCTCTCGGGTGCTGGGCGGTGCCACCGCCTACATTATTTCAGCTCACTGGTTGGGCTCCAAAATTGGCCCAAACCAGTCCGAACTAGAGCCCAATTGGCCCCTACTTGGTTTATAGGATTAACACCTAATCCTAACCCTAAGTAACATACTAATTACGAATTTAAAGACATTTTCTAAGCTATTACAAAGTCTATAAGTCAAGACTTCTTCTGGCGAGCTTCCGGCGAACTTCCAACGGTTTTCCGATAAACTCTCGGAAACCATTCTACGGACTCCCGCAAAGCTCCTAGACTTCACGATTTGATCTTGACGAGTTCCAACGAGCTTCTTCGGCAAGCTCCGATCTTTCTCGGCGAGCTCCGCAAACTTCCAACGAACCTTTCGGCGAGCTTCCGAAAAACCCTTCGGCAAGCTCCCTATTCATTCTCGGCTAGTTCCGGTAGCATTCCCGACGAACCTTCGGACTTCCGTCGAACTCTCGAACTCGTAATGAATCCTTCGTTCTTGACTCCGACACTTTGTTTTGCTTTATGTCTTCGTCGTTATCGTAGTTAATCCTGCACACACAAGCTAAAACTCTACTCCGATCTAGACAATTATTACAACGCGAATTGACATTCTATTGCCCGGCACGTCATTGGTTGGCGTTTCATCCGATTCTTCAGTGCATCGTCCTTTCTTGCGGCTTATTACCCAATCGGCGGTTGACCTTCGCAACCCCGATATCCTTGGCGCAATTCCGCTCTCCTTGGCCCGATGCCCGACGTCCGAAGCATTCTGCCATCCAATATCCTAACGTGATCTCCTCCGGCGCAACGTCAATTCCTCCTGCGTCAATTGTCTCATCCTGATCGAAGCATCCTACGTTACTCAAAACACAGATTAAATCATAAACACATATCAAGTGGTTTCATCATCAAAATACGAGATATAACAATCTCCCTCTTTTTTATGATGACAACCACTTGATGACGGTGTTAACCTTAACTCCCGGAGTTTAAACAAACTCCCCTTATCAATATGGCTTATTGATAGAAACTCTTGTCATGTATAACATGTCATGTCATCATACTTCTCCCCCTTTGTCATCAACAAAAAGGAGAAGTTCCTACTCTTATGTGTTTAGAGATAAAAAGTTCCATATATTGCATGAAAAACATAGTATCAAATTTTATCATCATGCAATCTAGCAATTAAAGATGTGTAAGTTTAGCATGTTTGCTTTTCTTGAGATAACAACTAATTGCTTCTCTTTAGACTACAAGCTAGCAATTTTCATGATATGCAAGTTGCAAGCTAGCAAATTTTTGCTTCCTTTGTAATGTTTGAGCTAGCAATTTTGCTTCCGTAACAAGTTAGCATGTTTTGTATTTTGAGATAGGCAAGATAGCACATTTGCTTTTTTTGAGATAGCAACTCTTTTGAGATAGTGATCTTAGCAAATTTTACATCATGCAAGGTAGCAAATTTTTGTGATGTTCAAGATAGTAAGTTCTTTCTTCTCTTTTGAGAAGTGCTATTTTCACTTCCTTTATAAAGTGCAAGCTAGCAAAGTGTTTGAAAAAGTGAGAAATTTTACAACATACAAGCTAGCAAAAATTTCGAAAGCAAATACAAGATAGCTTTCTTGTTGAAGTGTGTAAGTTATCGATTCTTGTTTCCTATTGTAATGTGCAGGTTGCAAGTCTTGCTTCTTGAGATAGGCAAGATAGTGATGTTTAAGAAGATAACTTTTGCTTCTTGAAATAAGCAAGTTAATAATCTTTGCTACTTAAGATAGGCAAGCTAGCAATCAAGTTTTTGCATATTCGTGACTTGTGCAAGCTAGCTATCTCCCCCTTTGTCACTGTCAAAAAGAAGGGAAGACCCTTTACATCAATTATGACAAAGGTAAGTATCAATATTATTTATGCATCATTATATTTTCAAATTAAAATATGCACTATTTCAAAAACCTTATATTTCATTCATACACGATATTGAATAAATCAGTCAACATTATGAGCATATCATACATGATACATCATTTTGGAAATAAATCATAGCATTTATCAATATTTTGATCATGATACCAAGCATTCATCATTTTGAGCATTCATGATACACATTATATGCATATATCATCACAATAAAAAGCAATTGCGTGCATAATTTTAAATCATAAATGTTTCAAATAATGATGGTATCAATTTTATCAAATTATATCCTACCATGTTCATAACTTTTCATTTGTATGCATCAAAATAATATCAAGAGTATTTTATACATAATACAAAATCATCATTTATAATTACATCAATATTCTAATCATTATTTCAATCTACACATCATGATAATAATAAATTTGCACTATAGACAATCTCATGTTTTATCATTCAAGCTAGCGTATATTTTTGCAATTAGCAAGCTATCAAATTCCTTTTTCTTTTATAACAGTGATTCAATCATATCAAGGCATTTGTATCATAGATACAAAGAAATCATATCATCAAAGATAAGACCATTTAAATACCACAGACATGATTTATTTCAATAGTTCTCCTTTATTTTTATAAATATCAAAAAGAAATGTAGGAGATCAAATGTTATAGTACCTTGATTCTTGCATAAGAAGTCATAAGTTATAAATTTCAAAAAATCAAGATAAGTCTTATTCAAATTCAAATCGTCAAATCAAAATCATTTTCAAGAGATTCATAAAAAAAAAAAAACATAGATAGATTTTTTAATCTCTCAATTCTTTATGAATCATAAAAATTATAATTCCAAAAAAATCATGATTCATTTCAGAAATTTTTTTCTTTAGTAAACAATAAGAAGAAACATGGGAGTTCAAAGAACAAGATCTTGATTCATAATAAAATTTCATGTATCGATTATCGAGAAATCAAGATGATGATTCATAAAGAATATCACAAGTTACATTCAAGAGAAAAGTCATCATTCATTTTCAAATCATTCAATTTATTAAATCAACATTTCTTGAGTATGCATGATATCAAAACATGGTTTCAAATCTTCAACATATAACATGCATGAATTCAAAAATCGAAAGGAGAAGGGAAGAATTCAAAGGTACACAGATTTCAACCATCTTATAAACAAATGAAGGATCAAGTCATGAATCGAAAATTTCATGAATCATTTCGACAAATCTCCTTTTAAATAATCGAGATGATCAACAAGGGAAATATCATGTTATTATAAGAAATCAAGATCATGATTTTGATAAAACTCATCTTAAATTCAAATCACCAAAATCATTTTTATGGTTCACAAAATTCGTAACATAAGTAGATTCATGATTTCATTGATAATATATTTTTCCTTTTTTATATATATTTCATTTTAAGTGATTAATTTCATGTTAGCATGCTTTTTCATTTATGTTAAATAAAAACATGCATCAACGTTTAGGATCGAAAAATGAATTTCATCATAAAACCATCAAGATCAATAGATTCTCAAAAATGAATTGTTAGGATCAAGAAAATCCGAAAATGAAATTTAACACTTTCATGCATTCGAACATGGTTTTGCTATAGATTTTCAAATTCAATCATGAAGTTAAAATATGCTCATGATCATGAAAATTTTTGTATCCAAAACACATAATTTCCAACATGTTATTAAGGCATGTAATAGTGTAAAATCATCAAGATACACATGCATGGATTAATCCTAAGCACTATCATATATCATATAATTATCATCCCTAATGTTGCATACATCATTCAACATTTCAAAACATAACATGCATGAAACCTTAGCAATATACTTTTCATGATCAAATTTTTAATTTTTCAAAGATGCTAAAAAGAAAAACAGGATATAATTTTTGAAAAATAATTTTTTTATTTCCTATTCCTACTATCTAAATTAAGCACTCATGAAAAACTTCAAGTAATTTCAAAATAATTCAAGAGAGTTGAGTTACTTACCTTGTAGTCGAAGCCCGTCAAAGCCCAATTCGCCGTTTCACCTTTGGAAGTTCTTGATTCATCCTTGGGTGCCTTCCTTTTCTTTGGCCTCTTCCTCCATTCAAGTTCTTTGTTTATTTTAGATTTTTTTTTAATGAACTTATTAAGAGTTGGTGTTCGAAGTTCAAGTTCATCATTGTCCTCATCACTTGAGTCATCACTCAAGTGGTATTCATTTATCCAGAGTTCCAAATCCTTCCTATTCTTTGGAAGGTGGTTCAAGTGTTTATTGTGTTCATCATGTGCATTGCGCACCATTTCATATGTCATCAATGAGTCGATAAGTTCTTTAAATGGAAAAATATTTAAATCTTTTGTTTCTTGTATTGCCATTACTTTTGATTCCCAAGCTTTAGAAAGTAATCGTAAAACTTTACTAACAAGTTCAAAATTCGAGAAACATTTGCCAAGAGCTTGTAAACCATTGACGACATCCGTAAAACGGGTGTACATGTCAACAATGGTTTCGCTCGGCTTCATTCGAAAAAACTCGAAATCATGCATTAAAATATTGATTTTCGAATCTTTAACTCTAGAAGTGTCTTCGTGTGTGATTTCAAGAATGTGCCATATGTCGAAAGCCGTTTCGCACAAAGAAACCCGATTGAACTCATTTTTGTCGAAAGAGCAAAATAAGGCATTCATAGCCTTTGCGTTTAAAGAAAACATCTTCTTCTCCAAATCATTCCAATGGTTCATTGGAAGAGAAGACATTTCAAATCCATTTTTGACTATATGCCATAAATTCAAATCCAAAGAAAGTAAGAAAACTCTCATTCGAGTTTTCCAATAAGTGTAGTTCGTCCCATTGAAAAAGGGAGGACAAATGAGAGAGTGATCCTCTTGAAAGCCATAAAGAGCCATTTCTATTTAGGTGTTAAACCATAGTAGAAAAACGTGGCTCTGATACCAATTGTTAGGATCGGAGCGGCACTAAGAGGGGGGGGGTGAATTAGTGCAGCGGATTAAAACTTCGGTTTTGATAAATCTTTCGTACGATGAAAAGCAATATCAATGGAAACTGATTTTAGAAGCTTGATAACTTAGAAACGTATGGAAGCATAGTAACTAAGTAGAGAAGTTTGCAGTATGTAAATGGCAAGAGTAGGATGCAAACCAGATAACGTAGTAGTTTTTAAAGTGGTTCGGTCAAAATGACCTACATCCACTTGCGAAGCCTTCTTCGAAGAGGTTTCCAACTTCCACTAGCAAATTTCTTGTAGGGGAAGGACTAATACCCCTCTTACAACCTTTACAAGTGGTTCACACTCTTACAATTCTTTTCAACAAGATGGGAGGAGGTGAACACTTAAGCAATATGAAAAACAAGGCTTGCAAAGACTATTCTAAGGCTCTTAACTCAAACTATTGCTTTTCAAAATATTGTAATCTCAGTTGAGATTTGAAGGGTATTTATAGGCCTCAAGAGGATTCAAATTTGGGCTCCAAAATTTGAATTCTCTTTGGTTCCCGATGCTGGCGGTGCCACCGCGCAGCCAAGAAGTGCCACCGCCCAGCTCTTGGGTGCTGGGTGGTGCCACCGCCTGGCTCTCGGGTGCTAGGCGGTGCCACCGCCTACACTATTTCAGCTCACTGGTTGGGCTCCAAAATTGGCCCAAACCAGTCCAAACTAGAGCCCAATTGGCCCCTACTTGGTTTATAGGATTAACACCTAATCGTAACCCTAAGTAACATACTAACTACGAATTTAAAGACATTTTCTAAGCTATTACAAAGTCTGTAAGTCAAGACTTCTTCCGGCGAGCTTCCGGCGAACTTCCGACGGTTTTCCGATAAACTCTCGGAAACCATTTTGCGGACTCCCGGCAAGCTCCTAGACTTCACGATTTGATCTTGACGAGTTCCAACGAGCTTCTTCGGCAAGCTCCGATCTTTCTCAGCGAGCTCCACGAACTTCCAACGAACCTTTCGGCGAGCTTTCGAAAAACCCTTCGGCAAGCTCCCTACTCATTCTCGGCTAGTTCCGGCAGCATTCCCGATGAACCTTCGGACTTCCGTCGAACTCTCGAACTCGTAATGAATCCTTCGTGCTTGACTCCGACACTTTGTTTTGCTTTATGTCTTCGTCGTTATCGTAGTTAATCCTGCACACACAAGCTAAAACTCTACGCCGATCTAGACAATTATTACAACGCGAATTGACATTCTGTTGCCCGGCACGTCATTGGTTGGCGTTTCATCCGATTCTTCAGTGCATCATCCTTTCTTGTGGCTTGTTGCCCAATCGGCGGTTGACCTCCGCAACCCCGATATCCTTAGCGCAATTCCGCTCTCCTTGGCCCGATGCTCGACGTCCGAAGCATTCTGCCATCCAATATCCTAACGTGATCTCCTCCGGCGCAACGTCAATTCCTCCTGCGTCAATTGTCTCATCCTGATCGAAGCATCCTGTGTTACTCAAAACACAGATTAAATCATAAACACATATCAAGTGGTTTCATCATCAAAATACGAGATATAACACTAAACACATTGACATTAGGCATCACTTTATATGAGATCTTACTAATAATCATGATGTAATATTATAGTTTATTGATACAAACTATTAATTGGCCGATATCTTTACAAAACCCTTAAATGAAGAATAATTTGATTTTATTAGAATGGAATTAGGCATGTTAAACTATCCGAATGAATGAATTTATTAAATTTCGTTGTCAGACTTTCTTGATTCTTTGGATCACTCACTTGAATCATGAATTTGTCAATTTGTTAAACGAGTTTTATATGATGTTTGCGTACAAATTTTATATGATGAATCATGAACGGACAACCTTCAATACGAATCTTCTTCTCTTATGATGCAAACTTTACATGATGATGTAAATAGGGTTGTGTGGTTCACAACAATAAAACTCTTGCAAGATGGAATCACCCCATGACATCATCAGATAAAGAATGTGAGCAGTGCTCACTGCTTGTAGGCAGTGGCACTGCCCAACTGGCGATAGCACCGCCAGTGGTCACGGGTGGCAGGCGGTAGCACCGCCCAGCCAACGATGCCACCACCCGCAACTTGCCCCTTATAAACATCTAGGGCCAGTAGTAGAACCGACCCTAACCCATTCTGCACTTCTCCAAACTACTCCAAATCTCTTACTCTCCCTATAGCTACTCCAAAATACCCACTTCCCACTAGATCAAGAATCAAACTCCGATATCCTTTTAAAGATCGCTAGAAGGAAGAACTACTAAGGTATCCTCTAAAACAAATTAATTCCCCTTTGAATTACTTATTCTTACTTCTTATTTGTCTTCATAATTGTAGTCTTCATGGGTTCTAGAAGATCCTCTAAGGACAAAGGGAAGAGGAGATTAGATGAAAATTATGACTCCCTACTTTTCGATTCTAATTAACATGCCCTAAAATTTTCTTCCATAGAGTCTAGACATGTTCATAAGGGTAAATATGTTGATTTAGACAAATTAAGTGATTTAGAATATATTCAATGGTTTGCTAATCTAGACATTCTCCCAATCTTTCAAATGAGTGAACCTATCTACCCTAGACTTTTTAGGCTATTTTATAACAATTTACATGTAGATGAAAACGAAAGGGTATCTACCTATCTCTTAGGACATCATATACCCATTACGGATAGCACAATTTGCAACATCATAGGAATTCCGGTAAAAGAAAGAGGGTATTATTTTAGAGGACAATGGGATGAAGAATCAATTGGGACTACTTACGTTTATGCCTTAAGAATAATTTTTGGTAATCCTAACTTAATTATTCTTCCAAAAAGCTATGAACACTTACTACCTTTAAGCACCAAAATGCTTTATCACATCGTGATAAGTATCATTCTCCCAAAACAATATCATCATGATGAAGTAAGCCAAATAGAATTAGGTACCATGTATTAGATTATGAAGAGACATAACCATTGTTTTGGTTACCTAATCCAACAAAACATGATTGAACAATAAAAAAAAGACATGATGCTTCCATATGGTGGCTTAATCACTAGACTACTCCATGCCTATGATATTGCTATTCCACCTAATAAAGAAGTTATAAAACTAGACAGATTTAGTATCATAAATAGAAACTTACGTCGATGGTTGAGATGTACATTTAGAAATGGTATATGGGCTAGACTACCTAGAAGGACTAATCCTCTCTAACTAGAACCAGAACCTGAAACACCAATATTTAGGGGTAATCAATCTCCTCTAACTGGTCCCTTTGAGGAATCACCTCAAGTAGAGCAAGCACCTCCCTCATCTTTCGACAACATAGAGACTCGGATGGATCAATTTGAACAATGCCAAGATTGACTTGAACAACGCCAAGATCAAATTTTGATTGAGTTGCAACAGATTCATCAATAACTCAATACCCTGTTCAGACATTTTGACTGGCCACCACTTGAATAATTGATTATGACTTTTTGCTAATGACAAAGGGGGAGAAATGGATAAAATCTCTCTCTTTTATGCTACTTACTTTGATGTTGTAATTCTATGTTGTTTACCTTGATGTTGTAAACTTAAAATTCTGCTTACTTTGATGATCGTAATTTTGTACTTTGATGCTAAAAAATGCTACTTACTTTGATGATCGTAATTCTGTGCTTTGATGCTGAAAAATACTACTTACTTTGATGATCGTAATTCTATGCTTTGATGCTGAAATTTTTCATGTTATCTCTTCAAATAATGAGTATGACGATGCAATATCATACTTACTTTGATGCTGAAAATTTCTGTGATTTTGACTCAAAAATGGATGTCATGCCTTGGCATCATTTCTATCGACAAATATGTGGTATCATCTTTAGATTTGATAAATCATGATGTGCATAATGATAATAAGTCTAAATTATCAATTTGATGCTTGAATTCAAAGGCATTGAATTCAAGAGTGTCTTTTCTTGACCATGACATATAGATAAGGGGAGTTAAGATTAACTCCATCACCAATTTATTGTCATCATCAGAAAGGGAGAGATTGTTGAATCTCGAATTTTGATGATAAAATCAATTAGTAAATTATTTGATCTAATCCATGTGTTGAGATAAGTGTGCAGGATTAACTACGATAGCAGTAAGGCATAAAGCATATGATGGGCCGAAGTCGAAGACTCGGATGATATACCGGGAGCTCGCCGAGAGTTCATCATGAGATCACCGGAAGCACATTGGAAGACTCATCGAAAGCTCATCGGGAGATCGCCGGAAGCACGTTGGAAGACTCATCAAAAGCTCATCGGGAGATCGTCGGAAGCACACGCTGGAAGATTAGTCGAGAGTTGGTCGGGAGTTTGCCGGAAGCTTATCGGAAGACTCACCGAGAAGTTCACCGGAGGATCGCCGAGTGAAAAATCGACGGACCGAACCATACTTGCCTTTATCGTAGTTAGAACGATCATTAGAGTTGATTTGGAAGTTAATCCCATCAACTCTGTTAGGGAGTCAACTGGGCTCGGAGCTAGGATGGTTTGAGCCGAATACAAGGCCCAACTAGGATGCTGGACTTTAACCAGCAATGGCACTGCCAGGGTCGGCGGTGGCACCACCTGGAAGACCCAATCTCCCAAGTGGTCTGGGTGGTGGTACCATCGGTAGTTAATGCTGCCAGTAGTGGTACCGCTCCTGTCAGGCGGTAGTACTGCTAGAGCTTAGTCTCCGAGCTCTGTCAAGCGGTGGTACCGCCCAGACTGAGTGGTAGTACAACCCAGTGTCAGGTGTCAGGCGGTGGTACCGCCAGTACCCCGAAAATCTCAGATGAGACACTTTTTTTGCTCCATTTTTGAAGTCATTGGGCCCTATAAAAACCCCACCATTTTCTGCATGAAAGGGCACGAAAGTATTAGCATAATCTCGAGTCTTTGAAGTGTTAAAGAGTTGTAAAAGTGCTAGAGTTCTCCTCCTCCCTTTCTAAGTGTTGAGATCATTCAAGAGAGGAGTGAGACTTGTAAGGGTTCTCTCCTAAGCCCGTAAAAAGGAGAAAGCACTATAAAGAGGTGGTTGGTCTTCACTTATTGAAGGAAGACCTTTAGTGGACGTCGGTGACCTCATCAAAGGAGGAATCCGAAAGTGGATGTAGGTCACATTAACCGAACCACTCTAAATCCTAGTTTGTTTTTCATTTGTGTAATTTACATTACTGCAAATCTCCTTAATCTTCTCTTGCATTTTTATGAAAGCTTTTAAGTTCAATTTATCTTTGAAACATATTGAATCAGAACTATTTTCATCGGAATTGGTTTTAATTGAAATAAAGACTTTTGAAATCGGGAAAGTTTTCGGCTGCACTAATTCACCCCCCCTATAGTGCCACTCTTGATTCTAATAATAACTTCAAGAAAAGAGCAAAAAATGGTCTCATCCTGGGTTTCTAGGGTATTGACAGTACCATCGTGCCTGTGCTAGGCGGTACTACCACGTAGCAGTACCATCGCCAGACAATCTAGGAGACTATGTTTGAATTGTACCACTACTAGTTTGGGCAGTACCACCGCTTAACACTAGCAGTGCCACCGCTTGACACTAGTAGTACCATCGTTGGATCTTTTAGAAAATATATACTTCATACGTTCCAACTCATATACTGTTCCATCGCTTGTTCTAGCGATGCCACTACCTAATCCAATTATGGATCACTGAATGAGCCTCCTAATTGGCCTAACTCAACCCTAAATCAGGCCCAATATGTCATGTGTTAGGATTGGAGCGGCAATAAGAGGGGGGGGGGGTGAATTAGTGCAGTGGTAAAGTACAATAAACTTTTGACGATTTAAACACTTTCGAAAACTTCGTACAATAAAAGCAACGTTTCGTTTGAAACAGTTTCGATTGCATTTTAACTTGAAGGGACGTAAGAAGGAGACAAAGAAGTAAAGCATTAAAGTGCAAATAGTTTGCAGTAATATAAATGACAATAAGTAAATGCAAACCAGAGATCACGCCGATTTTAAAGTGGTTCGGTCAAATGACCTGCATCCACTTGCGAGGCCCCTCTTCGATGAGGTTCCCACCTTCCACTAGCAAATCTCTTAAAGGGGAAGGGTAAATACCCCTCTTACAACTTTTTACAAGCGGTTCACTCTCTTACAGATTTTCAGCAAGAAAGAAGGAGGTGAATACTAGCAAACTGAAAACAAGACTTGCTAAGACTTTTCTAAGACCTTTCTCTCAATCAATTGCTTCTCAAAAAGTTGTAATCTCAGCTGAGATTTGAGGGGTATTTATAGGCCTCAAGAGGATTCAAATTTGGGCTCCAAAATTTGAATTCTCTTTAGTTCCCGATGCTGGCGGTGCCACCGCCTATCAGTGGCGGTGCCACCGCTTATCAGTGTCTGACACTGACAGTGGATTGGCGGTGCCACCGCCCAGCCAAGCGGTGCCATCGCCCAACCCAGGCGGTGCCACCGCCTGGCTCTCGGGTGCTAGGCAATGCCACCACCCAGGTCTCAGGTGTTGGGCGGTGCCACCGCTAGACGCTTCGGTTCACTTGTTGAGCTTTAAATTTAGCCCAAACCAAGTCTAATTTTAGGCCCAGTTAACCCCTAACCAGGATATAGGATTATCTCTTAATCCTAATCCTAATTACAAGTGAACTACATAACTAAAAACATCCTAAGCAAGTTTTCAACTGCGAACGTCGAGTCTTGTTCCGGCGAGCTTTCCGACGAACTTCTTCCGACGGACTCCCAACAAGCTCCCGATCTTGTGATAACTTTAACGAGTAGCCGAGCCTTCTCGGTGATCTCCGTGAACCTCCGACGATCTCTTCGGCGAACTTTCAAAAATTCTGACAGGTTCCCGATTTCTTCTCGGTTGGTTCCGGCAACATTTTCGACGATTCTTCGGACTCTTAAACGTCCATCGAACTTGACTCCAGTATTCTTGCTTTATGTTTTCTGGTTATCATAGTTAATCCTGCACACTTAACTCAATAATATGGATTAGATCAATTAACCCATCAATTGATTTTATCATCAAAATCTGAGATTCAACAATCTCCCCCTTTTTGATGATGACAATCAATTGATGATGGAGTTAAACATAACTCCCCCTATCTATATGCCATATTATGAGAAGACAAAAACAGTTGAATTCCATCCCATTGAATTCAAGCATAAACCGATAAGTTCTAACCGTAGAACTTATCGTTATTCTCATCAAGCATAAGTAAATACGAAACTTCGATGAAAATAATTTTCAAGTCGAATGATAAGAGACAATTTTTACTACGACGGGAGATAAAGATTTTCAACATGAATTTCATGATATAAATGTAAGGCATGCTTTCAATATGATCAATCAATCTTGTGATATTCTCAAAGATTTTGCAAGGCATATAAGACATTCATATCACACAAGCTTTTGTAATTCATATAAGTCATGTTATCGATGCACACAAGCTTTTGTAAGACATTCATATCACACAAGCTTTTGTAATTCATGTAATTCATTAAGTCGTGCTATCAAAATGGTATAAGTCATCACTTAGTCATCACTTCTCCCCCTTTGTCATCAACAAAAAAGGGAATGAGACTTGAAGCATATAATTTGTGATTATAACATCAGGAATTCAACATTGATCATACAAAAATTCATCATCCAAAATTAAGTATTCTAAAATATTTATACAGAGGTCATCTTAAAGAAAAATTCAGCATTCATCCATTTTATCAAATCTCTTCTTTCTATAAATAACAAAAATTGTAGGTGTACAAGGAAGAGATTGTGATTAAAAAAAAATTTCAAGTAGTAACTCCAATAAATCAAGATCATAATTCGAATACAAACTCATTCAAATTCAAATCGTCAACTTGAAACTCATAATCAAGCCATCAAAATCAATTTCGAGATTCACAAAATATCATAAAATCATTAATCATATCATAAAATATCACAAAATATCATAGAATTGAAAGAGAAGGATCAAATTCACCGAGGAACGGAGAGAGGATGAAAAACTTTACGGAAAATCCATTCAAACAAGTTTATTCTTAGGGACAATTTAACATACCTAATTCCCTTCTAATGAATTCAAATTGGTCTTAATTCAAAGCTTTTGTAAATATATCTGCTAATTGATGCTTTGTATCAATGAATTCTAGAACAACATTATTGTTAAGGACATGATCGCGTATGAAATGATGCCTAACGTCGATGTGCTTAGTTCTAGAGTGCTGAATTGGATTTTTAGTAAGACATATGGCACTAGTATTATCACATTTTATGGGAATGTTTTTAAAGTGAATTCCATAGTCTTCTAATGTATTTTTTCATCCAAACAACTTGTGCACAGCATGCACTTGCAGCAATGTATTCGGCTTCCGCCGTAGATAGTGCAACTGAATTTTATTTCTTGGAAGTCCAAGAAACAAGTGCATGTCCTAAAAATTGGCATGTTCTGGATGTACTTTTTTTATCTATCCTGCATCCGCCAAAATCGGCATCTGCATAAGCTATTAAATCGAATTTTTCAGATTTTGGATACCACAATCCTAGATTTGGAGTTCCTTTAAGATACCTAAATATTCTTTTAACACTTTTAAGATGAGATAATTTAGGATTTGATTGAAACCTAGCGCAAAGTCCTACACTAAACATAATATCCGGTCTAGTCGCGGTGAGGTAGAGTATACTACCTATCATTCCCCTATATGTTTTTTTATCAAAATTTTCACTATTTTCATCCATATCTAACTTAGTTGCAGTACTCATAGGGGTGTTTATTGCTTTCGAATTATCCATGTTAAATCGTTTTAACAATTCTAATGTATATTTAGATTGGTTAAGAAATATACCATCACTAAGTTGTTTGATTTGTAATCCTAAAAAGAAAGTTAATTCACCCATTAAACTCATTTCAAATTCATGACTCATACATTTGGCAAATGATTCACATAGTGACTCATCCGAAGAGCGAAAAATAATATCGTCAACATAAATTTGCACAATAAGAAAATTATTTTTAAAATATTTAATAAATAATGTAGTATCAACCTTGCCTTTGGTAAAATTATTTAAAATAAGAAAGGAACTAAGCCTTTCATACCAAGCTCTAGGAGCTTGTTTCAAGCCATAGAGAACCTTGGTCAATTTGAATACATGATTAGGAAGAAGAGAATTTTTAAATCCGGGAGGTTGTTCGACATATACTTCTTCGGAAATAAAACCATTCAAGAAAGCACTTTTGACATCCATTTGAAACAGTTTAAAATTATTACTACTAGCATAGGCAAGGAGCATCCTTATGGCTTCTAATCGAGCCACAGGAGCGAAGGTTTCTTCGTAATCGATACCTTTTTCTTGGTTGAAACCTTTGGCCACTATTCTAGCCTTGTTTCTAACCACGATACCATTTTCGTCTTGCTTGTTTCTAAAGACCCATTTAGTACCAATGACTAAATGGTCACTAGGTCTAGGAACAAGCTTCCATACCTTATTCATCTCAAATTGATTTAATTCCTCTTACATTGCAATAACCCAAAAATCATCTTTTATGGCCTCGTCAATGCATTTAGGTTCGATTTGAGAAAGGAAGGCGGCGTTAGCATAAAAATTCTTGAAAGAGGAACGAGTTTGAACCCCTTTTGATGTATCTCCTATAATTAGCTCCTTTGGATGAGCATCTATATACTTCCATTCCTTGGGTAAGGAAATTTCGGAAGAAGGTGCATCCAAGTTGCTATTTTGAGGAGGGGGTTCATTTAAATTCAAATTATCAAAATCATTTTTCTTTAAATTAGAAATTTCATTAAAAACTACATGAATAGACTCTTCTATTACTAAGGTTCTTTTGTTAAAAACCTGAAAAGCCTTAGGAACGAAAGAATAACCAAGAAAGATGCCTTCATCGGATTTAGCATCAAATTTTCCTAAGGCATCCCTTTCAGTCAAAATAAAGCATTTACAACCGAAAACTTTAAAATAGAAAATATTTGATTTTTTGTTATTCCATAATTCATAGGGAGTTTTTGATAGGGATGGTCTTATTAGGACTCTATTCATGATGTAGCAAGCCGTATTTACGGCTTCGACCCAAAAATACTTAGGTAAACTATGTTCATTTAACATAGTTCTTGCCATTTCTTGTAGGTTTCTATTTTTTCTTTCAACTACTTCATTTCGGTGGGGATTCCTCGGAGTGGAGAAGTTGTGATTGTATCCATTAACTTCACAAAAATTTTGAAAGTCATAGTTTTGAAATTCGCCACCGTGATCACTCCAAATTGATAAAATCATGAAACCTTTTTCGTTTTGAGTGAGTTTACAAAATTTAGAGAAACACTTGAAACAATCACTTTTGTGAACTAAGAAATAGGTCCAAGTGTATCTAGTATAGTCATCCACAATTACAAATGCATATTTGCTTCCCCCTAGACTTGTCGTGTCAATTGGTCCAAATAAGTCCAAATGAATCAATTGTAATGGTCTAGTGGTGCTAATTTGAGTTTTTGATTTGAAACTAGTTTTTATTTGTTTACCTAGTTGACATGCATCACATACTTTGTCCTTAATAAACTTTATATTTGGAATTCCTTGCACTAATTCTCTAGATAAGATCTTAGATATTAGTTTCATGCTTGCATGGCCTAATGCCAAAGCCAAGCATCATCATTTAAAGTGGAGAAGCACATTTCATTACTTAGTTCATCAAGGTTGATGGTGTAGACATTATTTTATTTTAATGCAATCATAGTTATGTTATGGTTTGGTTTTTCAATAATACACACATTTGATTCAAATCTAACGATGTAACCTTTATCGCATAATTGACTAACACTCAAGAGATTATGTTTCAATCCATCAACTAGTAAGACATCATCAATAGAAAATTTTAATTTGTTACCTATGGTTCCCTTGCCAATGATTTTGCCTTGGTTGTTGTCTCCGAAGGTGACGTACCCTTCTTCTTTGCTAGTGAGCATAGAGAAATGAGATGGATCTCCAGTCATATGTCTTGAGCATTCACTATCTAGATACCGTCTCTTGCTCCTAGCTTGTGATGGTGTATGTTTATACAAGAAGGGATTATTTTTAGGTACCCATTTTCTTTTGGGTGCCTTAAAAACTGATTTAACTTGTTCATCATATTGCATAGAATTGATCATGGTTCCTTTAGGAACCCAAATTAGTTTGTTCGAACTAATTTTCTTGAATGAACATTTATAAGTTTTATGGCCATATTTGCAACAAAAGTTGCAATTGCTTTGGTACCGAACATGTAAGACGGGGCCTTTAATGAAGGTGGTTGGATTTTGGTGAGGACTTCTCACAAATCCGATTCCACTTCTTTTAGGAACGTGACCCTTATTTGTAATGATCATGTTCAAAGATTTGCTACCAACCTCGAATTTCTTCAAGGTGTCCTTAAGTAGCAAGTTCTCCTTTTGGAGAGATTCTAGATAATGACATTTTATACATGGAGCTAAATTATCATGATATTCAGTTTTTAATTTATCGATATCACAAGTGAGACTATCATGCTCCTTTTTTTAGTAATTTGTATTTTCTACTAATTGTCTTACATTCATCAAATAACTCATGGAAAGCATTTAATAATTCATGATAAGGTAAATCTGCATCAATTAAATCCGTTACCTCTTCTCCGATGGCCATTAGGGCGTAATGAGCAACTTGCTCGGGGTTGGACTCCTCTTCTTCGGACGCGCTTGAATCATCCCACGTTGCCTTGAGCGCCTTCTTCTTTGATGTTCTCTTTTTGGCTTGAGGACAATCGTTCTTGTAGTGTCCCGATTTTTTGCACTCATAGCAAATTATTTGGTCCTTCTTGTGTTCGAATTTATTTTTTGTATTATTTTTAAAATTATTCTTTCTTAAATATTTTTTAAATTTTTGAGTCAAAAGTGCAATGTCATTGTCACTGTCCTCATCACTTGATGTTCCTTTCAAGTGGTCTTCTTGTGATGTGAGTGCCATATTCTTCCTGTTCTTTGGAAGGGGGTTCTCGAGCTCGTCATGAGCTTGACATGTCATTTCGTAGGTCATTAGAGACCCAATGAGTTCTTCAAGAGGGAATGTTTTAAGGTCTTTGGCCTCTTGAATGGCCGTAACTTTTGGATCCCAACTTTTAGGGAGGAATCTTAAGATTTTAGTTACTAGTTCAAAGTTAGTAAAATCTTTACCAAGAGCTTTGAGTCCATTGATGACATCCATGAATCGGGTGTACATGTCTCCGATGGACTCACTTGGTTTCATTCGAAAAAGTTCGTAAGAGTGCACAAGGATGTTGATTTTGAACTCTTTCACTCGGCTAGTGCCTTCATGAGTGACCTCAAGAGTTCTCCAAATATCAAAAGCCGAATCACAAATTGAAACACGATTAAATTCATTTTTGTCTAGTGCACAAAACAAGGCATTCATAGCCTTTGCGTTTAAAGCAAAAACCTTCTTCTCCGATTCATTCCATTCGCTCATCGAAAGAGAAGATTTTTGAAATCCGTTTTCAACAATAGTCCAAAGCTCGAAATCCATAGAAATGAGGAAGATCCTCATACGAGTCTTCCAATAAGTATAATTTGACCCATTAAATAAGGGTGGACGTGTGATAGAATGACCCTCATGTATGCCGGAGTAAGCCATCTCTCTTGGGTATCAAACCAAATATGAGAGTGAGCCTGGCTCTGATACCAATTGTTAGGATCGGAGCGGCACTAAGAGGGAGGGGGGGGGGGGGGGGGGGGGGGGGTGAATTAGTGCAGCGGTAAAGTACGATAAACTTTTGACAATTTAAACACTTTCGGAAACTTCGTACGATAAAAGCAACGTTTCGTTTGAAATAGTTTCGATTGCATTTTAACTTGAAGGGATACGTAAGAAGGAGACAAAGAAGTAGAGCATTAAAGTGCAAATGGTTTGCAGTAATATAAATGACAATAAGTAAATGCAAACCAGAGATCACGCCGATTTTAAAGTGGTTCGGTCAAATGACCTACATCCACTTGCGAGGCCCCTCTTCGATGAGGCTCCCACCTTCCACTAGCAAATCTCTTGAAGGGGAAGGGTAAATACCCCTCTTACAACTTTTTACAAGCGGTTCACTCTCTTACAGATTTTCAGCAAGAAAGAAGGAGGTGAACACTAGCAAATTGAAAACAAGACTTGCTAAGACTTTTCTAAGACCTTTCTCTCAATCAATTGCTTCTCAAAAAGTCGTAATCTCAGCTAAGATTTGAGGGGTATTTATAGGCCTCAAGAGGATTCAAATTTGGGCTCCAAAATTTGAATTCTCTTTGGTTCCCGATGCTGGCGGTGCCACCGCCTGTCAGTGTCTGACACCGACAGTGGACTGGCGGTGCCACCGCCAGACGCTTCGGTTCACTGGTTGGGCTTTAAATTTAGCCCAAACCAAGTCTAATTTTGGGCCCAATTGGCCCCTAACCAGGATATAGGATTATCTCTTAATCCTAATCCTAATCCTAATTACAAGTGAACTACATAACTAAAAACATCCTAAGCAAGTTTTCAACCGCAAATGTCGAGTCTTGTTCCAGCGAGCTTTCCGACGAACTTCTTCCGACGGACTCCCAGCAAGCTCCCGATCTTGTGATGACTTTAACGAGTAGCCGAGCCTTCTCGGTGATCTCCGTGAACCTCCGACGATATCTTCGGCGAACTTCCAAAAATTCCGATAGGTTCCCGATTTCTTCTCGGTTGGTTCCAGCAACATCTCCGACGATTCTTCGGACTCGTAAACGTCCATCGAACTTGACTCCGTTATTCTTGCTTTATGTTTTCTGGCTATCGTAGTTAATCCTGCACACTTAACTTAATAATATGGATTAGATCAATTAACCCATCAATTGATTTTATCATCAAAATTCGAGATTCAACATCATAGACTTAGTTGGTTTTGCCTAAGTCGTGCAGCACCCTTGCGTGTCCGTCCACAAAGGTCAGCCTTCCCGAAAACTTCCATGGACCCTTATGACCTACAAAAGAGAAATGGGTTAGAGAAAGTGCCTCACTCGGGATCCATAAACAAACATTTCAGAAAACACTTTATAGTCAATCCAAATTACAAACAGACTTTACAAGCTCTGAACAGTTGCATAATAAAGGGTCCAAAATGGTCAACTACAGACTGAACTCTCCCACAAGTTTTCACATAACACAATCTTTATTTACAAGCCTAAAACAACCACCAAGCCTAAGTAAAATGGGGCTATTAAGCCTTCGACCGTCCTTCTATATGCTATGTAAAGCATGAACAAACCAAAAGACACGAACATACATAAGCATTACATCAAACACCCGTTTACAGTTTTGTCCATGACATTCTCCCCCACTTATACCTTCGACATCCTCGTCGAAGCCTTTGTCGAAATTGCAACTCCTTGCCTTTACTGAGTCTTCAATCTTCTGCTTCAGTTGTAATACGTCTCTTGGCTCCCAGCTGCTCTCCACTGTTGTTATTGAGTAGTGAAACTTTTGATCTATCATACTACTTCAATTCGCCAATGCCTTTGACTCTAGTGTGGGGTTGGCTGA
The DNA here is from genome assembly GCF_036884655.1 of Musa acuminata AAA Group. Taxonomy (NCBI): domain Eukaryota; kingdom Viridiplantae; phylum Streptophyta; class Magnoliopsida; order Zingiberales; family Musaceae; genus Musa; species Musa acuminata. The sequence continues at coordinate 14,881,757 of NC_088338.1, read as the reverse complement.
GTTGTGTTGATCCCTTTTGGTTTCTACGTATCATTCAGATGAAGGAAAAGACCATCCTTACTATGCGCCAATCTCTCAAATGCCTCATGCTGCCTGAATTGGGTGGATGCTTGTTAGAGCTTTAACGAGCACCGCCTTGTAAACTTTTGAAGTTTTTGGGTCCTTCCTCCACAAAATTTGTCCATCGACTCTTGTTTTACTTCGTTGTTACTTCCAAGTAGGTTTGCATTACTTACGCTTTTGATTGGCATTCTGTTAGGAAATGAAGTTGACAATATACTCTCAGTAGCACTGATCATCGTTAGTGAGGATTTGACAACTATTGTCTTCCATTATCTTCGAAGGGTCTTTGAACCTATGTAGAGTTGCTTTATAGAATAGATAAGAGAATTGGGGTACTCGGTTTCGCCAATTCTATTAAGAGTTGAGAAGGCAAAGGTTACTTGACTTCGCTTGCCTCCTCGAGAGTTGTACATAATGCATCGAGCTGGTTACTGGCCTTCGCCTACTCTTTGCTCACATTTCTGAAGCACTTGAAGTTTTTGCACTCCTTGCGTTGAGTTAGCTACTATGATTCACCTTCTCAATGCTATCAAACTTCTGGAATGAAAGAAGTTTTTACCTAAACTTGGAGTAAGTCTCTAATAGTTTTGGTTATCTTTATGATTGTACTGTCTTCTCCATCAACTCTGCTGCCTACTCCACTGAGTAGCAAAGGTACATCACCACGTATTGCTTGCTTCGTTCCTTAGTTATGCACTCTTACATCGACCCAAAGTCTTTCACTTTCGGCTATTTTGATGAGAAGCTCATTGACACCAGTCTCACGAAGTTCCCTAGCCTTTGCCTTTTAGCTTTATCTTGGTACTTGGAGTTTGCCTCTGCATTCTACATCTTCTCGGCCCCTTTCATGACCAAGCATTCTCCCTCCATGAGAATAAGGGATCGATGACTTCACGGGGATCCCACCTTTGCGGTACCATAGCGCTGCCATGCCCATGGCCCTACTATCCGTCACCTCACATCTGCATCCCTTTACGATCGGTAGATGTGTCTCTGTGGCACTCCTCCAAGTCCACCTCCATTCTAACCGATGTTATGTTTTAGGTAGCTAAGTCTCTTTGGATTTGTCGTCACCTCCTCACCCCTTTTCGACCCCCTACTCTAACACCTTAGTGTTCTCCGAGCAGTTCCACTTTATTCGATGGAAAGATAGACTACAACTCTCGCACATGGCCTCCACCATTCTGTTGCAGGGTTTGCACCGATTTTATTCTCCTTAGCTTCATTGGTAGCAACGTTCGCTTACTCAACCTTGTCCTCTGACTTACCGGGCTCCCTTAAGCAAATATGAGCTTTGGAGCAGTCCAACTCTCCAGCTGCTCTGATCATACCTCTACATGATCAAGTCCCTCACATGGGACTTACTATTCTTGCATTCAAACCTTTCCCTTAGTGGTACACAACCCCCATATACTGATGACCAAGGCTTTCATCCGATGCAAAATTCGATGCACGTACGGAAGACCTGCCTTTGCGGTGCTAGTCATATGTGCCCTATAAGCCAATCACATGAGTAATGACACGTGTGACTTGACATGCAGTATTTTTGCTTATTATATTTTAGCATTTATCACTTTATATTGACTATTGCATTTATGCATATATATATATTGTGATATCCTTGTATCTATGCAATGGGAATTAGATCATGATGAGTTCACGATAGTGAAACCGATTCGCCTTTAAATACAGATCCTAAATAATCCTGATCATAGGTTACCCGAGAGGGATATCGAGATAACCGGACAAACTAGTGTGCTGTATACCTGTCTATATGACGAATGCAACTGGTCTCATAATTGCTTATGTGATGTGTGATTGTTTATATGATCTCCCTAGGTAACATAATTTTTACTATATATAGTTTTCTGTTTTACGAATTTTACACACTAATCTTTACACAACGACGAACAAATCTTTGGAAAATTGGGGATTTTATTTTTTTGTTCTTCTACTGCACATGTGATGTCACTCCCAAGATTTTCCAACAGTGGTATCGGAGCCAGGTTGTTTGTGTGAAAGATTAGTTATGAACTACGTGTGTTGTGTTTTAGGAGGAATTTTATCGTTAAGATCGTTAATGACGAAGGCGAGGAAGGGCAACAACTGTTTCTGCCATTGCTGCCGATGCAAAAATGGCCAAATGCTGCAAGCAGCCTTGGCCATCTGCGTGCAGGCGGCTAGCTGCTGGCTACTAGTGGCTTGCGGGCTTCCTGCAACAAGCCACGAGCACTAGTGCTCGCAGGGGCAGGCACTACACTGCAAGGGGTAGCGCATGTGGGCACTGCCCCAGCAAGGGGCAGCGCTTGCCGGCACTATGCCCGCGGGTAGAATCGCCCGCAGGGGCGGCGCTCGGCGGGGCAGCACTACCTACGGGGGGCAACGCCACCGACAGAGGTGTCCACCTGCGGGGGCGCCCACCTGCGGGGGTGCCCACCTGCAGGGGCAACACCGCTAGCGAGTGAGCTGCTCGTAGGCAGGGGCAGCACCCCCGCCCCTCGCCGCATAGGCCGCCGCCGATAGGGTGGTGTTAGGACTCTAGCTAGGAGAGTCCTAATTGAGAGGGACATTCATGTAAAACTGTTAGGACTTTAGCTAGGAGAGTCCTAATTGAGAGGGACATTCTGTTAGGACTCTAGCTAGGAGAGTCCTAATTGAGAAGGACATTCATGTATGAGGCTTTTTCTTAGAGAAGAATTAGGAGTTGTAAGGGAATAGGAGTCTTGAGTAGGAGTCCTATTAGGAGTTGGTTAGAAGTAAGAGTCTTAAGTAGGAGTCCTATTAGGAGTTAGGGTTTAGAAGCCCTATAAATAGCCATGTATTCCTCCTCTTTTCTCAAGCAATAGATGAATCTTTTCTGCAGCCTTTGAGCAGCAACTTGGAGGGAGGAACCCCTATAGAGTTCCAAGGAGGCCGATCCCCTAAAGAGATCAACCCCAAGTTTAGAATCTGCAAGGGTTCTGACACCTGGTATCAGAGCAGCGTTCTTGGCGTCTCGCTGCCCTTTCACAGCCATCCATCAACCCTCCACAACCACCCAAAGCAATTCTCACAATTGCTTAAAAGATCATCGCCGAATTCCGCCATCATCTCCACCACCACGGATCATCCTTTGATCTCCCCGTGAATTGCAATAGGTTCTGGTTTTCTACCTTACTGCTGCTGCAATTTAGTTATCTTTATTTGAAAATCCCAAAAAAATTATTCCTATATTGCTGCATAAACTTTTCGTCATAAAGTTTTCATCTCTACGACGAAAGATACATTGCAGAATTCCAACAGTATAGCATTGTCTGTTTGATCTTGCTACTATGTTTTTTCTATTCAAATCTCCACGAAATTTTATGACATCTTTGACACTTCCTAATAGCAGATTTTCCTTTGGTTTTGTCTAAAAATTCTCAATATAAACCATTGATATTTTACATCTAATCTGCTATACTTGAAAATCTGCACCGTAAAATTTCAGCCGCATAGCACTGATTGTTTGATCTTGATACTACGTTGTTTCTATCCAAATCTCTATGAAATTTTTATGATAGCTTTGACACTTCCTAATAGTGGATTTCCCTTTAGTTTCATCAAAAAATTCTCAATATAAACTTCTGATCTTTTACGTCCAATCTGCTATACTTAAAAATCTATGCTGCAGAAAATTTCATCCGCATATTGTTGCCTTAACCCATCTATTTGCAATCTTTTTTTAATGAAATTTCTTATACACTTTATAGATCATCTTGGCTTCCATCTAAGATTGATCTATTGAGGAATTCATCTCTAAAACTGATTTTTGTGTTGCTATAAATTTTCATCGTAAACTGCTGAAATTTTTCGATGAGAATTCTGCTATCGCAACTTGCACCAATTTCCTTGCTGTTATACTGCCGAAATTTTCTTGATTAAATTAGTCATCCTTGCTGTCATATAAACTGTGATTTTGCTATCAATTCCCTCCTCAATTCTCTCAAGTTTTTGGTGGAAATTACGTCGAGAAACCGCTGTTTCTTCGACGACAATTCTGCTCTTACAAGACAGCACATACTTGCTGCAACTTCCACTGATTTCTCTCAAACCTTTGCTGTCATCTACCACAGATCCAAAACTTTCATCCACAGCCCTAAAACTCCACCAAACCACACTCTCAAACTGCACCCAAAACAGCCATAAAACAAGCCTAAATCGTAGCCTACATCCACCGATCCACCAACCCTTTCGACCATCACTTCTCTCAACCTATACATGCCTTTAACCTAACAACAAAAGAGAGATCTTAACATCATAGATTTGGAGGCATATACTATGGCATCTAAGGAGGCAATCGATGCTAAATTCAAAGCCTTGGAGGCGCGAATGGAGGATAAGATTCGGACGCTCTTTACCGAACTCAGATTTGGCCGACTACTAAGCCCGAAAAAATCATATCACGGAGAGAGCTTTGCCCAATCGCACCAGGCCCGAAGAGATGAGTTCCAAGGGAGGGGAGGCTCTATGATCGATCCCAACTATCCACGCATAAGGGTGGACTTCCCTAGATGGGAAGAAGGAGACCCGATTGGTTGGATCTTGCACGCGGAGCGATATTTTCGGTACCATAAAACCGCGGATGCATCTATGGTGAAAATTGCAGCTATACATCTTGAAGGGGATGCTATACAGTGGTTTGACTGGTTTGAACATACTTATGGAGTCCTTTCATGGCAACAATTCAAAGAAGGACTGCTGATCCGTTTCAGACCAACCGATTACGAGAATATTGACGGACAACTAGCAAAGATCCGACAAACCTCCACCATTCAGGAGTACCAAACCAGGTTTGAAAGGTTATCTAATCAAACTCTTGATTGGTCTCAAAAACAGCTATTGAGGACCTTTATTGAGGGCTTGAAGCCGGAGATCCGAGGAGAAGTTAAAGCGCGACAACCGTACACGCTTATGGCAGCCATCTCTTTCGCACGACATCAAGAGGAGCAATTGAACCATGAAGCTCGAAGGACTAGGGTCACTCCTCAACCAGTAATATTGAAGCCCTTAGCCCCCCCTACTGTTGACCGAGTCCCTGCACCAAAAAGGTTGACAAGAGAAGAGCTTCAGGAGCGATCTGCGAAGGGGTTATGTTGGCATTTCGACGAGCCGTGAAGCCATGAGCATCGCTGTAGTAAAGGGAGACTTTTTATCATTGAACCAGTAGAAGAAGAGGTCATTGAACATCCAAAAGAGAGCATTGAATATAAAGAAGAAGATGCAGAAGAAGAGCCACAACCGACCGAAGTTACGGTACATGCACTAGCCGGCTACTCAAACCCGCAAATGATGAAAGTTGGAGGCCTTCTCAAACAACAACTAATCACTGTTTTCATCGACACGGGCAGCACTAATAATATCCTTAACAGTAAGGTTGCTATCCGAATGACATTACCTATCGAGAATCGTTGCAGGTTTGATGTTAAGGTCACCGACAGACGGATTTTGAAGTGTGATCGTAGGTGCCCGCAGGAGAAACTATTGCTGCAGGACCAAGAGATAATTGTAGAATTCTTCCTTCTCTCTCTTGATGATCATGAGGCCATGCTCAAAATTAAATGGTTGACAATATTAGGTGATTTTTCTTTGAATTTTATGAAACTAATTATGAAATTTTACAGTAAGGAGAAACAAGTGATACTGCACGGGAAACGTGGGGGCGACGTAATGATGATTTGCACACAACAAATGAAGAAGGTTTTGCATAAAGCATGCAGTGGCTTTTTGGTACAACTTGAGCAGCAAACTAAGGGAGAGCCAACAAAATTGGAAGATCCAAATCTACTTCTTTTGCTTGCTGAATTTTCAGATATATTTGACGAACTACGTAACCTACCTCTTACCCGTCGACATGATCATTGTATAACGATTCTTCTAGGCCAATCTCCAGCAAATGCTCAGCCATATCAGTATCCACATCTCCAGAAGGATGAAATAGAAAGGATTGTAAAAGAGATGCTCAAAACAGGAGTTATTCGGCCATGTTGTAGCCCCTACTCTTCACCGGTGCTCCTCATACGAAAGAAGGATGGAATATGGCGATTATATGTTGATTACCGAACTCTCAATGGCATAACCATCAAGGTTAAATACCTTATTCCAGTAGTAGATGAGTTGCAAGATGAAAGGGAGCACAAATCTTCACAAAGCTGGACCTTCGATCCGGGTATCATCAAATACGAGTATGCGAAGAAGACATACCGAAAACCACCTTTTGAACACACAATAACCACTATGAATTTTTGCTTTCTTCAAAAGAAGGTGGAATATCTTGGGCATATCATATCAGAGGAAGGTGTGGCAGTAGACCCCTTCAAAATTGGAGCAATGCAAAATTGGCTGACCCCAAGGAACATAAAATTGCTACATGGCTTTCTGGGTTTAACAGGCTACTACTGCAAGTTCGTGAAAAACTATGGAGAGATCAGTGCACCACTTCCTTTCTGAAAAAAGATGTCTTCCAATGGTCGGACAGAGCCTCCGTTGCCTTCGACAAACTTAAGGCAGCCATGACGACGACGCCGGTGCTAACACTACTAGATTTCAACCGACCCTTCATTATTGAGGCCGACGCATCTGGAGTCGGAATTGGAGCAATTCTCTTGCAAGATGGTCGACCACTCGCATACACTAGCGAGGCATTATCTCCCTCCCATCAAAATAAGTCAACATATGATAAGGAGATGCTCGCCATTGTGCGCGCAGCAACGAGGTGGAGACCCTACTTGATTGGTCGACGATTTCAAATTAAAACCGATCATAAAAGCCTCAAGTACTTTTTGGAGCGAAAGATATCATCCCCTGAGCAGCAAAACTGGGTAACAAAACTTCTTGGATTTGATTATGAAATAACTTACAAAAAGGGGAAAGAGAATGTTCTTGCAGATGCGCTTTCGCAGCTACCCGAGCAAGCTGAAGTTTTGGCCATTTCACTTCCGACCAACGACTTCCTTGAGGATATTAAGATAGAATGACAGGAAGATTCAGAGACTAGGAAGATTATAAAAAAATTGGAGGAAGCACCAAGCTCCGTAGCTCATTACAATTGGGACTCAAAAGAATTACACTATAAGAGTACTAAATTGAAAAGGAGTATGGCATATCATTCACAATCCGATGGCCAGACAAAAGTTGTAAATAAGTGCTTGGAGATAGCCCAAAGCCACCCACCAAATATGACTACCCAAGGAGGACTTCAGACTCAGCCAAGTGCCATTATTGATCGACGGATTATGACTCAACGACGACGATCCACTACTGAATTGCTAATACAATGGGCAAACCTACTAATAGAAGATGCCACTTTGGAGAACTATGATGACTTGAAGATCAAATTCCCAAAATTCATGAATCGTCAGCCTCGAGGATAAGGCTGATTTGAAGAGGGCGGGTTTGTTAGGACTCTAGCTAGGAGAGTCCTAATTGAGAGGGACATTCATGTAAAACTGTTAGGAATTTAGCTAGGAGAGTCCTAATTGAGAGGGACATTCTGTTAGGACTCTAGCTAGGAGAGTCCTAATTGAGAGGGACATTCATGTAAAACTGTTAGGACTTTAGCTAGGAGAGTCCTAATTGAGAGGGACATTCTGTTAGGACTCTAGCTAGGAGAGTCCTAATTGAGAGGGACATTCATGTAGGAGGTTTTTTCTTAGAGAAGAATTAGGAGTTGTAAGGGAATAGGAGTCTTGAGTAGGAGTCCTATTAGGAGTTGGTTAGAAGTAAGAGTCTTAAGTAGGAGTCCTATTAGGAGTTAGGGTTTAGAAGCCCTATAAATAGCCATGTATTCCTCCTCTTTTCTCAAGCAATAGATGAATCTTTTCTGCAGCCTTTGAGCAGCAACTTGGAGGGAGGAACCCCTATAGAGTTCCAAGGAGGCCGATCCCCTAAAGAGATCAACCCCAAGTTTAGAATCTGTAAGGGTTCTAACAGGTGGTAGCAACGGCGGTAGCAGCAAGGGAGAGGGAGTAGGGCATTAGGGTTTTCTGGGTAGAAGATAGTTTTTCCCCTCAGAATTTGAGAAATTTCAATTATGTCCTTTTGTCCAAATTATGAAATTACCCCTCAGAATTCAGAAAATTCCCTACTTGTCCTTGATTTCAAAAAATATTAATTAATTAAAATGTTAATTGATTATTATTTTATTATTATCTAGTAGTCCTACTTGATGATGATTTATACATATGATGTATGATGTGTGTGTTGAATCTCAGATTTTGATGATGAAATCAATTGTAAATTATTTGATCTAATCTATATATTGAGAAAAGTGTGCAGGATTAACTACAATAGCAGTATGACATAAAGCAGGTGTTGTATCGGAGTCAAGATCGAAAACTCATTGGGAGTTCAAGAGTTCGTCGGAAATCCGGACATTCGTTGGAAGTTCTGTCGGAACCAACCGAGAAGTCCAGGAGCTTGCTAAAGAAACTCATCAAAGCTCACCAAGAAGATGATCGTAAAGTCCGAGAGCTGTTGGGAAATCTTGGGAGCAACATCAGATGCGCAGCGGAAGAACAAGAAAACAAAATCCTTGATTCCCAAAGAGATGTTCGTCGTCGTGCGAAGATTGGTGCGCAAAATCCGCGAAACTGAAAAAACTGCATATAGAATAGATTGTGTTACCTAGGGAGATTGTAAATCCCTATTTCCTTACAGATCCTTAGGAGAGGGTGAAGGAGGTCAGGCATCCTCCTCTCTAGCGGTAATCCACACAATAGGGCTGCGATGACGCTCCTCAAAACTCCAGGCCTGCTCTGAGGTGGAGAGGGGGAGGAGAATAGGAGAGGCAAGCAAAGGCTTTAGCCTATGAGGCTCTGAATCCCTCCTATTTATAGAGGTCCCTTGTCAAACCCTAATGGGTCCTCCCCTAGTGGGTATTGGATCTGCATCCAATAAGACAAGGGCTCCGTCGGATATCTCATATCCGAACCTCTACTCATCGCAATGCCTACCATATGTGTGTGACCCTCTAGGCCCAATATCGAGCTGACCGTGAGTCATATCTGTCAGAACTCCTTCTAACTCAGTGAATTATATCTCTGTAATAATTCACTTGACTCATCGACTACGGACGTACTAGGCCACTACGCCGTAGTCCCTAGACGATACAAGGGAATCCAATCCATTGGACCTATCTGTCCTTAGTTACCGTGTACCTATAGTCCCTCATCCATCTAATATCCCAGAGACCGTATATCGAGCATGATGTTGTCAGACACAAACGGTTTCTACTCGAGTCTCGCTCTAATCAGATTCTCCCGGAGAACTCTTTCTCTCTCAGCTCGAATGACCCTAGCTAGGGATTTTTCTGAGCAAGAACACATGGGATATTCCTCTCATGACGCCGAGAGTGGATGATCCTCTATCGACAATCAATAGCCCTCGTAAGGTCGACTACCACTCCCAATGTCCAGTTGTACTAGATCTAGGACAGCCAAACCTATAAGTCTGGTATCAAAGACTGGAGCACTCATACAGGACATCCTTAGTGTCTCAAGTCTAAGGACCAGATATACCACTAGGACTACGGAATCGCTGTCTGACAATAAGGCATCATCAACCATCCAGCATTTCATAAGCGGATCAATCAGTGAACTCATTCTCCAATGAGCACTTGTACTATATTCCTAGTGTCCCTACATGAGCAGCTATGAGACCAGCTACATCCATCATATGGACGGGTATACAGCACACCAGTCTGTCCGGTTATCACGATGTCCCTCTCGAGTAACCTATGACCGGGATTATTTAGGATCCGTGTTTAAAGGTAAATCGATCTCATTATCGTAATCTCATCACGATCTGATTCCCATTGCACAAATCAAATGACATCACAATATATATATGCATATATGTAATAGTTATAAAGTGATATATGCTAAAATATAATAAGCAAAAAGATTCTACATCAAGTCACATGTGTCATCACTGACGTGATTGGCTTGTTGGGCACCTATGACTAGCAATCTCCCACTTGACTTAAAGCCAATCACCTATATGTCTGATCCCCATCAGACCTCTATGATGCTCAAAGATAATATGGACGGGTATACAGCACACTAGTTTGTTCGGTTATCACGATGTCCCTCTCGAGTAACCTATGACCGGGATTATTTAGGATATGTGTTTAAAGGTGAATCGATCTCATTATTGTAATCTCATCACGATCCGATTCCCATTGCACAAATTAAATGACATCACAATATATATATGCATATATGTAATAGTTATAAAGTGATATATGCTAAAATATAATAAGCAAAAAGATTCTGCATCAAGTCACACGTGCCATCACTCACGTGATTGGCTTGTTAGGCACCTATGACTAGCAATCTCCCACTTGACCTAAAGCCAATCACCTATGTGTCTGATCCCCATCAGACCCCTTTGACGCTCAAAGATAATATGAGACAATAGCTTTGTTAGTGGATCTGCAATGTTATCTTCGGATGGAACTCTTTCCACTACTACATCTCCTCGGGTTACGATCTCTTTGATAAGCTGGAACCTCCTCAGAATACTTCTGATGAGACCCGGGTTCCCTTATTTAAGTAATCGCCCCATAGTTGTCGCAATATAAGGAAGTCGACTTCTCACTATCCGGCACGACTCCCAAATCTGTGATGAACTTCTTCAACCAGACTCCCTCCTTTGCTGCATCTGATGCAGCAATGTACTCTACCTCTGTGGTCGAGTCAACAGTAGTATCTTACTTGGAACTCTTCCAGCACACTGCTCCTCCATTCAAGGTGTACACATACCTTGAATTTGCCTTGCTATCATCGACATCGGACTGAAAATTTGAGTCTGTGTAGCCTTCAACCTTGAGGCTACTACCTCCATATACTAGTAAAAGATCCTTAGTCCTTCTCAAGTACTTAAGGATACACTTTACTGCTTTCCAGTGCTCTAAGCCTGGATTCGCCTGATACCTGCTCGTGACACTCAGAGCATGCGCTATATCAGGCCTAGTACATAGCATAACATACATGATAGACCCTATTACTGAGGCATAAGGTATCATATCCATGTTCACCCTTTCTTCTGGAGTCTTTGGGGACATACTCGTAGAAAGCGATATCCCATGTCTCATTGGTATGAGACCTCTCTTGGAATTTTCCATGCCAAACCATTTGATAATGGTTTCTATGTACTTGGACTAGGACAAGCCAAGCATCCTCTTGGATCTATCTCTATAGATTCTAATCCCCAATATATAGGATGCTTCTCCTAAGTCCTTCATGGAGAAGTGTCTAGATAACCAAGCATTTACTGTGGATAGCATTCCTACGTCATTCCCAATGATCAAGATGTCATCCACATATAACACCAAAAAGGTGATAGCGCTCCCACTTACCTTCCTGTACACACAAGGCTCATCTTCGTTCTTAACGAAGTCATAAGATCTGATTGCCTCATCAAATCTTATGTTCCAACTTCAGGAAGCTTGCTTCAGTCCATAAATGGATCTAAGCAACCTACACACCTTATCTGGGCAGTTCTTGGACACAAATCCCTCAGGTTGCATCATATAGACCTCCTCCTCGAGGTTCCCATTGAGGAATACGGTTTTCACATCCATCTGCTAGATCTCATAATCATAGTGTGCTGCAATAGCCAATAGAATTCTGATGGATTTTAGCATTGCTACGGGTGAGAAGGTTTCGTTGTAGTCAACACCTTGCCTTTGACGATACCCCTTAGCCACTAGCCTTGCTTTATAGGTCTCTACCTTTCCATCTACTCCGATCTTTTTCATAAAAATCCACTTGCAACCGATGGGTACAATACCTTCGGGCACATCAACTAGGTTCCAAACCTTGTCGTAACCAAGATAGCGAATCACGATATATGTGAGTCTCGAGAGACTCGACCAACTCAACCTACATCGGGAATCGGTTCCTACTTATAACGATGGAAGGTCACGTGGGTCAATCTAATTGCCTCACGTTTACCGACTTAATATTATCGAGAGAGATGTTTCTATGATTTGATCTCCCAATATGACATGTCACACATATACATATTTAATATATATCTACATCGCATGCAAATATATATACATATCTAGTATGTGTATAAGCAATCACACAAGATGATCATGGACCACAACCTAATGTGATTAGGCCCGAGCCAGTAGGCCTAATCACTCACATCTAGATCTATGTGTGCAACGGTGCATCTCCATGCCCTGTGATCGTCCATCTCATCCTCGTTGGTTCCGTCAACATCTTGATGCATCTTCATACATCGCGATCGTCCGTCTCGTGAGTCCTGCTATCGTATCCATGCTCCCGCTGCGCCTTCTCATGTGATTACAACTTAATCATAGGCACACAGGCCCAACAATAAACGAGAAATATAATGGAGGCTCGCAGACCTCAATAATAATAATCACAAGTACACACATCACACGGTCCATGATCATCCGTCCACACATCATACATCGCATGTATAAATAACCATCATCATGTAGGACTACTAGATAATGATAAAAAATAATAATCAACTAAACCTTTTAATTAATTAGTATTTTATGAAATCAAGGACATATAGGGAATTTCTGAATTAATAGGGGTATTTTCATAATTTGGACAAAAGACAGAAACTAGAATTTCTCAAATTTCGAGGGGCAAAACTGTCTTTTGCTCAGAAAACCCTAATGCCCTACTCCCCTTTGCTGATGCCGCCGCCGCCACCCTGCTAGCGGTGGCCTGTGCGGCGGGGCGCAGGGGTGCCACCCCTGTAGGTGGGCGCCACCGTGGGTTGGCACCCCTGCGGGTGGCGCAGCTCCCGCGGGTGTAGTGCCCCGTCAGGCGGCCACCCTTGCGGGGGGGGTGGGGGGGGGGGGGGGTTTGCCCGCAGGAGCAGCGGTCGCAAGCGTCGTTGCCCTATGGCGCCTCAGCCTGCGGGCGCTGCGGCCGCAGGCGCCTCGCCCTGTGGTGCCTCTGCCCGTGGGTCTAGAACCCGCAGGCGTCGCCCTTGCCTGTAGCCCTGCTTGCCGGCACCGTGCAGCAACGACCGTAGGTGGGGCACCCGCGGGCTGCCAGCCCCACAGGTTGCAAGCCTATTGCAAGAAAGTCGCCGGCCAACTGCTGTAGGCGCAGCCCCTTCTCTGCCTGCCTTTGGTTGCGCTGCACGCACGTAGATCGAGGGCAGCAACTGTTGCTGCCCTTCCTTGTTTTTGCGTCAACGATTTTTGACGTCAAAATTCTTCCTAAACACAACACACGCAGTTCAAAACCAATCATTCGCACGAACAACCTGACTCTGATACCACTATTGGGAAATCTTGGGAGCAACATCAGATGCGCAGCGGAAGAACAAGAAAACAAAATCCCCGATTCCCAAAAAGATGTTCGTCGTCGTGCGAAGATTGGTGCGTAAAATCCACGAAACTGAAAAAACTACGTATAGAATAGATTGTGTTACCTAGGGAGATCGTATATCTCTATTTCCTTACAGATCCTTAGGAGAGGGTGAAGGAGGTCAAGCATCCTCCTCTCTAGCGGTAATCCACACAGTAGGGCTGCGACGACGCTCCTCAAAACTCCAGACCTGCTTTGAGGTGGAGAGGGGGAGGAGAATAGGAGAGCCAAGCAAAGGCTCTAGCCTATGAGGCTCTGAATCCCTCCTATTTATAGAGGTCCCTTGTCAAACCCTAATGGGTCCTCCCCTAGTGGGTATTGTATCTGCATCCAATAAGACAAGGGCTCCATCGGATATCTCATATCCGAACTTCTACTCATCGCAATGCCCACCATATGTGTGTGACCCTCTAGGCCCAATATCAAGTTGGCTGTGAGTCATACCTGTCAGAACTCCTTCTAACTCAGTGAATTATTATCTCTGTAATAATTCACTTGACTCATCGACTACGGACGTACTAGGCCACTACGTCGTAGTCCCCAAACGATACAGGAGAATCCAATCCATTGGACATGTCTGTCCTCAGTTACCGTGTACCTATAGTCCCTCATCCATCTAATATCCCAAAGACCGTATATCGAGCATGGTGCTTTCAGACCCATACAGTTTCTACTCGAGTCTTGCTCTAATCGGATTCTCCCAAAGAACTCTTTCTCTCTCAACCCGAATGACCCTGGCTAGGGATTTTTCTGAGCAAGAACACATGGGATATTCCTCTCATGATGCCGAGAGTGGATGATCCTCTATCGACACTCTATAGCCCTCGTAAGGTCGACTACCACTCCCAATAACCAACTGTACTAGATCTGGGATAGCCAAAACTATAAATCTAGTATCAAAGAGTGGAGCACTCATATAGGACATCCTTGGTGTCTCAAGTCTAAGGACCAGATATACCACTAGGACTACAGAATCGCTGTCTGACAATAAGGCATCATCAACCATCCAACATTCCGTAAGCGGATCAATTAGTGAACTCATTCTCCAATGAGCACTTGTACTGTATCTCTAGTGTCCCTACACGAGCAGCTAGAGACCGGCTGCATCCATCATATGGACGGGTATATGTTGAATCTCGGATTTTGATGATGAAGTCAATTGTCATTTGTTATCTAATATATATGTTGAGATAAGTGTGCAGGATTAACTATGATGAAAATAATATATGTAGTAGGAGTTGCTTCGGAGTCAAGACAATGATCACGTTAGGGGTTCGAGAGTTCGACGGACGTTCGGACAGTCATCGGAGGTTCTACGGGAACAAATCCGAGAAGTCTATGAGCTTGCCAAAGAAGCTCGTCGGAACTCGCCAAGTGGATCGTCGCAACTCCAGGAGTTTGCCGGAAGTCCGCAGGAGCATCACCGAGGGTTCATCGGATGATCGACGGAAGTTCGTCGGAAGCTCGCCGGAAGAAGCGATTGACGCACCGGAGCAAGTTGTAGTAAATGTCTTAGGAAATATCGTAGTTAGCACAATGATTAAGTTGGAAATGGGAGGTGATCCCATTAACTTAATCTTGGGGCAATTGGGCCCCTGAAAAACCTAAATTAGGCCGAATGGATCAACCCATTCGGACCCTGATTTCTGCTAGGCGGTTGAACCGCCCAAGCCAGGCGGTGGCACCGCCTGGGCTCAGTCTCCGAGCGAGACTAGGCGGTGCAACTGCCCCAGATAGGAGGTGGCATCGCCTGGGCTTGGTCTCCGAGCTCTGGCTGAGCGGTGCAACCGCCTCAATCAGGCGGTGGCACCGCCTGAGCTCGGTCTTCGAGCTCTGGCAGGAGGTGCAACCGCCCCTGACAGGAGGTGGCACCGCCTAAAGGCTTAGTCTTCGAGCTTTGCCAGGCGGTGCAACCGCCAGATCCCGAAATTTTGAGAATTGATAATTTTGAGCTCCAAATTCAAACTGGGTTGGGGCCTATAAATACCCCACTCTTTCAGCACTGAAAGGGCACCTAGAAACCACCGAAATTATGATTTTACTTTGTGATTTTTAGAGCTCAAAAGTGTTGTATGAGTTGAAAGTTCTTCTTCCTCTTTTCTTCCAAGTTCTGATCTTTAAAGAGAGGAGAGAAAATTCTGTAAGGGTTGTCTCCTAAGATCGTCAAAAGGAGTGAAACTGTAAAAGGGTGGTTGGCCTTCGCCTATTGAAGGAAGGCCTCTAGTGGACGTCGGTGACCTCGTCGGTGGAGGAAGCCAAAAGTGGATGTAGGTCAAGATTGACCGAACCACTCTAAATCTCGGTTTGCATTTACTTTGAGCATATTATCTTTACTGCAAACCTCCTCGAAATCTTACTGCTTTCTACGCATATACGATTGGGTTTCAAGCTTTGCACTTTCCGAATCGGCGTTTAGACGTAAATCAGTTTTATCGTACGATCATCATATTTCAGTTTGCGTTTACGTTTTGATTTCTATCATTACTGCAAACTGCCTTTATATCCTTGTTTTAATTGCATCTCGCTTAATCAAGTGATTTACGAATCAACATTTAGACGTAAATCAGTTTTTTCGTACGAATATCATATTTCAGTTTGTGCCTACTATCTGATTTGAACCATAACTGCAAACTGCATTTATATCTTTGCTGCATCTCGCTTAATCAAAAGTTAAAGTGATTTACGAATCGGCTTTCTTACTGAAATCACTTTTATCGAACGAACGTAGTTTATTTAATAGTAGAAGGTTTTCCGCTGCACTAATTCACCCCCCCCTCTTAGTGCTCTTGATCCTAACAGTATACAGCACATCAGTCTGTTCGATTATGAC
Organism: Musa acuminata AAA Group; assembly: GCF_036884655.1. NCBI lineage: Eukaryota > Viridiplantae > Streptophyta > Magnoliopsida > Zingiberales > Musaceae > Musa > Musa acuminata. The sequence goes on along the minus strand of NC_088338.1, from coordinate 14,865,476 downwards.
GATGTCCCTCTCGAGTAACCTATGACCGCGATTATTTAGGATCTGTGTTTAAAGGTGAATCGATCTCATTATCATGATCTCATCACGATCTGATTCCCATTGCACAAATCCAAGGACATCACAATATATATATATATATATATATATATATATATATATATATATATATATATATATATATATATATATATATATATATATATATATATATATGCAATAGTTATAAAGTGATATATGCCAAAATATAATAAGCAAAAAGATTATGTATCAAGTCACACGTGTCATCAGTCACGTGATTGGCTTGTTGGGTACCTATGACTAGCAAAAGCTTGTCGGGAGTCCATCGGAGCATTATAGAGAGTTCATCGGATGTTCGTCAGAAGTACGTCGGAAGCTCGTCAGAAGAGCAATTGACGCACCGGAACAAGAAGTGCTATGATCATGTCTTAATTATCATAGTTAGAGCATAAATTAAGTTAGGATTGTGAGGTAATCCCACTAACTTAATTAGGGGCCAAATGGGCCCTTAACATGGTCGGCGGTGGCACCGCTCGAAAGACCTAGTCTCTAACGGTTATACCGCTCTTGTCAGGCGGTGGTTCCGCCAAAACTTGGTCTCCAAGCTTTGTCAAGCGGTGGTACCGCCCAGTGTCAGACTGTAAGCAATAGTACCACCAGTACCCTAGAAAACCGAGATAAGACACTTTTGGCTCCATTTTTTAAGCCATTGGGGCCTATAAAAACCCCACCATTTTCTGCATGAAAGGGTATGAAAGTATTGGCATAATCTTGAATCTTTGAAGTGTTAAAGAGTTGTAAAAGTGCTAGAGTTCTCCTTCTCCTTTTCTAAGTGTTGAGATCATTCAAGAGAGGTGTGAGACTTGTAAGGGTTCTCTCCTAAACCCATGAAAAGGAGAAAGCGTTGTAAAGAGGTGGATGGTCTTCACCTATTGAAGGAAGGCCTTTAGTCGATGCCAATGACTTCGTCGGAGGAGGAATATGAAAGTGGATGTAGGTCACGTTGACCGAACCACTCTAAATCTGGTTTGCTTTTTATTTATGCAATTTACATTACTGCAAATCTCCTTAATCTTCTCTTGCACCTTTACGAAAGCTCTCAAGTTCAATTTCTCTTCAAAACATATTAAATCAAAACTATTTTCGATTTAATATGGATGTAGGTCACGTTTAGTCGATGCCAATGACTTCGTCGGAGGAGGAATCTGAAAGTGGATGTAGGTCACGTTGACCGAACCACTCTAATTCTGGTTTGCTTTTCATTTATGCAATTTACATTACTGCAAATCTCCTTAATCTTCTCTTGCACCTTTACGAAAGCTCTCAAGTTCAATTTCTCTTCAAAACATATTAAATCGAAACTATTTTCGCTTGAATCAGTTTTAATCGAAACAAAGACTTTTGAAATCATGAAAGTTTTCTGCTGCACTAATTCACCCCCCCCCCCCCTCTTAGTGCCGCTCTTGATCCTAATAATTGGTATCAGAGCAAGGTTCACTCCCGTTTAGTTTAAAACCCAAGAGAGATGACATTTAGCAACAACCAAGAGGGTCATTCAATTACACATCCGCCTATATTCAATAGGACGGATTACATATATTGAAAGACTAAAAAGAAGCTTTTCCTAATTTTAATGGATTTTGAGCTATGGAACATTGTCGAAAATGGTTTTCAAAAGTCTTCTCTTCCAATAAATGATTGGAATGAGTTGGAGAATAAGACTTTTAGAGCAAGGTTCACTCTCGTTTAGTTTAAAACCCAAGAGAGATGACATTTGGTGACAACCAAGAAGGTCATTTAATTACACATCCGCCAATGTTCAATAGGACGGATTACATATATTGAAAGACTAAAATGAAGCTTTTCCTAATTTTAATGGATTTTGAGCTATGGAACGTTGTCGAAAATGGTTTTCAAAAGCCTTCTCTTCCAATAAATGATTGGAATGAGTTGGAGAAGAAGACTTTCACCTTAAATGCCAATATTATGAATGTCTTATTTTGTGCATTAGATAAAAACGAGTTTAATTGAGTGTCGATTTGTGAAACGACTTTTGATATTTAGCACACACTCGAAGTGACTCATGAAGATACTAGTAGAGTGAAGGAGTCAAAAATTAATCTTTTAGTGCACACTTATGAGTTATTTCGGATAAAACTGAGTGAGATCATTGGAGACATGTACACCCAATTTATGATGTCATCAATGGTCTAAAAGGACTTTGTAAAGTTTCTCGGATTTGAATTTGTTAATAAAATTTTAAGATCCCTTCCAAAGAGTTGGGACCCTAAAGTAATGGCCATTCAAGAGGCCAAAGATCTAAATAATTTTCCTCTCGAAGAACTAATTGGGTCACTAATAACCTATGAGATGACTTATAAAGCTCCTGAAGAGCTTGAGGACACCCTTCCAAAGAACAGGAAGGATATGATACTAAGAACCCAAGAAGACCACTTGAAAGAAAACTCAAGTGATAAGGATCTTGATGAAGTCTTGGCACTCTTAACAAGAAAATTCAAAAAAATCATAAAAATGAATAAATTTAAAAATGACACTAAAAATAAATTTGAACCCAAGAAAGATCAAGTAATATGCTACGAATGCAAGAAGCCAGGACATTACAAGAGCGAATGTTCCCTAGCCAAGACTAGGCAACCAAAGAAGAAGAAGGCTCTTAAAGCAACATGTGACGACTCAAGTGCATCCGAAGAAGAGGAGCCAACCAACACCGAGCAAGTTGCTCACTATGCACTAATGGCTATTGGAGATGAGGTAAGTAGTTCATTTGATGCAAATTTATCTTTTGATGAACTATTAAATGCTTTTCATGATTTATTTGATAAATGCAAATTAATTAGTAAAATATATAAATTGTTAAAAAAAGAGCATACTTCTCTTGTTAGTGATTTCGATAGATTAAAAGTTGAGCACAATGATAGTTGAGCTCTATGTACGAAATGTGATGAACTAGAAATACTTCAAAAGGAAAACTTACTATAAAAAGAAACCTTGAAAAAATTTGAGGTTGGTAGCAAGTCCTTGAACATGATCCTTGCTAATAAGGGTTACGTTCATAGGAGAGGTGGAATCGGATTTGTGAGTAGCTCTCACCAAAATCCGACCACCTTTGTGAAAGGCCCTACTTTGCATGTTTCATCCCGAAACAAATGTAACTTTTGTTGCAAATATAGGCATGTAGCTTATCATTGTCCATTCAAGAAATGTAGTCCACATAAATTGATTTGGGTTCCTAAAAGAACCTCAAATAACTCAATGCAACATAATAAGCTATGTAGATCAATTTTTGAGGCACCCAAGGTCAAATGGGTACCTAAAAATCATCTCTTTTTGTAGAAAAATATACCATCACAAGCTCGGAGCAAGAGATGGTACCTCGATAGTGGATGCTCAAGGCATATGACCGGAGATCCATTTTATTTCTCTAAGCTCACTAGCCTAGATGAAGGATATGTCACATTCGGAGACAACAAGGGTAAAATCATTAGCAAAGGAACCATAGGTAACAAATCCAACCTTCTTATTGAAGATGTATTGTTAGTTGATGGCTTAAAGTATAATCTTTTGAGTATTAGTCAATTATATGATAAAGGATATATCGTTATATTTGAATATAATGCTTGCATTATTAAAGAACCATACAAAAACAAATCTAAGATTGCACTAAAATAAAATAACGTATACACTATTGACATTAATGATCTTCGCAATGAATTATGTTTTTCGATTTTGAATGACAATGTTTGGCTTTGGCATAGGAGATTAGGTCATGCTAGCATGAAACTAATCTTTCAAATCTCATCTAAAGAACTTGTAAGAGGAATTCCTCACATTAAGTTCGTTAAAGATAATGTGTATGATGCATATCAACTAGGAAAACAAATAAAAGGTAGTTTCAAACCAAAGAATCAAATAAGTACCTCTAGACCATTACAGTTGATCTATATGGACTTGTTTGGACCAATTGCTACATCAAGCCTAGGAGGTAGCAAATACGCCTTTATTATTGTTGACGACTATAGTAAATATACTTGGACTTACTTCTTAGCACACAAAAATGATTGCTTTAGGTATTTCTCTAAGTTTTATAAACTTGTTCAAAATGAAAAAGGTTTTATGATTTCATCAATTCGAAATGATCATGGTGGAGAATTTCAAAACCATGATTTCCAAGAATTTTGTGAATCTAATGGATACAACCACAACTTCTCTACTCCAAGAAATCCTCAATAAAATGGAGTAGTAGAAAGAAAGAATAGAAACTTACAAGAAATGGCTAGAACCATGTTAAACGAACATAGCCTATCCAAGTATTTTTGGGCCGAAGCCGTAAATACAACATGCTTTATTATGAATAGGGTTCTAGTAAGACCATTACTTTCCAAAACTCCTTATAAGTTGTGGAACAACAAAAAGCCCAATGTTTCATACTTTAAAGTTTTCGAGTGTAAATGTTTTATTTTGAATGAAAAAGATACCTTAGAATGTTTGATGCAAAATTCGATGAGGGAAATTTACTTGGTTTTTCTTCTATTTCAAAGGCTTTTCGAATCTTTAATAAAAAAACTTTAGTTATAAAAGAATATATTCATGTTGTTTTTAATGAAATTTTTGAAGTTAAGAAAAATGATTTTGTTGATGATCTTAATTTTGATACTTTGAATTTAAATGAATCCCTTTCTCCATCTAGCAACTTGGATGCATCTTTTTCCGAACCTTATTTACCGAAGGAATGGAAGTATGTAGATGCTCATCCTAAGGAGCTAATTATAAGAGACACATTGAAAGGAGTTCAAACTCGTTCTTCTCTTAAGAATTTTTGTGCCAACGCCACTTTTCTCTCTCAAATTGAACCTAAATGCATTGACGAAACCATGAAAGATGATTCATGGGTTATCGCAATATAAGAAGAGTTGAATCAATTTAAGAGAAATGAGGTGTGGAAGCTTGTTCCAAGGCCAAATGACCATTTAGTTATTGGTACTAAATTGGTCTTTAGAAACAAGCAAGATGAATTTGGTATCGTGGTTAGAAACAAGGCAAGATTAGTGGACAAGGGTTTCAACCAAGAAGAAGGTATTGATTATGAAGAAACTTTCACTCCTGTGGCATGATTAGAAGCCATAAGGATGCTCCTTGCCTATGCTAGTAGTAATAATTTTAGGTTGTTTCAAATGGATGTTAAAAGCGCTTTTCTTAATGGCTTTATTTCCGAAGAAGTTTATGTTGAGCAACTTCCCAAATTTGAGAATGATAATCTCCCTAATCATGTGTTTAAATTGACTAAAGCTCTATATGGATTGAAACAAGCCCCAAGGGCTTAGTACGAGAGACTTAGCTCATTTCTTATCGAAAATAATTTCTCTAAAAACAATGTCTATACTACATTATTTATAAAAAAAATTAAAAATAATTTTTTTATTATTCAAATTTGTGTTGATGATATAATTTTCTGTTCCACAAATGAATTTCTATGTGAATCATTTTCTAAAAGTAAGAATCTTGAATTTGAAATGAGTTTGATGTGGGAATTAACTTTCTTTTTAGGCTTATAAATCAAATAACTAAGTAATGGTATTTTTCTTAGTCAAACAAAATATGCTTTAGATTTGCTAAAAATGTTTAATATGGATAGCTCAAAGGCTATCAATACTCCCATGAGTACCTCCACTAAGTTAGACATTGATAAAAGTTGAGAAAGCTTTGATCAAAAATCTTATAGGGGTATGATAGGTAGTTTATTATACCTCATCGCAACTAGACTGTATATCATGTTTTGTGTAGGTCTTTGTGCTAGGTTTCAATCTAATCCTAAGATATCTCATCTTAAAGCAGTTAAGAGAATTCTTAAATATCTTAAAGGTATCACTAATCTAGGATTATGGTATCCAAAATTCGAGAACTTTGAACTAATTGCATATGCTGATGCGGATTTTGTTGGATGTAGATTAGATAGAAAAAGTACATCCGGAACATTTTAATTTTTAGGACACGCACTTGTTTTTTAGTCTTCTAAAAAACAAAACTCACTTGCACTATCTACAACCAAAGCTGAGTACATTGCAGCTAGTGCATGTTGTGCACAAGTTGTGTGGATGAAAAACACTTTAGAGGATTATAAGATTCATCTTAAAAATATTCTCATAAAATATGATAACACAAGTGCAATATATTTAACAAAAAATCACATTTAATATTCTAGAATAAAATATATTAATATTAGACATCACTATATACGAGATCATGTCAATAATCATGATGTAATCTTAGAGTTTATTGATACGAAATATCAATTAGCCGATATCTTTACAAAACCTTTAGGTGAAGAACAATTTGATTTTATTAGAAGAGAATTAGGAATGTTAATTTGTCTAAATGCATGAATTTGATGTATATCTTTTTTAGATAATCTTTTGAATTTCTTGAATGGAGCTTTCATGAGTTTGTGCCATATCAAGTTTATTCCATATCTTTGCTCCATCACATAATGATGTTTGATACATAGAATTCATTGACAAATACATCTCTCACAAATTTCACTCTTATGTATTTTTTAATCAGAAATGGATTTGATATGATCATTTATGGAATTTTTTTTATCCTTCATATAATGATTCTTTTACATGAATTATTTCTTAATGAATGAAGAATTTTTATGATTTTTTTAGTATGAACACTTACAAGAGTGAGGATTTGATTTCGCATGAGTATCTTGATCCTTGTGAAAATTATATTAGGAAAAGGGTCGGCACTAAGAGGGGGGGTGAATTAGTGCAGCGGTAAAAACGTCGGTTTAAGGAATTTCGTTTCGTATGATAAAACTAATTTCGGAAATGCTTAACTTTGAAAGAAATAAGAAGGATGCTTGCAGTTAAAGTAAAGTGAACAAAGGAAATGCAAACCAGATTTTATAGTGGTTCGGTAGTCATGACCCACATCCACTTCGCTGATTCTTCTTCCGTCGAAGCCACCAGCATCCACTATCGATCTTCCTTTAATAGGCGAAGATCAACCTCCTTCTTACACCCCTCTTCTCCTTTTCACAGGTTTATGAGTCAACCTTTACAAGCACACACACTCCTCTCTAAACAGAATTCTAAAGTTAGATCTAGAGGAGGGATTTCTCAAGTGATTTCTACACCGTTTTCTCACTTTAAAACTCTCTGTGCTTGTGTATCTTAACTAGGGATGAGAGGGTTATTTATAGGCTTCAAGTTAATTTAAACTTGGAGCCTAAAAACATTTCATCCTGGGTTTCCTGGGTCCGGGCGGTATCACCGCCTGTGTTGGGTGATACCACCACTAGTGTTAGTCTGACACTGACACTGCACTTGGCGGTACCACCGCCTAGGAAGCTGTGTTGGGTGATACCACCGCCTAGACTGGCGGTACCAATGCCTGCAGCCTCTCGGAGGTTGTGTCTGAGTGGTACCACCGCCCAGACCGACGGTACCACCGCCTGACACAGTCTTAGAGATTGTGCCATGAAGGTGACACCTCTTCGGTCACTGTTTGGGTCTTTCATTGGGCCCAACACAGTCCTTACATGGGCCCAACTAGCCCCTAATTGGGTTGGCCCAAATATAATCCCAATTATGTGTTAACTACGATTCCTAAGACATATTCTAAGCTAAACAAGTCCGTAAGTCTAGTTTCTTCCGGCGATCTTCCGGCGAACTTCCGACGATCTTTCAGCAATGTTCCAACGGACTCCTAACAAGCTCCTAGACTTTACGATGATCTTCTTGGTGAGTTCCGACGAGCTTCTTTGGCAAGCTCCAAGACTTCTCGGTTGGTTCCGACAGAACTTCCGACGAACGTTCGGACTTCCAACGAACTCTCGAACTCCCAACGAAATCGCGTCCTTGACTCCGAGACTTCATTTTGCTTTATGCCTTTCTATCATAGTTAATCCCCCATATATAAAAATACACTTCGATTTAGACAACTATTACTAAGCTTGAATCATGTTGTCCGGCATGCCATTGGTCCATCGATGCTTCGTTCGATTCTTCGGCGCATCGTCCTCTCTTGCGGCCTATTGCTCAATCGGCCAATTGACTCTGTAACTCCGATATCCTTGGTGTAATATCTGCTCTTCTTGGCCCAATGCCTAAATCAATGACCCAAAACCTTTTGTCGATACGTCGACCGATCCTCCGGCCCAACGTCCAATCTTTTGACATATTTTCCTCTAGCCCAACATGATTCTTCCTGCTTTAATTATCTCATCTTGATTGAAGTATCTTGCATCACTCAAAATGTAGATCAAATCATAAATACTATCAATTGGTTTTATTATCAAAATACGAGATTCAACAATCTCCCCCTTTTTTGATGATGACAATCAATTGATGATGGAGTTAACCTTAACTCCCCCTATCAATATGTCATATTGATAAAACTTTGAATTCAAGCTGAATTCAAGTTATTACAAATTTCATCATGAATATTTGCAACACGTCATCATGCATAACATGATCATACTTTTCCCTCTTTGTCATCAACAAAAAGAAGAAGTTCCAACTATCTAGTGTTTGAATATAGAAGTTCAAATCATTGCATAATTAACATAATCTCTAGTTTTATCACCATGCAATCTAGCATTAATTTTATAGCATTTTAAAACATGCAAGATAGCAATTTTGAGATGTTCAAGAAAGCAACTCTTGCTTTTTAAAATATGCAAGTTTGTAAATTTTGCTAGGTGTGCAAGTTTAGCATGTTTTGCTTTTTTAGATAGACAAGATAGCACTTTTGCTTCTTTTGAGATAAAAACTCTTTACTTCTCTTTAGATCATAAGCTAGCAATTATAGCAAATTTTACATCATGCAAGGTAGCAAATTTTTAGTGATGTTCAAGATAACACTTTCTTCTCCTTGCAATATGTAAGCTAGCAAATATTTGTTTCCTATGGAAGTTTGAGCTAGTAGTATTTCTCTCCCTTTGTCAATATCAAAAAGAAGGGAAGAATACAATGTTGTAATTCTTTTCCCTTTACAACAATTTTCAAAGCATGACAAAGGTAAGCAACAAAAATGAATGTCAAAAGATCATGTATCACTTTTTACAAAAAAGCATGATAGGAAAAATAATCTTGATTCAAAAAAAAGATTCAAGTTTAAAATTTGAGAAATCAAGATCATGATCCAAAAAAGAATGTATAAGGAGAGTTTATGCATCTTTTGCAATTTGGCTAAATTTAACATTCAAACTAGCAATTTTCTTTCTTCCCTTTATTATAATCAAGGAAGAAGTAGAGTGAAAGAATACAATTTTTACATCAATACTCTACTTATAACATGAGGTTTATAACCATAAATACAAAGGAATTTACATCATGTCATGAAAGATAATAATATCATATCATGAATGCCACAAGACATGATCATAATAAGATCATAGGTATTGCATGCATCATTCTAAATCATAAATATTTCACATCATGATAGTATCAATTTATCAAATTATATTCTACCATGCATGATCATAGCTTCTCATTTGTATGTATCAAAATAAATTTATGAGTATTTCATGCATAGTTTCATATCATCACATGAAAAAGATCAAGAGAATTTTGGTGTTAATTTCATATAATTCCGAGAAATCAAGAGATACCATGATTCATTTTAACAAATCTCCTCTTAAATAAATAATGAAAGGAATTTTTTGGAGATCATGATATAGATAAAATTCATTCAATCTTAGAGGAGAACGAGATATTAATTTATGCATATAAAATCTCTCAATTCATTTTGAATCATAAAATTGAAGTTCCGAAAAATCATGATTCATTTAGGAAAATTTCCTCTTTAGTAAACGACAAGAAGAAATATAGCAATGATACCAATCATGATTCATTTGGATGGTAGATGGCAAAAAGAAACATTGAGGATAAAATATCTCAATTTATATAGAGTAAATCTCAAGTTATAAATCTCAAAAAATCAAGATAAAGCTCATTAAAATTCAAAACATCAAATCAAAATCATTTTCAAGAGATTCATAAAAAGATGATCAAATAGATTCATCAAAATCAATAAGATAGAGAAAAAAAATTTTCAAGAAAAATGATTTTCTCTATTTAATTGTTTCAATTCATATGATTTATTTTATTTATGCCAAATAAAAATATGCATCAACATTTAAAAACCGAAAAAGCCACTTTCATTACCGTAAAAATCGATAATCCATAAATATCAAGAATCATCATGCATAATTTCGAAATTTATTAAGCATGATCATTATGCATGATACCAAAACATGATTTCAAAATATTTAATATTTTCATTACATAATTACATCATTATACATCATTTCATCAAACATAAAGCATTTTCCATCAAGATCATTTTGTTTGTTGTAGTCATGCATTTTTCTTTTTAGGTGAATCTAACTTTTCATGCTTAGTTTTCTATACAAAAGCCATGCATCATCATTAAGCATGATATCAAACCTCTTAATAATTTCATTAAGACATCAAGCATGGTTTCATAAGGCATTCAAAATTATTTTGTTTGTTTATCATAAAACATATAATTTTCATGATTATTTTCAAAATTACTAGCATGATCCCAATATTTTTTTTTTGCATTTTCATTACATTATTAAACATGAAATTTTCAAGAAATTAAAATTATGTAGGAAAATTAAAGATCACATAATGATTATTTTCAAGATCATTATGTGATCTTTGAAAATAATCATTTTTTTTGCATTTTCATTACCTCTTAATTTTTTTTTGTTTGTTTATATTTTACCTGTTAAAAAAAGCATCATTATGTGATCTTTGATAATAATTATGTAGGAAAGCTTTTTGGTCACAATGATATAGATAATAATTCCCCAAATTGATAATTACTTGAGGCATCACAGCTTAGGTGATCTCAACACAATTTAGATCGACACTCGAAAAATCGATATAAGGATAAACTGAGAAATACTATGGATGCCTCAATAAGATTGTGCTTATCCGAACCGGGTAGAAATGCTTGCAAATTGACTTTCGATGCCAACTAGTGCAACTTATGGTATCAAAATAGATTAATCCTCTGCTTCTATAGAATCACCGATGCCTGGTAAGTATAAAAAAAAAATTTCTATAGAATCATCGTTATTCTCCAGATACTATAAAGAATGATTTCCTTGTTTTCCTTATGCAATAACACACGGAGGGAGAAAACAAGATTTTAAACTCTAACTAAACCTCAATTTCTCATCGTCTAAGATTTTGCTCTCTCGTGGAGCATATTGTTTCACTCTTATATAGCACATTCTGACTCAAGGTTTATCAAAGATCTCCCTATTTTATTTCTCCTACCATTAATTGGCGTTCTACCCTCGGTGTTGGACCCATGACCCTCCAGAAAAGCTAATGGTGTAACTTGGTTAGTGATGATCTGTGGCTCTAATGATGACACGACGCCTTAGCGGGTCAGTTTTTGAGAGAGAAGTATAGTGCAAAAGAAGAAACTTCAATGGCTTCATTGCTTATTTCGTTGCTCAGATTTGACTGTACAAGGGAAATGAGAGACGAACACTTCACCAGTGAAAAAGAGCAGGCGTTGGGTTACCATCACCGGTTGTAGCTGCGCAGATTGGGCGGCACCCATCGGGGGACGTCCAACAACTGCGTCCGCCACCTTAGCCTCCTCTGATCAGGCATGTTCGAATCAACAACCCTGGTGGTCTCACCACTTTCTAAGCTCAGGACGCAGACAAAACACACCCGCCTATTTTGAATCTTCTCACGCTGATCTTTGGCGGCGAAGTAGATGGCATTCCCGTGGAACCCTAAGAAGTCCTCAGCGCTGACTGACACGGACGAGCTTGGGCTCAAGAACAATATACGGTCGTGGATATCCTCCACCTCGACGGCCACCGCCGGCCTGCTTATGCCGCCTGGCTCCAGCCTGAAGACACGGAATCTGAGGGTGATCTTCCAATTTGCAGTCCCGTTGTTGTTGTAATGGCACGCAGCCAGCAGCAGTTCTCCAGCCGATACAACCAAGTAGGTGGGATGATAAGTTCGCGGCACGCAGGACGGCATGGGGTACCATGCGGTGATCGTCGCCCTCCCCGGCGGGCCTGGGTCAACCTGGAGGACCGCCCAGTAGTCATTGTCGCCGTATATCGCGCACAGTGTCCGGTTGCCGTAGGGAACGACGTCGCGCATCCGTAACGTAAGTTGCACCTGAGGATGCGCGTCTCCCGTCCATGATTCGTCACCATGGCGCCACGTAAACCATCTAATGTTCACTGCGCGTGTGAAGAGGACCGCCACGAAGTCCCGGTCGAGCGTGGGATCGGAGGATAATACAGCCTTCTCTATGACAATCAAGGGCCAACCAGCAGCCGACACCTCATCAGTTAACGAAAGACCAGCAAGGTAGGGAAGCCGAATGTCCTCGGCGGTAACGGGGTTGAAGAGGTTGATCAAACGGTCTTTCATGCAGATGAGGATAAGCCAGCCGAAGGAGGTGCCAATGCAGGACATTTTGGCTGTGTTAGGTAGCGGGCGAACATTACCGGCGGAGGCGGCGGTGAGGCGGAAGGCGGGTCCGATTCTTGGTTCGGAGGTGGAGACGAGGAGGAGGAAAGGGAGCTGAGTGGGGAGGTGATCGGGCCGGTGGGGGACGGCGGAGCGCCAGGACTTGCAGACGGCGCGGAATCGGAGATAGTCGTCGACGCTCGTCAAGAATTGGGACGTGAGCTTGATGAGCTGCGAGCGAAGCCCGGCCCACATCGCTCTTCTTGGGACTTCGTCGGCCATCGTGCGTCTCCCTATCTCGATCTCGATCTTAATCGACAACGACGTCTCTTCCGCCCCTTTAAATCCTTTCTGTTGGAATCTTCTTGGTTGGTTAGCCACAGGGAAAGGTAGTGTGCGAGGCGGTTGTAGTTCAAGAGGCACGAAATGCAACGCAACAACAGATACGAGGCGTCGGGGAGAGAGAGAGAGGAGCAGAATGCGGACACGAGAGGTCCAGATTATGTCAACATAAGTATGTGGCCGGCACCGAACGGTTCGTCTATGCGTTTGCGTGCCTCTCTCACATGGTATGGAAGCCGATGTGAGCGCCTTTGGTTCTTGGGATTGCCTGAAACAGAGCATCATGGCAGATGCACAAACAGCAGTTGAGCAAAAAAATAGTCAAAAGTTAAAAGTTCTAATTTAGTACCTATTTACTTATATAAAATGCAAGCAACTCGGAATAATCCGAACCTTTAGATCCTAATTGATAGGACTGATCTTAGCTACAGTGTTTGTTAAGTTGGTTTAATACTGTGTTTGAGCGGTAATACCACTTGACACAATCTTGATGATTGTGTCTGGGTGGTACATTGCCAGACCCTGTTATAGGACACTGAATAGACTAAATAATAGGCTCAATTCAATCCTCATTCAGGTCCAATTACCCTCTAATTGAGTTAGCATTGTTTCACCTCAATACTGACTCAATTAGACCTAAACTAATTGACGAATTATTACAAGTATGAATCATATATTGTCCAGTATATTATTGGTTCATCATAGCTTCATCCAATCCTTCAGCGCATTGTTTTCTTTTGTGGCCTTTTGTCCAATCGACATATTAACCTTTTCAACTCCGATCTCCTTAACGCAATGTCCGCTCTTCTAAGCCTGATGCCTAAACTCATGGCATAAAGCCTTCTACGGATATGTCGACCGACCCTTTGGCTCGACGTCTAATCTTCTGATATGTTCACTCCGACCCAACATCTGATTCCTTCTACTTTAATCGATTTTCCTTTTCTGATCAAAGTTAATCCTGTGTCACTTAAAATGCAGATTAGATCAAAATTCATCATTGATTTCATCATCAAAATCCAAGATTCAACATGTGACACGTCATATTAAGAGACCGAATCAAAATTCTCTCTCTTAATAATATTAAGTTAGTAATTCATCATATAAATCTTGAAAGGTATTAAGTAATTCATCATAAGATAAGGAGATTTCAATTGAGTTATATACCTTATCGTTGAGAGTCATCAAAGTGTAATTCGTCACCTCATCTTCATTGGTTTGCTCTTCATCTTCTATTGCACTTGATTCGTCTCAAATTGTCTTAAGTGCTTTCTTCTTCTTTTATGCTAGTATCTTCTTCTTTAATTGTGGACATTTACTTTTTAAGTACCCAACCTTTTGCATTCATAGCAAGTTATTTAATAAGACCCTAGGGTTTTATCATAGAAGAAAGGGGATGATTACTTCGAGGGAATCGGCCTCCTTGATCAGTTCGAGGGGATCGACCTCCTAGGGTTTGTCAAAAGACTTAATAATATTTCTGTTGAATCTCGGATTTTGATGATGAAACTAATTGATTGTGTTTAGATGTTTAACTGCATTTTGAGTGATGCAGGTCTACTCGATCAGGATTAGATAGTTAATGCAGGAGGAATTGACGTTGCGCTAGAGGAGATCACGTTAGGATATTGGATGGCAGAAGGCTTCGGACGTTGGGCATCAGGCCAAGAGTGGAATTACGCCAAGGATATCGGGGTTGCGGAGGTCAACCGCCGATTGGGCAACAAGCCGCAAGAGAGGACGATGCGCTGAAGAATTGGACGAAGTGCTAACCAATGACGTGCTGGGTAACAGAATGTCAATTTGCGTTATAATAATTGTCTAGATCGGAGTAGAGTTTTGGCTTGTGTGTGCAGGATTAACTACAATGACGATGAAGACATAAAGCGAAACAAAGTGTTGGAGTCAAGCGCGAAGGATTTGTTGCGAGTTCGAGAGTTCGACGGAAGTCCGAAGGTTCGTCGGGAATGCTGTCGGAACTAGTTGAGAATGAGTAGGGAGCTTGCCGAAGGGTTTTTCGGAAGCTCGCCGGAAGGTTCGTTGGAATTCGCGAAGCTCGCCGAGAAAGATCGGAGCTTGCTGAAGAAGCTCGTTGGAACTCGCCAAGATCAAATCGTGAAGTCTAGGAGCTTGCCGGGAGTCCGCAGAATGGTTTCCGAGAGTTCGTCGGAAGACCACCAGAAGTTCGCCGGAAGCTCGCCGGAAAAAGTCTTAACTTACGGACTTTGTAATAGCTTAGGAAATGTCTTTAAATTCGTAGTTAGCATATTAATTAGGGTTAGGATTAGGTGTTAATCCTATAACCCAAGTAGGGGCCAATTGGGCTCGAGTTCGGATTGGTTTGGGCCAAGTTTGGAGCCCAACCAGTGAGTTGAAATAGTGTAGGCGGTGGCACCGCTTGGCTGGGCGGTGGCACCGCCAGTACACTGTCAGTATCAGACATTGACAGGCGGTGGCACCGCCAGCATCGGGAACCAAAGAGAATTCAAATTTTGGAGCCCAAATTTGAATCCTCTTGAGGCCTATAAATACCCCTCAATTCTCAGCTGAGAACACAACCTTTGAGATGCAAGAGATTGAGATAAAAGTCTTAGCAAAGCCTTTAGCAAGTTTTTGTTTTCAATAGCTTGAGTGTTCACCTCCCTCTTTCTCTTTGAAAATTTGTAAGAGAGTGAACCACTTGTAAAAGGTTGTAAGAGGGGTATTTGTCCTTCCCCTTCAAAGTGATTTTGCTAGTGGAAGTTGGGAGCCTTATCGAAGAAGGCTTCGTAAGTGGATGTAGGTCGCATGACCGAACCACTATAAATCAGTTTGCGTTTATCTTATTGTCATTTATATTACTGTAAACCATCTTCACTTTGATGCTCTACTTCTTTGTCTCCTTCTTACGTATGCTTTCAAGTTAAAATGCAATCGAAACGGTTTCAAACGAAACGTTGCTTTTATCGTACGAAGTTTCCGAAAGTGTTTAAATCGTCAAAAGTTTATCGTACTTTACCACTGCACTAATTCACCCCCCCCTCTTAGTGCCGCTCCGATCCTAACAATTGGTATCAGAGCCCGGTATTTCTCATTTCGGATTTACACCCGAGAGAAATAACTCTTTATGGCTTTCAAGAGGGCTTATCGGTTGTTCGTCCACCGTTGTTTAACGGATTGGACTACACTTATTGGAAAACTCGAATGAGAGTTTTCTTGATTTCTATGAATTTGGATTTATGGAATATCATTGAAAACGGTTTTCAACTTCCCTCTAAACCAATGAACGAATGGTCGGATTTGGAGAAGAAGTATTTTTCTTTAAACGCAAAGGCTATGAATGCCTTATTTTGCGCTTTGGACAAAAATGAGTTCAATCGGATTTCTACGTGCGAAATGGCTTTTGATATTTGGCGAACACTTGAAATCACACATGAGGGTACAAGGTACTATTTGTAGTTCCTCTTCCAGTACCTATTTTTTGTTGGGAAATCATGGGGGCGACATCACATGCGCAGCGGAAGAACAAGAAAACAAAATCCCCGATTCCCAAAAAGATGTTCGTCGTCGTGCGAAGATTGGTGCGCAAAATCCGCGAAACATGAAACTGCGTATAGAGTAGATTGTGTTACCTAGGGAGATCGTATATCCCTGTTTCCTTGCAGATCCTTAGGAGAGGGTAAAGGAGGTCAAGCGTCCTCCTCTCTAGCGGTGATCCACACAGCAGGGTTGTGACGACGCTCCTCAAAAACTCCAGGCCTGATCTGAGGTGGAGAGGAAGAGGAGAATAGGAAAGGCAAGCAAAGGCTCTAGCCTATGAGGCTATGAATCCTTCCTATTTATAGAGGTCCCCTGTCAAACCCTAATGGGTCCTCCCCTAGTGGGTATTGGATCTGCATCCAATAAGACAAGGGCTCCGTCGGATATCTCATATCCGAACCTTTACTCATCGCAATCCCTACCATATATGTGTGACCCTCTAGGCCCAATATCGAGCTGGCCGTGAGTCATACCTGTCAGAACTCCTTCTAACTCAGTGAATTATTATCTCTGTAATAATTCACTTGACTCATCGACTACGGAAGTACTAGGCCACTACGCCGTAGTCCCCAGACGATATAGGGGAATCCAATCCATTGGACTTATCTGTCCTCAATTACCGTGTACCTATAATCCCTCATCCATCTAATATCCCAGAGACCGTATATCGAGCATGGTGTTGTCAGACCCATACGGTTTCTACTCGAGTCTCGCTCTAATCGGATTCACCCGGAGAACTCTTTCTCTCTCAACCCGAATGACCCTGGCCAGGGATTTGTCTGAGCAAGAACACATGGGATATTCCTCTCATGACGCTGAGAGTGGATGATCCTCTATCGACACTCAATAGCCCTCGTAAGGTCAACTACCACTCCCAATGACCAGTTGTACTAGATCTGGGATAGCCAAACCTATAAGTCTGGTATCAAAGAGTGGAGCACTCATACAGGACATCCTTGGTGTCTCAAGTCTAAGGACCAGATACACCACTAGGACTACGGAATCGCTGTCTGACAATAAGGCATCATCAACCATCCAGCATTCCGTAAGCAGATCAATCAGTGAACTCATTCTCCAATGAGCACCTGTACTGTATCCCTAGTGTCCCTACACGAGCAGCTATGAGACCAGCTGCATCCATCATATGGACGGGTATACAGCACACCAGTCTATCCGGTTATCACGATGTCCCTCTCGAGTAACCTATGACCGGGATTATTTAGGATATGTGTTTAAAGGTGAATCGATCTCATTATCGTGATCTCATCACGATCCGATTCCCATTGCACAAATCCAAGGACATCACAATATATGTATGCATTTATGCAATAGTTATAAAGTGATATACGCCAAAATATAATAAGTAAAAAGATTATGTATCAAGTCACACGTGCCATCACTCACGTGATTGGCTTGCTGGGCACCTATGACTAGCAATCTCCCACTTGACCTAAAGCCAATCACCTATGTGTCTGATCCCCATCAGACCCCTGTGACGCTCAAAGACAATCTGAGACAACGGCTTTGTCAGTGAATCTGCAATGTTATCTTCGGATGGAACTCTTTCCACTGCTACATCTCCTCGGGCTACGATCTCTCTGATAAGCTGGAACCTCCTCATAACACTTCTGATGAGACCCGGGTTCCCTTATTTGAGTAATCGCCCCATAGTTGTCGCAATATAAGGAGATCGACTCCTCGCTACCCGGCACGACTCCCAAATCTGTGATGAACTTCTTCACCCAGACTCTCTCCTTTGCTACATCTAATGCAGCAATGTACTCCGCCTCTGTGGTCGAGTCAGCAGTGGTATTTTGCTTGGAACTCTTTCAGCACACTGCTCCTCCATTCAAGGTGTACACATACCCTGAATTCGACTTGCTATCATCGACATCAGACTGAAAACTTGAGTCAGTGTAGCCTTCAACCTTAAGGCTATTACCTCCATATACTAGCAAAAGATCCTTAGTCCTTCTCAAGTACATAAGGATACACTTTACTGCTTTCCAGTGCTCCAAGCCTGGATCCGCCTGATACCTGCTCGTGACACTCAGAGCATGCGCTATATCAGGCCTAGTACATAGCATGGCATACATGATAGACCATATTGCTGAGGCATAAGGTATCATATCCATGTTCGCCCTTTCTTAGAATTTTCAATGCCAAACATTTTGACAATGGTTTCTATGTACTTGGACTGGGACAAGCCAAGCATCCTCTTAGATCTATCTCTATAGATTCTAATCCCCAAGATATAGGATGCTTCTCCTAAGTCCTTCATAGAGAACTGTCTAGATAACCAAGCCTTTACCGTGGATAGCATTCCTACGTCATTCCCAATGATCAGGATGTCATCCACATATAACACCAAAAAGGTGATATCACTCCCACTTACCTTCCTGTACACACAAGGCTCATCTTCGTTCTTAACGAAGTCATAAGATCTGATTGCCTCATCAAATCTTATGTTCCAACTTCGGGAAGCTTGCTTTAGTCCATAAATGGATCTAAGCAACCTATACACCTTATCTGTGCAGTTCTTGGATACGAATCCCTCAGGTTGCATCATATACACCTCCTCCTCGAGGTTCCCAATGAGAAATGCGATTTTCACATCCATCTGCCAGATCTCATAATCATAGTGTGCTGCAATAGCCAATAGAATTCTGATGGATTTTAGCATTGCTACGGGTGAGAAGGTTTCGTCGTAGTCAACACCTTGCCTTTGACGATACCCCTTAGCCACTAGCCTTGCTTTATAGGTCTCTACCTTTCCATTTACTCCGATCTTTTTCTTAAAGATCCACTTGCAACCGTTGGGTACAATACCTTCGGGCACATCAACTAGGTTCCAAACCTTATTGGAGTACATAGAATCCATCTCAGAATTTATGGCTTCTTGCCACTTCCCGGAGTCTATACTCATAATAGCCTCCTTGTAGGTCTGAGGATCAATATCCTCAACATCCTCTCCTCTAATATGTCCCACATATCTCTCAGGAGGATGAGATACTCTATCAGACCTGTGTAAAGTTGAAAATTATATATTAGGTACCTGAACAGACTCGGGCTGTAGAGTGGTGCTTGAGCTTGGTTATCCAACCTCGCTCAACTCTATCATTCTCCCACTATCTCCGCCAAGAATGTGTTCCTTCTTAAGGAACACTGCTCTCTTAGCTACAAAGACCTTTTGGTCCTCGAGATGATAGAAATAATACCCACAAGTTTCCTTGGGGTGTCCCACAAATTTGCATCGCTCTGTCCTTAATTCTAACTTATCGAGGTTGTGTCTTTTAACATGGGCAGGGCAGCCCCAAATCTTAACAACCTTAAGATCAGGCTTCTTCCCTTTCCATATCTCATATGGTGTAGACACTACCGACTTAGTTGGAATTCTATTCAGAAGGTAAGCTACGATTTCTAGGGCATATCCCCAGAATGAGATGGGTAGGTCAGCGAAACTCATCATGGACCGTACCATATCTAATAACGTACGATTTCTCCTTTCAGAGACACCATTGAGCTAAGATGTGTAAGGAGGTGTCCATTGGGATAATATCCTATGGTCCTTGAGGAACTGAGTAAACTCCGTACTTAAGTACTCACCTCCTCGATCTGATCGAAGAGTTTTGATACTCTTTCCAGTCTGGTTCTCCACCTCATTCTTATACTCTCTGAATTTCTCAAAAGCCTCGGACTTGTACTTCATTAAGTACACATATCCATACCTTGAGAAATCATCAGTAAATGTACTGAAGTAGGAGTAACCTCCAATGGCATGAGTTGACATGGGTCCACATACATCACTATGTATAAGTTCCAACAACTCAGTGGCTCTCTCTCCAGTTACACTAAATGGAGAGTTGGTCAGTTTTTCACGAAGGCAAGGCTCGCAAGTTACATATGACACATAGTCGAATGGATCTAGATATCCATCATTTAGTAACTTTTGAATCCTTCTTTCATGGATGTGACCTAGCCTACAATGCCACAGGTATGCACTGTTCACTTCATCTCGTTTCCTCTTAGACACTTACATTCATGATATGTGGAGTAGTGTCTTGCATAAACAAACCATTATGCAATGTTCCTTTCGTGATGATCTTATCATCTAATAATATCGAACAACCATTGTTCTCAAAAACAAATTTATATCCACTAACTGTTAAACATGAAATGGAGATAATGTTTTTGATAATAGAAGGAACAAAATAACATGCATCTAATGCAATAAAAGCTCCACTAGGCAGATGTAGGGAGACCTCGCCAACAGCTAATACAGCAACTTTTGCTCCATTACCCATCTTGAGGTCCATCTCGCCTCTCTCTAGTCTCCTAGGCCTTGCTAGAACCTGCAACGAATTGCATATATGATAAGCAGTACCGGTATCCAATACCCATGCGTTATCATAAGAGTTTGACAAATGGAGACTAATCATGAATGTACCTGAAGCTTCATCAAGCTTTTGTTTCGCCCTTTCTGCAAGGTACTCTTTGCAGTTCCTCTTCCAGTGCCCATCTTTACCACAGTGGAAGCATTGGCCTTTGTCCTTTACTGGGTCTTTCTTAGCAACTTTTGCTTTACCTGGTCTGCCCTTGCCCTTTCCCTTCTTAAGGGACCTTTCTGCTTTCCTTTTCTTTCTGGTCTCACCAGTGTAGAGAACTGGCTTCTCTTTCTTAATAGTACTCTCTGCCTCCCTCAACATATTGAGGAGCTCTGGGAGAGTCACCTCAAGCTTATTCATATTAAAATTCATTATGAACTATGAAAAGGAATCTAGTAGGGACTGAAGCACAATGTCCACACACAAGTTATCCTCTAGGACCATTCCTAGACCTGTGAGTTTCTCTATCCACTCAATCATCTTTAGGACATGGTTTTGAACCGGTGTCCCCACAGTCATCCTAGCGCGGAAAATGCTCTTGGATATCTCATATCGTTGAGTCCTTCCCTGTTCCTCAAACAATTTACGGACATGTAGGAGAATGGATCTGGCATCCATCTTTTCATATTGTCTCTGTAACTCAGGAGTCATAGAGCCCAACATATAGCACTGAGCAAGAGTGGAGTCATCAATGTACTTCACATAGCGAGCGATCTCATCCTCGTTTGCCCCTTCTTCGGGCGTAGGTATCACTGTATCAAGGACGTACACGATTTTCTCCGCTGTGAGAACAATTCTCAAGTTATGGAGCCAATCCGTATAATTTGGACCAGTGAGGTGGTTGACATCAAGTATGCCATGTAAGGGATTTAAAAGCGATATTTTCTGAAAATGAAGATGCAGCAGAAATGAATAACATGCAGATTTTGTAAAAAATAAACTATCAAGATATGGACTTCTATCTTAATATGCTCCCACTATTTTACTAACGAGTCACGCGACACCCTCAGCACGTGAAACGGAAGTCTCCGGCAGACTTCTAGTGGGGATCAGGATCCAATCAGCGTCTTAGTGTAACCTCGAGGGACTCGACCAATCACACTAAGCCTAAAAGGTAGGCAACTCTTACCAATCACAACTCCTTGTGATTCCCATCCTGTTCGCCTCCGAATCACCATGGCCTCGAGGGACTCGACCAACCATGATGCTCGGTTAAGTCAACACCTTCGTTACAAGATGAGTCTGATTTGATGATATACCCTCGAGGGACTCGACCAAGTATACCATGCCCTCAGGTCACCGGTGACATCTCTATGTCGTAAGCAAGATAGCGAATCGTGATATAGGTGAGTCTCGAGGGACTCGACCAACTCAACCTACACCGGGAATCGGTTCTTACTCATAACGATGGAAGGTCACGTGGGTCCCGCTATCGCATCCATGCTCTCGCTGCGCCTCCTCATGTGATTACAACTTAATTATAGGCACGTAGGCCTGACAATAAATGAGAAATATAATGGAGGCTCGCAGACCTCAATAATAATAATCACAAGTACACACATCACACGGTCCATGATCATCCGTCCACACATCATACATCACATGTATAAATAATCATCATAAAGTAGGACTACTAGATAATAATAAAAATAATAATCAACTAAACCTTTTAATTAATTAATATTTTTTGAAATTAGAGACATGTAGGGAATTTCTGAATTTATAGGGGTATTTTTGTAATTTGGACAAAAGACAGAAACTGGAATTTCTCAAATTCCGAGGGGTAAAACTGTCTTTTTTCCAAAAAAACCTAATGCCCTACTATCCTTTGCTGTTGCCGCCGCCGCCACCACCCTGCTGGCGGCGGCCTGTGCGGCGGGGCGAGGGCGCTGCCCTCGCCTGCAGGTGGCACGCCCGCTGGCGGTGCTGCCGCTGCAGGTGGGCTCCCCCATCATATGGACGGGTATACAGCACACCAGTCTATCCGGTTATCACGATGTCCCTCTCGAGTAACCTATGACCGAGATTATTTAGGATATGTGTTTAAAGGTGAATCGATCTCATTATCGTGATCTCATCACGATTCGATTCCCATTGCATAAATCCAAGGACATCACAATATATGTATGCATTTATGCAATAGTTATAAAGTGATATACGCCAAAATATAATAAGCAAAAAGATTCTATATCAAGTCACACTTGCCATCACTCACGTGATTGGCTTGCTGGGCACCTATGACTAGCATTTTTACCATAGTGGAAGCATTAGCCTTTGTCCTTTGTCAGGTCTTTCTTAGCAACCTTTGCTTTATCCAGTATACCCTTGCCCTTGTCTTTCTTAAGGGACTTTTCTGCTTTTCCTTTCTTTCTAGTCTCACCAGCATAGAGAACTGGCTTCTCTTTCTTGATAGTGCACTTAGCCTCCCTCAACATATTAAGGAGTTTAGAGAGAGTCACCTCAAGCTGAGAAAAGGAATTTGGTAGGGACTAAAGCACAAGATCCATACACAAGTTATCCTCAGGACCATTCCTAAACCTATAAGTTACTCAATCCACTTAATCATCTTTAAGACATGGTTCTGAACCAATGTCCTCTCAATCATCCTGACATGGAAGACTCTTGGATATCTCATATTGTTGAGTTCTTCCCTATTCTCCAAATAATTTATGAAGATGCAGGAGAATAGATCTGACATCCATCTTTTTATATTATCTTTATAACTTAGGAGTCATAGAGCCCAACATGTAACATTAAGCAAGAGTGGAATCGTCTATGCACTTTATATATCGAGTGATATCATCTTTGCTTGCCCCTTCCTCGGGCATAGGGATCACTGTATCAAGGACATATATGATTTTCTCCATTGTGAGAATGATTCTTAGGTTGTGGAACCAATCTGTATAATTTGGACCAGTAAGGTGGTTAACATCAAGTATGCCATATAAAGGATTTGAAAGTGACATATTTCTAACAATAGTATAAATAAATAACATGTAGACTATGTAAAAAATAAATAAATAAGATATGGACTTCTATCTTGACATGCTCCCACTATTTTTTTAGCGAGTCATGTGACACCCTCAGCACATGAAATGAAAGTCTTCAATATCTAGTGAGGATCAGGATCCAATCAATGCCTTAGTATAACCTTGAGGGACTCGACTAATCACATTAAGCCTAAAAGACAGGCAACTCTTACCGATCATAACTCTTTGTGATTCTCGTCCTAGCCTTCGAACCACCATGGCCTCGAGGGACTCGACCAACCATGATGTTTAGTTAAGTCAACACCATCATTACAAGATGAGTCTGATTCGATGATATACCATCGAGGGACTCGACTAAGCATATCATGTCCTCATGTTATCGGTGACATCTCTATGTTGTAGGCAAGATAGCGAATCACGATATAGGTGAGTCTCGAGGGACTTGACCAACTCAACATATGTTGGGAATCGGTTCCTACCTCTAACGATGGAAGGCCATGTGGGTCAATCTAATTGTATCACATTTACCGATTTAATATTATCAAGAGAGGAGATTTTACGGGGTATAACTATCATTTTTCAAAAACCCTAAACCCTTGCCTTTGTTGCCTTATGGGAGATTCTGGCTACGGGCGTAGCGTCCGCAAGCATCACCCCCCCGTGTTGTTACTGTGGGTGCCGCCCGCCCGTAGGCACCACCCGTGTGGTTGCCTACCTACGGCCCGTAGGCTGTCGGCCGTCGGTCGTAACCAACTGACTGTCATAGATGGCCAAGGCTACAAGTAGCCTTTGGCCATTCTGTGAGAGCAACAAGGGCTGCCCTTTCTCACCTTTTGCGTTAATAATTTTGACTTCAAAATCTTTTCTAAGACACAACACACATAGTTCAAAACTAATCTTTTACATAAACAACCTAGCTCTAGTACTGCTATAGGAAAATATAGGGGTGACATCACATGCGCAATGGAAGAGCAATAAACAAAAAAACCTAAATTTCCAAAAAGGTGTTCGTCGTCGTGCGAAGATTGGTGCACAAAACCCGCGAAACCAAAAATCACATACGAGATAGTGTTTTACCTAGGGAGATCATATATCCTTGAAATCTTATAGATCTATAGGAGAGGATGAAGGAGGTCAAGTGCCCTCCTCTCTAGCGGTTATCCATGTTAGGAAAAGGTCGGCACTAAGAGGGGGGGGGGTGAATTAGTGCAGCGGATAAAAATGTCGGTTTTGTAAAATCTTCGTTCGTCGAAAACCGAAATCGAAAATATGCTTGACTTGAAAGTGTGTTCATAAACGTATTGAAAGCAGTAAGTAAGTAAAGTGGTTTGCAATAAAGTAAATTGCACAAAAGAAAAAAAAACCAAATTTTTATAGTGGTTTGGTCGTCGTAACCTACATCCACTCCACTGATTCCTCTTCTGTCGAGGCCATCGGCATCCACTATCAGTCTTCCTTTAATAGGCGAAGACCAACCACCTTTTACAGCTCGATTCTCCTTTTATCGGGATTAGGAGATAACCCTTACACCCCCACTTACTCCTCTCTTAAACTATTATAACACTTAGAAGAGGGAGAGGAGATCACACAAGATTTCAGCGGCGTTTCTTTCTTTTTCACTCTTAATACTTGTGTATGTTAACCAGGGATGAGAGGGATACTTATAGGCCTTAAGTTGATTCAAACTTGGAGCCTAAAAATATCCCATCTGGGTTTCCTAAGTACGGGTGGTACCACCGTCTGTGTTGGGTGGTACCACTACTAGTGTCAGTATGACATTGACATTGTCCAGATTAGTAGTACCACTGCCTAACGGTCTCTCGGAGACTATGTCTAGGCAGTACCACTGCCCAGACCAACGGTACCATCGCTTGACACAGTCTTGGAGACTGTGCCATGACAGTGCTACCTCTTGGGTCATTCTTTAGGCTTTTCATTGGGCCCAACATAGTCCTTACATGGGCCCAACTGGCCCCTAATTGAGTTGGCCTAATTCTAATCTTAATTATGTACTAACTATGAATTCTAAGGCATACTTAAGCTAAATAAGTTCGTAAGTCTAGGTTTCTTCCGGCGAACTTCCAATGATCTCTCGGCACTGTTCCAACGGACTCCCGGTAAGCTCCAGGACTTTATAACGATCTTCTTGTTGAGTTTCGATAAGCTTTTCTGGCAAGCTCTGAGACTTCTCGGTTAATTCCAATAGAACTTCCGATGAACATCTGGACTTCCGACAAACTCTCGAACTATTAAATCTCGTATTTTGATGATGAAACCAATTGATATGTGTTTATGATTTAATATGCATTTTGAGTGACACAGGATGCTTTGATCAGGATGAGACAATTAAAGCAATATAAATCATGTTGTGCCGGGGGAAATATGTCAGAAGATTGGACGTTGGGCTAGAGGAACGGTCGACGTATCAACAGAAAGCTTCGAGCCATGGATTCGAGCATTGGGCCAAGAAAAGCGGATATTGCACCAACGATATCAGAGTTGCAAAGTCAACTGGCCGATTGGGCAATAGGCCGCAAGAGAGGACGATGCACCGAAGAATCGAACGAAGCGTCGAGGGACCAATGACATGCCGAACAACTTGATTAATGCTTAGTATTAATTGTCTAGATTGAAGTATATTTTACATGTGCAGGATTAACTACGATAGCAAGGTATGAAGTAAAATGAAGTCCCGGAGTCAAGATCGAGATCACATTGGAAGTTCAAGAGTTCGTTGGAAGTCCGGACGTTCGTCGGAAGTTCTGGAGGAACCAGCCTAGAAGTCTCATAGCTTGCCAGAGAAGCTTGTCAAAACTCACTAAGAAGATCATCATGAAGTCCAGGAGCTTTCCGGGAGTCCGCTGGAATATTACTGAGAGATCGTTAGAAGTTCGCTGAAAGATCGCCGGAAGCTTGTCGGAAGAAAACTTGACTTACGGACTCCGTTTAGCTTAGTAAATATCTTAAAATTCATAGTTAGCACATAATTAAGATTAAAATTAGGCAAATCCAATTAGGGGACAGTTGGGCCCAATTTTGGGCTGGTTGGGCAACGAGAAAGGCCCAAACAATGACCAAACAGGTGAAACCGTCGTGGCACAATCTCCGAGACTATGTCAGGCGATGGTACCGCCAGTCTGGGCGGTGATACCACCCAGCACAGTCTTCTAAACAATGGTACCGCTAGACTGGGTGGTGGTACCGCCCAGTGTCATACTGCAGGCGGTGCTACCGCCCAGAACAGTCGGTGGTACCACCCATACCCTAAAATTTCGAGGGTTTGAATTTTGGGCTCCAAATTTGTATCCATTTGGGGCCTATAAATACCCCATCTATTCTTGTATGGATTAGTAAGAAATATTGAGCAAAACTCTGTAATTCTAAAGTTGTAAACCTTAGAAAGTTGAGTTCCCTCCTCCCAAAGCTTAGAGAGAGTTCTAAGGGAGGTGTGAGAGGGATACCTTGTAAAAGAGGGTTGTAAAAAGTTATCTCATAAACCTATGAAAAGGAGAAGAGGAGTGTAAAAGGGTAGTTGGTCTTTGCCCATTGAAAGAAGACCGATAGTGGATGCCGGTGGCCTTGACGGAAGAGGAATCGGCGAAGTGGATGTAGGTCACGACGACTGAATCACTCTAAAATCTAGTTTACATTTCTTTGAGCAATTTATTTTTACTGCAAACCTCTTTAATAGTTCACTGCTTTCAATACATTTACGAATGTGTTTCAAGTTAAGATATTTATGAAATGGTTTTACGTCAGAATCCGATTTTATCAAAATGAAGTTTTTAAACCAACATGATTTTACCACTGCACTAATTCACCCCCCCTCTTAGTGCGCTCTTGATCCTAACACGAACTCCAAACAAAATCATGTTCTTGACTCCGGGACTTCATTTTGCTTTATGCCTTGCTATTGTAGTTAATCTTGCACATGTAAAAACATACTTCGATTTAGACAATTATTACTAAGCATGAATCATGTTATTCGGCATGTCATTGGTCCATTGACGCTTCGTCTGATTCTTCGACGCATCGTCATCTCTTGTGGCCTATTGCCCAATCGGCCAGTTGACCTCCGCAACTCCGATATTCTTGGTGCAATATCCACTCTTCTTGGCCCGATGCCCGAATCCATGGCCCGAAGCTTTTTGTCGATACGTCAACTGATCCTCCGGCTCGATGTCTAATCTTCTAACATATTCACTCCGGCCCAACTTGATTCTTCCTGCTTTAATTGTCTTACCCTGATCGAAGCTTTCTGCATCACTCAAAACACAGATCAAATCATAAACACTTATCGATTGATTTCATTATCAAAATCTGAGATTCAATAATCCACACTGTAGGGGCTACGAAAATGCTCCTTAAATCATTGCTCAAATCTCCTTCCCTACTGTCCTACTATTTAAGGAGGAGAAGAGGAGGTGAAAACCAAGAAGCCTAGCCTATGACTATTTGGTTCTCTCCTATTTATAAAGGCCCTATATCAACTTAGCCCTAATGGATCCTACCCTACTAGGTATTAGATCTTTATCAATTACCCAAGCCTCTTAGACTAGTGAGTCTCTACCCAATAATCTCTTATTAGCTCTTATTAGATCTTATCTATAGGATCTAATAATTTAAGGGCTTAATGGATATCCAATAAGATAAGGTCTCTAACGAATATCTCATATCCGAACCTCTAATCATCGTAACACCTACCATATGTGTGTGACCCTCTAGGCCCAATATCGAGCTAGTCATGAGTCATACCTATTAGAACTCATTCTAGCTCAATGAATTATTATCTCCATAATAACTCACTTAACTCATTGATTGCGGAAGTACTAGGCCATTATTCTATAGTCCCTATACGATATAGGGGAATCCAATCCTTTGGACCTATCTATCGTTAGTTACCATATATTTATAGTCCCTCATCTATTTAATATCCCAAAGACCATATGCCAAACATGGTGCTATCAGGCCCATATAGTTTCTCCTCGAGTCTAGCTCTAATCGGATTCTCCCGAAGAACTCTTTCTCTCTTAATTTGAATGACCTGGTCAAAGATTTGTCTGAGCAAGAACACATGAAATATTTCTCTCATAATACCGAGAGCGGATGATCCTCTATTGACACTCAATAGCCCTCATAAGGTTGGTTGTCACTCCCGATGATTGGCTATACTAGATCTAAAACTTATAAACCTATAAGTCCAGTATCAAAGAGTGGAGTACTCATACAGGACATCCTTAGTGTCTCAAGTCTAAGAACCAAGTACGCCACTAGGATGACAAAATCATTATTTGACAATGAGGTATCACAAACCATCTAGCATTCTATAAGCGGATCGATCAGTGAACTCATTCTCCAATGAGCACTTGTACTATAGCCCTAGTGTCCTCACACGAGCAGCTATGAGATCAGCCGCCTCCATCATATAGACGGGTATATAGTACATCAGCTTGTTTGGTTATCTCGATGTCCCTCTCGAGTAACCTATGACCAAGATTATTTAGGGTCTGTGTTTAAAGGTGAATCGCTCTTATTATTATGATCTCATCACAATTCGATTCACATTGCATAGATTCATGTACATCACAATATATTTATATAACAAATAATATAAAGTAAGAAAATGTCATAATAATAATAAGCAAAAAGACTAGTCAAGTCACAAGTGCCATCATTCATGTAATTGGCTTGTAGGGCACCTATGACTAATAAAAAGAAGATCAGTAGTGATAACCAGTAGCCATGAGTGAAAAGGAATTGAGAGTAGATGTAGGTAGGGACGATCGAACCACTATAAATCTAGTTTGTATTTCCTTTGTACTTTTCATTCCTATTACAAATTGATTTACTTGCTCATTATTCTTATGCATGTTTTAAGTTAAACTCATTTCTGATATGGTTTTCATTGAATAAGTTTTCAAATTGGCTCATCTTTTCAAAAGCATTAATTCACCCCTCCCCCCCTCTTAGTGTCTTTATGGTCCTAACAGTTGGTATCAGAGCCAAGTCATTTGGTTTAACACTCAAGATATATTAAATGACTTTTTACGACAATCAAGAGGGTCACTTTATCACTCGTCCTCCTATGTTCAAATAGGATGAACTACATGTATTGAAAAACATGAATGAGAATTTTCTTGCTTTTTATGGATTTCAGTTTATAGAATGTTGTTGAATTTGGTTTTCAAAAACACTCTAAACCAATGAATAAATGGAATGATTTTGAGAAGAAAATGTTTTTGTTAATACCTAAAGCTATGAATGCTTTATTTAATGCTTTGGACAAAAATAAGTTTAGTTATATTTCGACTTGTGAAACTGTACACATGATATTTGGCACACACTCGAAGGTACTCATGAAGGCATAAGTAGAGCTAAAGAATATAAGATTAATCGTTTAGTACATAGTTTTGAATTATTTCGAATAAAGCCAAGTGAAACAATTGGTGACATGTACATCCGTTTTACGGATGTTGTCAATTGTTTAAAAGCTCTTGGTAAAAGTTATATTAATCTTGAACTTGTTAATAAAATTTTACGATCTCTTCCAAAAAATTAGGATCCAAAAATAAATACTATTCAAGAAGCAAAGGACTTGAACTATTTTTCTCTTAAAAAACTCATAGGATCATTAATGACCTATAAAATGACTTGCAAGACACACAATGAACATAAGAAAAACATTCCAAAAAACATGAAGTATATTATATTTAGAACAAAAGAAAACCACTCGAGTGAAAGCTCAAGCGATGATGATGACAAAGAAATCCTCACAAAAAAAATTAAAACATTTATAAAATAGGAATCTAAGAATAAAAATGAACTTAAAAGGGACACAATAATGTTAGGATCCCTTTATTTTCTAAGCTTTTGATTAATATTTATTGAGTCTATTTAGTTCAATTAGAGTCGGGTAGAGGTTTATCTAATATTTATTTATTATTAGAGTCCAAGTCCTGGTGGACTTTGGGTGGAACTTTATAAATAGTGATGTAACCATTTCTCTTTGGCAGTCAATGAAATATTATTAAGTCTTTTGACAAACCCTAGGAGGCTAATCCCCTCGAAGTGATCATCCCCTTTTCTCCCATTTTTTCCATGATAAAACCCTAAGGTCTTATTATTTGGTATCAAAGCAGCGATCCTCGCTACAATTATCTTCATCTTCAAAAAAAAAAAAAAAGAGAGAAGAAGAAGATCTGTAGCCATGAACCTTGCTTCCCCTATTTCTGACCAACCCACCCATCGCCGTTGCTCTCTGGCTAGCGACTGACTCTGCCCTGCTTCCCGGCCAGAGTCCATTGTCGCCCGTCGCCTCCCACCCGAGCCACCACCACTGCTAGGAGACGACGTTGCCAGTGTCCCATCCTGCCGCAGCCCCGCTCCCCTTCTTCACCACCGCTGCAGGGCAACCCATTCTCCACCGCCGTCGTCGCTCCCCGGCCACCAACCTCCCCCTCTCCAATACTATCGCTGCTTCTCGGACAGGGCGACTCACCTCCCCACCGTTGCCCCTGCTTCCCGATAGCCCACACCCCTACTTCAGCCCATCGCACCCCTGCTTCCCTTCTTCCCCACCGTCGCTGCAAGGCAACTCTTTCTCCACTGCCATTGCTCCCCAGCCAGAGACCTTTGCCTCCATGCTGCCCCATCTCACTCGAGCGAGAAGGGCCACGACAACTACTTCGCAAACAACGGACCACCCCCTCATCGCTTCTACCATCGGCGACACTGCCCCTAGCCGCACCACCATCGCTGCCTCCCCTTGGTCATAGCTTTAACTGCTCGATCCTTTAGCATCGCTATTTCTGTGGTGTGATAGAAACAGAGCAGGCGCTGATCCCTCTACTACCATAGGCGTCGGTTGCCACAACCACCGCCGTAACTTCCTAGCCAGCGACGACCGCCGTCTGCCTCCCAATTGGAACCCTGGCTGCCTCCCCTTGGGTCACAGTCACAGCCGCTCGACCACCGTAGTTTCCCGGCCGGTAGCCACGAACCATTGCAACTCCCCGACCAGTGATGACCGTTGCCCGCATCCCAACAGCGACCCTTGCTGCCTCCTCCTCGACCACTGCTGCCACTGCTCCTCGACCAGCGACCTTCCCTCCTCACATCCTTGCGCCGCCCTACCTCAACCCCAGTAGCGCACGCACCACAGATTCCCCTTCTCAACCCTGGCCACTTCAATGCTGCATCCCTCCTCACGGTGACATAAACAGGGTAGCAACTCTTCCTCCTCGTAGTGACCGCAGCACTACCCTCAACGTCCGCTTCCTTGACAACTTTACATCGATAGTGCTAATGCCCTTTACCAGACATCAGAAATAAGAACTAGGGATTATAGATTTACAGTCTTATGTAATGGCTACCGATAACTCAATGAAAGCACAAATGGAAGCATTGGAAATTAGAATTGAGAACCGACTGCAAGAAACACTTAATGATTTTAAAAAGAGGTTACTGGAGAGCCTTGGCAAATTTCAACAAGATGTGAGCTTAAGTTCTACGTTGAATAGATTTGGAGATATAGGAAAAGGGCCCCAAGATTGTGATACAAACTACCCATGCATTAAAGTAGAATTTCTGAGATGGGAAGATAGGGATTCGACCAGTTGGATCTCTAGGGCATAAATTTTTTTTTATTTTCACAGGACCCTAGAAGAATCCAAGGTAGAAATAGCCTCAATCCAGCTAGATAGAAATGCAATCCAATGGTATGATTGGTATGAAACTTGCCACAGAGTTCCCTCGTGGGAGCAGTTCAAGAGAGGGCTTCTTGTTCGCTTTGGCCCATTAAAATATGAGAACGTTGATGGACAACTCGTCAAAATTCGTTAGAATTATATGGTGTTGGAATATCAGAGTAGGATTGAAAAATGGTCAAATCAAGCTGGAGATTAGTTTGAATGATAACTCGTGTGTGAAGTTAAGGCTCGTCAACCCCGCACTATGATAGCTGTGATCTCATTTGCACGCCTACATGAGGAAAAAATCAGTAGGGAAAATCATCGAAACAAAAGTGACCACAAACATATGATCAACAAGCCACCCACCCCATATATTCCCAACCGTAACCCTAATACCTGAAGGCTAACCTGAGAAGAACTCAAGGAAAGATCAATGAAGGGTTTGTGCTGGCACTGTGATGAAAAGTAGAGTAGGGAGTACCGATGTAAACAAGGACAACTTCTTATAATTGAACCAATTGTAGAGGAACAGGAAGCTAAGAACGTGGACTCCGATCATAAAGGTATGTATCCTAATAAAGATGTTGGACCTATCATACATATAGTGCATGCATTAACCAACTACTATAACCCACAAACTATTAAAGTTGGAGGAACTATGGAACATCAACATATTATAGTTTTGATTTATACTAGTAGCATTAACAATTTTATGGACAGTAAGACTGCTGACCGATTGGCCTACCACATTGAAGGTTGTGACAGATTCGAAGTAAAGATCATTGATGGATGGATTTTAACTTGTGATAGCAAATGTTCAAAGATAAAATTGATTATACAGGGCCAGGAGTTTCTTGCAATGATTACTACACTGAAATACTGACCTATTGCTTATACTATCAAAAAGTGGGGACCATACTTACTTGATCAATGGGTTGTGATACATTACAGATAGTCTATGACTAAAGTGTTGAAAGAGAAGCTCCTTGAGTTTGATGTTGCTCAACCTTGAGGACAAGGCTGATTTGAAGGGGGAGGAATTGTTAGGATCCCTTTATTTTCTAAGCTTTTGAATAATATTTATTGAGTCTATTTAGTTTAGTTAGAGTAGGGTAGAGATTTATTTAATATTTATTTATTATTAGAGTCAAAGTCCTAGTGGACTCTAGGTGGAGCTCTATAAATAGTGATGTAACCATTTCTCTTCGACAAACAATGAAATTGTTAGGATCGGAGCGGCACTAAGAGGGGGGAGTGAATTAGTACAGCGGTAAAGTACGATAAACTTTTGACGATTTAAACACTTTCGGAAACTTCGTACGATAAAAGCAACGTTTCGTTTGAAACCGTTTCGATTGCGTTTTAACTTGAAGGCATACGTAAAAAGGAGACAAAGAAGTAGAGCATCAAAGTGAAGATGGTTTGCAGTAATATAAATGACAATAAGATAAACGCAAACCGATTTATAGTGGTTCGGTCATGCGACCTACATCCACTTGCGAAGCCTTCTTCGATGAGGCTCCTAACTTCCACTAGCAAAATCACTTTGAAGGGGAAGGGCAAATACCCCTCTTACAACCTTTTACAAGTGGTTCACTCTCTTACAAATTTTCAAAGAGAAAGAGGGAGGTGAACACTCAAGCTATTGAAAACAAAAACTTGCTAAAGACTTTGCTAAGACTTTTATCTTAATCTCTTGCTTTTCAAAGGTTATGTTCTCAGCTGAGAATTGAGGGGTATTTATAGGCCTCAAGAGGATTCAAATTTGGGCTCCAAAATTTGAATTCTCTTTGGTTCCCGATGCTGGCGGTGCCACCGCCTGTTAGTGTCTGATACTGACAGTGTACTGGCGGTGCCACCGCCCAGCCAAGCGGTGCCACCGCCTGGCTCTCAGGTTATAGGCGGTGCCACCGCCTAATCTGGTAGTGCCACCGCCTAATCTAGCGGTGCCACTGCCTACACTATTTCAGCTCACTGGTTGGGCTCCAAACTTGGCCCAAACCAGTCCGAACTCGGGCCCAATTGGCCCCTACTTGGGTTATAGGATTAACACCTAATCCTAACCCTAATTAACGTGCTAACTACGAATTTAAAGATATTTCCTAAGCTATTACAAAGTCCGTAAGTCAAGACTTTTTCCGGCGAGCTTCCGGCAGTCTTTCGACGAACTCTCGGAAACCATTCTGCGGACTCCCGGTAAGCTCCTAGACTTCACAATTTGATCTTGGCGAGTTCCAACAAGCTTCTTCGGCAAGCTCCGATCTTTCTCGGTGAGCTCCGCGAACTTCCATCGAACCTTCCGTCGAGCTTCCGAAAAACCCTTCGGCAAGCTCCCTACTCATTCTCAGCTAGTTCCGGCAGCATTCCCGACGAACCTTCGGACTTCCGTCAAACTCTCGAACTCGCAACAAATCCTTCGCGCTTGACTCCAACACTTTGTTTCGCTTTATGTCTTCATCGTTATCATAGTTAATCCTGCACACACAAGCCAAAACTCTACTCCGATCTAGACAATTATTACAACGCAAATTGACATTCTATTGCCCGACACGTCATTGGTCGGCGCTTCATCCAATTCTTCAGCGCATCGTCCTCTCTTGCGGCTTGTTGCCCAATCGGTAGTTGACCTCCGCAACCCCGATATCCTTGACGCAATTTCGCTCTTGGCCTGATGCCCGACGTTCGAAGCCTTCTACCATCCAATATCCTAACATGATCTCCTGTAGCGCAACGTCAATTCCTCTTACGTTAACTGTCTAATCCTGATCGAGTAGACCTGCATCACTCAAAATGCAGTTAAACATCTAAACACAATCAATTAGTTTCATCATCAAAATCCGAGATTCAACAGTCTCCCCCTTTTTGATGATGACAACTAATTGATGACTAACGGAGTTAACCTTAACTCCCCGGAGTTTAACCAAACTCCCCCTATCAATATGTCATTGATAGAACACTTGGATTATCCCAAATCCAAGTAACATTCATCACATGTTATGAAAAACATTTAAACCATCATGCAAATATATATAAAATATTCGATTCAATGCATGAAGTCATCAATATACTTCTCCCCCTATGTCATCAACAAAAAGGAGAAGTAGCTCTAGCTATTTTAAAAGATATGCAAGTTTTTGCAACATGAAGCTAGATTTTCATCACAACATATAAGCACAAAGCATAGCAAGATTCTTAAGTTCAATCATGGCAATTCAACACTTGCTTCTTGTGCAAGATTACACTTTGCTTTTCTTTGCATGTTCTAACTAGCAAAAGCTTTCTCCCCTTTGTTTTTGTCGAAAAGAAGGGAAGAGTACAAGCTAGCCAGCATTTGCCTTGAGCTAGCAATCTTTCTCCCCCTATGTCATTGTCGAAAAGAAGGAGAGGAACCAATGATTTAGACTTTTACATAAATTATGAATTTGCATCAATCAATATTTCAATCATCACATGATATATACAAGACAAAAATGCAAAGAAATCATGTCATGAAAGACATCAATTGTTAAACATGATATGATAATAGTCTTAAAAATTTCAATTTGCGAAACATGTGATACATTGAGATACTAAAAAATTTAATGCGATACTTTTAAGGATGTCAACCTATTTTTGATACAAAGCATGGCAAGAGCAATTATATTGCAAGTTTTCTAAGTTTTGCATTTTTTGCTTCTTTCGAGATAGCAATTATTTGCTTCTCTACAAGCTAGCAACTTTTACGATATGCAAGTTTTACTATATACAAGCTAGCAAATTTAAAGATGTGCAAGTTGGCATATTTGCTTTTCTTTGCAATGTGCATGATAGTATTTCTTTGTAATGTTCAAGATAGCAAATTGTACATCATGCTAGCTAGCAAATTAAAGATGTTCAAGAAAGCAAGCTCTTTCTTCTCTTTTGAGAAGTGTCATTTTTGCTTCCTTAGCAAAATACCAAACTAGCAAGGGACCATGTTTTACATGAGGCAAGCAAACAATTTGGCAAGTGTTACATTTGTATCTTTTCGTTAGATGTGCAAGAAAGTAAGCAAGTTTTTGCATTTTCTTGACTTGTGCAAGATAGCTAATTTCTCTTTGAGATGACTTTTTACATCAATTCAAGATAGCATATTAGCAACTCTTTCTCTCCCTTTGTCATTGGCAAAAAGAAAGGAAGATTCAAGTTATGAATATCAAAATAATAATTTTATCATGAATATTTCATCACTGCGTGCATCATTATTGCATGCATAATACCAAATCATCATATATATTTTCAAAACATATAAACTCATCATTATATGCATGATTCCAAATCATCATTCATATCATTTCAATCATTGTTTTAATCATCACTATAACTCATCATGCACAAAATGTAAAATCATCTAACATGATACAAACATTTAGTTTTAAAATATTTATCACTATTTTCATGTATGATACCATTTTTCATATTGAATATATCATCACAATAAAAAGCAATTGCATGCATAATTTCAAATCATAAATGTTTCAAATCATGATGGTATTAACTTGTCAAATTTCATCCTACCATTCATAATCATAACTTTTCATTTGTATGCATCAAAATAATATCAAGAGTATTTCATGTAGTTTTAAAATATTTAGTTTTAGTTTTAAAATATTTAGTTTTAAAATATTCAAACTAATCCAAGAGGATGATACAAACATTTAGTTTTAAAATATTTATCACTATTTTCATGTATGATACCATTTTTCATATTGAATATATCATCACAATAAAAAGCAATTGCATGCATAATTTCAAATCATAAATGTTTCAAATCATGATGGTATTAACTTGTCAAATTTCATCCTACCATTCATAATCATAACTTTTCATTTGTATGCATCAAAATAATATCAAGAGTATTTCATGCATAATTTTATATCACCACATAAGGAATATCAAGAAGAAAGTAATTGGGTGATACGACAAACATTTCATGAATACAAGGAATTGCATAAAAATCATATCATGAAAGATTAGAACATGTGAATACCAAAAGACATAATTTCTTTTTGAAAAAACCTACTCATAATTAATCAAAAGAAAATCTTACGAGATCGATTAATGAAAAAATCTTGATTCGTAATAAATCTTAATTTGTAAATATCACGGAATCAAGATCATGATTTTGGATAAAACTCATTCAAATTCAAATCACCAAAAATCATTTTTATGGTTCACAAAATTCGTAACATAAGTAGATTCATGATTTCATTAATAATATATTTTCTCTTTTTTAGGTATTTCATTTTAAGTGATTGATTTCATGTTAACATGCTTTTTCATTTATGTTAAATAAAAACATGCATCAACGTTTAGGATCGAAAAATAAATTTCATCATAAAACCATCAAGATCAATAGATTCTCAAAAATGAATTATTAGGATCAAGAAAATCCGAAAATAAAATTAAACACTTTCATGTATTCGGACATGGTTTTGCTATAGATTTTCAAATTCAATCATGAAGTTAAAAATGCTCATGATCATGGATATTTTTGTATCCAAAACAAATAATTTCTAACATGTTATTAAGGCATGTAATAGTGTAAAATCATCAAGATACACATGCATGGATTAATCCTAAGCACTATCACATATCGTATTTTTGAAGTTGGAACATAAGATTTAATGAGGTAATCAGATTTTATGACT
Source organism: Musa acuminata AAA Group (assembly GCF_036884655.1). Taxonomy (NCBI): domain Eukaryota; kingdom Viridiplantae; phylum Streptophyta; class Magnoliopsida; order Zingiberales; family Musaceae; genus Musa; species Musa acuminata. Next base: position 14,827,354 of record NC_088338.1, on the reverse strand, counting down.
TCGTTAAGAATAAAGATAAGTCTTGTGTATATAGGAAGATAAGTGGCAGCGTAATCACCATTTTGGTGATATATGTGGATGATAACATAATCATTGGGAATGATATAGAGATGCTCTCTAAAGTAAAAGCTTGGCTATCTAGGCACTTCTCCATAAAGGACTTAGGGGATGCATCTTACATATTAGGGATTCAGATCTATATAGATGGATCCAAGAGGATGATTGGTTTGTCCTAATCCAGGTACTTAGACAACATTGTCAAAAGATTTGAAATGAAAAATTTCAAAAGATGTCTCATACCGATAAGATACGAGATATCGCTTTCTAGGAGTATATCCCCAAAGACTTCTGAAGAAAGGGTAGACATAGATATGATACCCTATGCCTTAGTGACAGGGTCTATCATGTATGTCATGCTATGTACTAGGCCTGATATGGTGCATGCTCTGAGTGTCATGAGCAGGTATCAAGCAGATCCAGGCTTAGAGCATTGGACAGCAGTAAAGTGTATCCTTAAGTTCTTAAGAAGGACTAAGGAGTATTGGTATATAGAGGAAATAGCCTCAAGGTTGAGGGCTACACGGACTAGAGCTTCCAGTCCGATGTAGATGATAACAAGTCTAATTCAAGGTATGTGTTCACCCTGAATGGAGTAGTAGTATGTTAGAAGAGTTCCAAGCAAGACACTTCTACTGATTCGACCATAGAGGCGGAGTACATTGCTGCGACAGAGGTAGCAAAGGAGGGAGTCTGGATGAATAAGTTTATCACAGATCTAGGAGTCGTGTCAAGTAACGAGGAGTTGATTCTCTTATATTGTGATAACAATGGGGTGATTGCTCAAGCGAAGGAACCTAAGTCTCATCATAAGTCAAAGTACGTTTTGAGGAGATTCCATCTTATCATAGAGATAGTCGCCGAGGAGAGGTGGTAGTGAAAAGAGGTCCATTCGAAGATAATATTGTAGATCCACTAACAAAGTTATCTCAAATTGTCTTTGAGCATCACGGGAGTATGATAGGGATCAGACACCAGTGATAGGCTTTAGGTCAAGTGGGAGATTACTAGTCATAGGTGACTTGTAAGCCAATCACGTGAGTGATGACACGTGTGACTTAACACGTAGTCTTTTTGCTTATTATTATTATAATATTTTCTCACTTGATATTTCTTATTGTATAAATATATTATGATGTCTATGAATCTATGCAATGGAAATCGGATCGTGATGAGATCACGATAATGAGATTGATTCAACTTTAAACACAGACCTAAATAATATTGGTCATAGGTAACTCAAGAGGAAAATTGAGATAACTGGACATACTGGTGTTATGATCGGAGCGGCACTAAGAGGGGGGGGTGAATTAGTGCAGCGGATTAAAACTCGTAAGTTTGAAATCGATTTCGTAAATGTGTAGAGATTTCGATTCGACAAAAGGATGACTTAGTAAAAGTAGCTCAAGTAAAGGAAGGAGATGAAAACTGAAAGTTTGCTGCTAAGTAAATAAATGTTTCAGAAAGTTAAACACTCACATATTCAAGGAACACAATAATTTAAAGTGGTTCGGTCAAATGACCTACATCCACTTACAAAGACTTCTTCGATGAGGCTCCCAACTTCCACTAGCAAATCACTTTGAAGGGGAAGGACCAAATACCCCTCTTACAACCTTTTTACAAGTGGTTCACACTCTTACAGATTTTTCAAAGAGAAAAAGGGAGGTGAACACTTAAGCTATTGAAAACAAGACTTTGCTTAAAGCTTTTTCTCAATTTCTAACTTCTCAAAAAGGTGTCTTCTCTGCAGAGAATTGAGGGGTATTTATAGGCCCCAAGAGGATTCAAATTTGGGCTCCAAATTTGAATTACTTTTGAGTTTCCCGGTGCTAGCGGTGCCACCACCTGTCAGTGGCGGTGCCACCGCCTGTTAGTGTCTGACACTGACAGTGTACTGCCGGTGCCACTGCCCGACCTTTCGGATTTTGGGTGGTGCACCGCCCAGTCCGACGGTACCACCACCCAACCTTTCAGGTTTTGGGCGGTGCCATCGCCCGACCTTTCGGGTCACTAGTTGGGCTCCAAATTTGGCCCAAACCAGTACATATTCAGGCCCAGTTGGCCCCTAACCAGGTTATAGGATTAACCCTTAATCCTAACCCTAATTATATACAAACTACGAAATCAAGACATAGTCCTAAGCAAGTTTTTAACCGGCAATGTCGAGTTTCCTTCCAGCGAGCTTTCCGGCGAACTTCCGATACACCCTTGGATTTCTTTCGGCGAACTCCCAGCAAGCTCCCGGTCTTGTGGCGAGTTCAATGAGTCTTTGGCAAGTATCTAAACCTTCTCGGTGATCTTTGCGAACCTCCAACGATCTTTTCGATAGACTTCCGAAAACTTTGGCAAGTCCCCGATTCCTTCTCGGTTGGTTCCGGCAGCACTTCCGATGATTCTTCGGACTTTCGGCGGACTCTCGAACACCCATTGAACTTGACTCCGGTAGACTTCATTTTGCTTCATGCCTTGCTTTCGTAGTTAATCCTGCACATGTAAAAATACACTTCGATCTACACAATTAATACTAAGCAATAATCAAGTTGTCCGGCATGTCATTGGTCCCTCGACGCTTCGTCCGATTCTTCGACACATCGTCCTCTCCTGTGGCCTATTGCCCAATCGGCCAGTTGACTCCGTAACTCCAATATCCTTGGCGCAATGTCCACTCTTCTTGGCCCGATGCCCGAATCCACGGCCCGAAGCCTTCTGTTGATACGTCGACTGATCTACCGGTCCGATGTCTAATCTTCTGACATGTTCCTCCGGCCTAACATGATTTTTCTACTTTAATTGTCTCATCCTGGTCAAAGCATCCTACGTCACTTAAAACGTAGATTAAATCATAAATATATATCAAGTGATTTAATCATCAAAATACAAGATTCAACAATCTCCCCCTTTTTTATGATGACAACCACTTAATGACAAAGTTAACCTTAACTCACGGAGTTTAAACAAACTCCCCCTATCAATATGCCATATTAATAGAACTTTGAATTCAAACTGAATTCAAGTCATTGTAATATTCATCATGAATATTTGCAATACGTCATCATGTATAACATGATCATACTTCTCCCCCTTTGTCATCAACAAAAAGGAGAAGTGTCACAATAAGTGTTTGTAATATAAGTTCTAATCATTTGCATGATAAACATAATCTCCATTTTTATCATCATGCAATTTTACTATCATCATAGATATGTAAGGTAGTAAGATAGCATGTTTTACTTCATACAAGCTAGCAAATTAGATATGTGCAAATTTAGCATGTTTTGCTTCTTGAGATAGGCAAGATAGCACTTTTGCTTCTTTTGAGAGAATAATTCTTTGCTTCTCTTTAGATCACAAGCTAGCAATTCTAGAAAATTTTACATCATGCAATATAGCAAATTTTTGGTGATATTCAAGATAGCTATTTTTGCCTCTTCTTGAAATTTCAAGCTAGCAATTCTTGGTGATGTTCAAGATAGCAATTTCTTTCTTCTCTTTTGAGAAGTGTTATTTTTTTGCTTCCTTTGCAAAGTTTGAGCTAGCAATTTGCTTCCATTGCAAAGTGTAAGTTAGCATGTTTTGCTCCCCCTTTATCATTATCAAAAAAGAAGGGAAGACCCTTTACATCAATTTTCTAATTATGACAAAAGTAAACAAAGATGAAAAATGAATGTCAAAAGACATATCATTTTTGACAAATTTCTTCTTTTGTAAATAAAAAGCTGTTGAATCTCGTATTTTGATGATGAAACTACTTGATATATGTTTATGATTTAATCTGCGTTTTGAGTGACGCAGGATGCTTTGATCAGGATGAGACAATTAAAGCAGGAAAATCATGTTGTGCCAGAGGAACATGTTATAAGATTGGACATCGGGCCGGTGGATCGGTCGACGTATCGACAGAAGGCTTCGGGCCGTGGACTCGGGCATTGGGCCAAGAAGAGCGGATATTGTGCCAAGGATATCGGAGTTGCGGAGTCAACTGGCCGATTGGGCAATAGGCTGCCGGAGAGGACGATGCGCCGAAGAATCGGACGAAGTGTCGCGGGACCAATGACATGCTGGACAACTTGGTTAATTGCTTAGGATTAATTGTCTCGATCGAAGTTTTGTTTTAAGTGCATAGGATTAACTACGATGAAAGTAAGATATGCAGCAGGAGTTGCACCGGAGTCAAGACAATGATCACGTTGGGAGTTCGAGAGTTCGACGACGGAAGTTCGGACAGTCGTCGGAGGTTTTGCGGGAACAAATCCGAGAAGTCCATGAGCTTGCCAAAGAAGCTCGTCGAAACTCGCCAAGTGGATCGTCGCAAGTCCAGGAGTTTGCCGGAAGTCCGCAGGAGCATCACCGAGGGTTCATCGGATGATCGACGAAAGTTCGCTGGAAGCTCGCCGGAAGAAGAGATTAACGCACCGGAGCAAGTTGCAGTAAATGTCTTAGAAAATATCGTAGTTAGCACAATGATTAAGTTAGAAATGGGAGGTGATCCCATTAACTTAATCTTGGGGCAATTGGGCCCTTGAAAAACCCAAATTGGGCCGAATGGATCAACCCATTCAGACCCTGATTTCTGCCAGGCGGTTGAACCGCCCAAGCCAGGAGGTGGCACTGCCTGGGCTAAGTCTCCGAGCAAGAAAGGGCGATGCAACCGCCCCAGCCAGGAGGTGGCACCGCCTGGGCTCAGTCTTCGAGCGAGACTGGGCGGTGCAACCTCCCCTAACAACAGGTGGCACCGCCTGAGCTCGGTCTTTGAGCTCTAGCAGGAGGTGCAACCACCCCTGGCAGGAGGTGGCATTGCCCAGAGGCTCAGTCTTCGAGCTCTGCCAGGCGGTGCAACCGCCTCAGTCAGGAGGTGCAACCGCTAGATCCCGGAATTCCGGGAATTGACAGTTTTGAGCTCCAAATTCAAACTGGGTTGGGGCCTATAAATACCCCACCCATTCAGCACTGAAAGGGCACTTAACATACACCGAAATCCTGATCTTGTTCTGTGATTTTTGGAGCTCAAAATTGTTGTAAAGGCCAAAAGTTCTTCTCCCTCTTTTCTTCCAAGTTTTGAGCTTTAAAGAGAGGAGAGAAAATTCTGTAAGGGTTGTCTCCTAAGCTTGTCAAAAGGAGTGAAACTATAAATGAGTGGTTGGCCTTCGCCTATTGAAGGAAGGCCTCTAGTTGACGTCGGTGACCTCGTCGGTGGAGGAAGCCAAAAGTGGAGTAGGTCAAGATTGACCGAACCACTCTAAATCTTGGTTTGCATTTACTTTGAGCATATTATCTTTACTTCAAACCTCCTCTAAAGCTTACTGCTTTCTGCGCATCTACGATCGGGTTTCAAGCTTTGCACTTTTCGAATCGGCGTTTAGACGTAAATCAGTTTTTTCGTACGAATATCATATTTCAGTTTGTGCCTACTATCTGATTTGAACCATAACTGCAAATTGCACTCATATGTTTGCTGCATCTCACTTAATCAAAAGTTAAAGTGATCTACGAATCGGCTTTCTTACTGAAATCACTTTTATCGTACGAACACTTTTTTAATCGTAGAAAGTTTTCCGCTGCACTAATTCACCCTCCCCTCTTAGTGCTCTTGATCCTAACAATTGGTATCAGAGCTTGGTATTTCTCATTTCGGATTTACACCCGAGAGAAATGGCTCTTCATGGCTTTCAAGAGGGCTTATCGGTTGTTCGTCCACCATTGTTTAACGGATTGGACTACACTTATTGAAAAACTCGAATGAGAGTTTTCTTGATTTCTATGAATTTGGATTTATGGAATATCATTGAAAACAGCTTTCAACTCCCCTCTAAACCGATGAACGAATGGTCGGATTTGGAGAAGAAGTATTTTTCTTTAATCGCAAAGGCTATGAATGCATTATTTTGCGCTTTGGACAAAAATGAGTTCAATCGAATTTCTACGTGCGAAACGGCTTTTGACATTTGGCGAATACTTGAAATCACGCACGAGGGAACTAGTAGAGTCAAAGACTCAAAAGTTAACATTTTATTGCATGATTTTGAGCTTTTTCGAATGCAACCAAGCGAGACTATAGGCGACATTGACACTCGTTTCACGAATGTCGTCAATAGTTTAAGAGCTCTTGGAAAATGTTTTTCAGATTTTGAACTCATAAACAAGATTTTGCGTTCTCTTTCTAAGAAGTGGGATTCAAAAGTAACTGCAATACAAGAAGCTAAAAACCTAAACAACTTACCACTTGAAGAACTAATTGGTTCATTGATGACATATGAAATGGTGCACAATGCACATGATGAACATGATGAACAAAATCACCTTCCAAAGAACAGGAAGGATTTGAAACTCCAGACAAATGAATACCACTTGAGCGATGACTCAAGTGATGAGGACAATGATGAACTTGAACTTCGAACACTAAATCTTAATAAGTTTATTAAACAAAACTCTAAAATAAATAATAAACTTGAACGAAGGAAGAGGCCAAAGAAGAAGAACACAAAGTGGGATGAATCGAGCTCCTCCGAAGACGAGGAGAAAATCAAGAAAGGCGAGGTGGCAAACTATGCCTTAATTGCTTTCAATGATGAGGTAATCGAAATCCCCCTAATTTATTTTGAAATTACTTGATGCTTTCATGATGTATTTTCTTTTTTAGTTTAGAATTAATTTACATGTTTAAAAAAAAAATTATGATCATGCTAAGTAATTTCGAAAATGATAATATTGCATGATAAACAAATAAAATGATTTTGATTGAAAATATGAAATCATGGTTAAGAAGTAATAATGTGTATTACGTTGATTTCCATTGTTATTTCTCTATTTTGATTATAAAAAAAAATCATGTTTGATTTGAAGAAATGCATAATGATGTAATATTAAATATTTTGATTAACAATTTTATGCATGAGCTTTTAAGCTATACATGATGATAAGCATGTGTTATTTTCATGAGTGTATTTAAAAAACTATGGCAAAAATATGCTCGAATGCCTGAACTTGTTTTTCCGACCTTCTTGATTCAATGTTCAAATCACTTAATTGCCATGATGATTTTACACTATTACATGCCTTAATAACATATTGGAAATTATGTGTTTTGGATACAAAAATTTTTATGATCATGAGCATGTTTTATCTTCATGATTGAACTTGAAAATCTATAGCAAAATCTTGTCCGAATGCATGAAAGTGTTAATTTCATTTTTGGATTCGCTTAACAATTGGTATCCTAACAATACAATGAGATTTCTTATGCAAAAATAATTTAAAAATAATTTTTACTTGCAAAGATTTGTTTCACATACATATCTCCTATGATTCATGTGTAGAGAAAGAATTTATAAATCATAATATAATGAGATTTCTTATGCAAAAATAAAGTGCTTTTGTGATTCTTTGCTAGAGAAAATAATTATTAAAATCATGATCTTGATAATTATAACATGAAGTTCTTTATAAATCAAGATCGTTCATTATGCTCCCTACATTTATCAAAAAAGAATTCTTCAAATGAAGTGTAACTTGTCTTTTAATTTCTCAGAATTCAATGAAGTGTCATATCGATATCTTGATACTTGGAATATTTTAAAATGTGATCTTGATAAGAATGTTTCAAGTTGCTCTTTGTGCTATATCTTTTCAAATGAATCTTGATCGTGAACTTGTTAAGAAAAATTTTAATGAACCATGAATCATATCTTTGGTATTCACGAATTGATCCTAACAATTGATCCTCATTGATATCTTTCATTGATATGATAAATTATCATCTCATGATATATCGTATAATTATATCATGCTTTGCGATTGTATCATGTGATCTTTACTGAATTTTCACATTGATATTCTTCATGACATGATTTCTTTGCATTGTTGTCTTGTATGCTTCATGTGATAATATGAATACATGAAACACTTATGATATGATTTTTATGCAATTCCTTGTATTCATGAAATATTTATCTCATCACCTAATAATTCTTCTTGATATTCCTTATGTGATGATAAGAATACATGAAATATTCATTAATTTGTATTGATGTATACAAATAAAAAGTTTCGATCATGTATGGTAGGATGTAATTTGATAAATTTGGTACCATCATGATTAGGAATCATGCATTAATGATGATTGTATATTTTATGATTTGGCATGATGCATGCAATGATGAAATATTCATGAATTTGAAATGATGCATGCAATACTTATGACAATGATGTACATGATGTATTGCATATGATATGTATCATGAATGCTTTAAATGATGAATATTTGGTATCATGATCAACATGTTGATAAATGCTTAAAAATTTTAATGTTTGAGTATCATGTATGATATACCCAATAATGATGATTGATTTATTTTTCGGTATCGTGCATGAAAAATAAGGTTTTTGAAATTGTATATGTTTTAATTTGAATATATAATGATGCATAAATAAAATTGATACTTACCTTTGTCATAATCTGAAAATTGAAAAAAGGGTCTTCCCTTCTTTTTGACAATGACAAAGGGGGAGCAAGAATTTCTAGCGTGGACATCATGAAAAGAGGCAAACTAGCTAGCTTACACAATTCAAGATGAAAGCAAAAATGACACTTCTCAAAAGAGAAGAAAGAGCTTGTTATCTTGAACATCACAAGCTTGCCAAACAAAAATTGCAAAAGTGCTATCTTGCCTATCTCAAGAAGCAAAACTTGCAACTTGCACATTGCAATAGGAAGCAAGAATCATAAGCTTACACAAGAAAGCTATCTTGCATTTGCTTTCGAAATTTTTGCTAGCTTGTATGTAGTAAAACTTGCATATCGTAAAAATTGATAGATTGTAGTATAAAGAGAAGCAAATAGTTGCTATCTCAAGAAAATTAAACATGCTAAACTTACACCTTGCAATGGAAGCAAAATTGCGAGCTCAAACATTGCAAAGGAAGCAAAAATTTGCTAGCTTGCAACTTGCATATTTCAAAAAGCAAGAGTTGCCTTCTTGAACATCTCTAAACTGCTAGCTTGCAAGTTCTAAAATGTTGTAACATTGCTAGCTTGCATGTTCTAAAAGCGCTATCTTGTATGCTGTAAAACTTGCATATCTAAAACTTGATAGCTTGAATGTTCTAAGCATGATGTAACATTTGCTGAATTTTCTGGCTTCAAAACTGCATGATGATAAAACTTGATATTATGTTTTTCATGTAATAAGTTAAACTAATATTCCAAACACAAGAATAGTTGGACTTCTCCTTTTTGTTGATGATAAAAGGGGAGAAGTATGATGTTATGCATAAGTTTATGCATAAGATCATGATAACGTGTTGCAAGTAATCATGATGAATATTGCAATGACTTGAATTCAGTTTGAATTCAAGGTTCTATCAATATGGCATATTGATAGGGGGAGTTTGTTTAAACTCCGGGAGTTAAGTTTAACTCCGTCATCAAGTGGTTGTCATCATCAAAAAGGGGGAGATTATTGAATCTCGTATTTTGATGATGAAACTACTTGATATATGTTTATGATTTAATCTGCGTTTTGAGTGACGCATGATGCTTCAATCAAGATGAGACAAATAAAGCAGGAAAATCATGTTGTGCCGGAGGAACATGTCAGAAGATTGGACGTCGGGCCGGTGGATCGGTCAACGTATTGACAGAAGGCTTCGAGCCGTGGACTCGGGCATCGGGCCAAGAAGAGCAGGTATTGTGCCAAGGATATCGGAGTTGCGGAGTCAACTGGCCGATTGGGCAATAGGCTGCAGGAGAGGACGATGCGCCGAAGAATCGGACGAAGCGTTGAGGGACCAATGACATGCTGGACAACTTGGTTAATTGCTTAGGATTAATTGTCTCGATCAAAGTTTTGTTTTAAGTGTGTAGGATTAACTACGATGAAAGTAAGATATGCAGCAGGAGTTGCGCCGGAGTCAAGACAATGATCACGTTGGGAGTTCGAGAGTTCGACGACGGAAGTTCGGACAGTCGTCGGAGGTTCTGCGGGAACAAATCCGAGAAGTCCATGAGCTTGCCAAAGAAGCTCGTTGGAACTCGCCAAGTGGATCATCGCAAGTCTAGGAGTTTGCCGAAAGTCCGCAAGAGCATCACCGAGGGTTCATCGGATGATCGACGGAAGTTCGCTGGAAGCTCGCTGGAAGAAGCGATTGAAGCACCGGAGCAAGTTGCAGTAAATGTCTTAGGAAATATCATAGTTAGCACAATGATTAAGTTGGAAATGGGAGGTGATCCCATTAACTTAATCTTGGGGCAATTGGGCCCTTGAAAAACCCAAATTGGGCCGAATGGATCAACCCATTCGGACCCTGATTTCTGCCAAGCGGTTGAACCGCCCAAGCCAGGAGGTGGCACTGCCTGGGCTAAGTCTCCGAGCGAGACTAGGCGGTGCAACCGCCCTAGCTAGGAGGTGGCACTGCCTGGGCTCAGTCTCCGAGCGAGACTGGGCGGTGCAACCTCCCCTGACAGGAGGTGGCACCGCTTGAGCTCGGTCTTCGAGCTTTGGAAGGAGGTGCAACCGCCTCAGTCAGGCGGTGGCACCGCTTGAGCTCGATCTTTGAGCTCTGGCAGGAGGTGCAACCGCCCCTGACAGGAGGTGGCACTGCCCAGAGGCTCAGTCTTCGAGCTCTTCCAAGCGGTGCAACCGCCTCTGTCAGGAGGTGCAACCGCCAGATCCCGAAATTCCGGGAATTGACAGTTTTGAGCTCCAAATTCAAACTAGGTTGGGGCCTATAAATACCCCACCCATTCAGCACTAAAAGGGCACTTAACATACACCGAAATCCTGATCTTGTTCTGTGATTTTTAGAGTTCAAAATTGTTGTAAAGGCCAAAAGTTCTTCTCCATCTTTTCTTCCAAGTTCTAAGCTTTAAAGATAGGAGAGAAAATTCTGTAAGGGATGTCTCCTAAGCCCGTCAAAAGGAGTGAAACTGTAAAAGTGTGGTTGGCCTTCGCCTATTGAAGGAAGGCCTCTAGTTGACGTCGGTGACCTCGTCGGTGAGGAGGCCAAAAATGGAGTAAGTCAAGATTGACCGAACCACTCTAAATCTCGGTTTGCATTTACTTTGAGCATATTATCTTTACTGCAAACCTCCTCTAAAGCTTACTGCTTTCTGCGCATCTATGATCGGGTTTCAAGCTTTGCACTTTCCGAATCGGTGTTTAGACGTAAATCAGTTTTTTCGTACGAATATCATATTTCAGTTTGCGCCTACTATCTGATTTGAACCATAACTGCAAACTGCACTCATATGTTTGCTACATCCTGCTTAATTAAAAGTTAAAGTGATCTACGAATCGGCTTTCTTACTGAAATCACTTTTATCGTACGAACACTTTTTTAATCGTAGAATGTTTTCCGCTGCACTAATTCACCCCCCCCCCCTCTTAGTGCTCTTGATCCTAACAAAAGCATGATAGGAAACAATCATGATTCAAAAAGAAAACTCAAGTTATAAATTATCAAGATGTCAAGTAGCATATCATGGTTTACAAGAACAAGTTTCTTATTAGTTTATAGCAAAAAGAATCATAGGCAAACAAAATCTCAATTCATGCATATAAAATCTTATGATTCACATAGAAAATCTTCTCTTTGTTGAATCTCGTATTTTGATGATGAAACTACTTGATATATGTTTATGATTTAATATGCGTTTTGAGTGACGCAGGATGCTTTGATCAGGATGAGACAATTAAAGCAGGAACATCATGTTGTACCGGAGGAACATGTCAGAAGATTGGACGTCGGGCCGGTGGATCGGTCGACGTATCGACAGAAGGCTTCGGGCCGTGGACTCGGGCATTGGGCCAAGAAGAGCGGTTATTGTGCCAAGGATATCGGAGTTGCGGAGTCAACTAGCCGATTGGACAATAGGCCGCAGGAGAGGACGATGCGCCGAAGAATCAGACGAAGCGTGGAGGGACCAATGACATGCCGGACAACTTGGTTAATTGCTTAGGATTAATTGTCTCGATCGAAGTTTTGTTTTAATTGTGCAGGATTAACTATGATAACGATGAAGACATAAAGCGAAACAAAGTGTCGGAGTCAAGCGCGAAGGATTTGTTGTGAGTTCGAGAGTTCGACGGAAGTCCGAAGGTTCGTCGGGAATGCTACCGGAACTAGCCGAGAATGAGTTGGGAGCTTGCCGAAGGGTTTTTCGGAAGCTCGCCGGAAGGTTCGTTGGGAGTTCGCGGAGCTCGCCGAGAAAGATCGGAGCTTGCCGAAGAAGCTCGTTGGAACTCGCTAAGAACAAATCGTGAAGTCTAGGAGCTTGCCGGGAGTCCGCAGAATGGTTTCCGAGAGTTCTTCGGAAGACCGTCGGAAGTTTGCCGAAAGCTCGCCAAAAGAAGTCTTGACTTGCGGACTTTGTAATAGCTTATAAAATGTCTTTAAAATCATAGTTAGCACATTAATTAGGGTTAGGATTAGGTGTTAATCCTATAACCCAAGTAGGGGCCAATTAGGCCCAAGTTCGGACTGGTTTGGGCCAAGTTTGGAGCCAAACCAAGTGAGCTGAAATAGTGAAAGAGGTGGCACCGCCCCAGCCAGGAGGTAGCACCGCCCAGGCTATGTCTCCCAGCGAGACTAGGAGGTGCAACCGCCCCAGCCAGGAGGTGGCACCGCTTGGGGCTCAGTCTTCGAGCAAGACTGGGCGGTGCAACCTCCCTGACAGAGAGGTGGCACCGCCTGAGCTCGGTCTTCGAGCTCTGCCAAGCGGTGCAACCTCTCCAGTCAAGAGGTGCAACCGCCTGATCCCGGAATTCCGGGATTTGATCGTTTTGAGCTCCAAATTTGAATTGGGTTGGGGCCTATAAATACCCCACCCATTCAGCACTGAAAAGAGCAAGAACTTACCCGAAATCTTGATCTTTTCAGTGGTTCTTAGAGCTCAAAACTGCTAGTTTTACTCCTCCTTCTGTTCTTCAAGTTTGAGTTGTAACGAGAGGAGAGAAAACATCTGTAAGGGTTGTCTCCTAAGCCCGTCAAAAGGAGTGAATCTGTAAGAGGGTAGTTGGCCTTCGCCTATTGAAGGAAGGCCTCTAGTTGACGTCGGTAACCTCATCGGTGGAGGAAGCCAAAAGTGGAGTAGGTCAAGACTGACCGAACCACTCTAAATCTCTGGTTTGTGTTTATTTTGAGCACTTTATCATTACTGCAAACCTCCTACATAGCTACTGCTCTCTGCGCTTTTACGAACGAGTTCTGTGCAGTTTACGTTCATGTCTTAATTCCATTTACAAACTGCAAACTGCTCTCTGCGCTTTTACGAACGAATTCTGTGCAGTTTACGTTTACGTCTTGATTCCATCTACAAACTGCAAACTGTCTCTCTGCGCTTTTACGAATGAGTTCTGTGCAGTTTACGTTTACGTCTTGATTTCATTTAGAACTGTAAAACTGCGTTCAGATGTAAATCTGAGTTTAGACGTAAATCTGCGTTTAGACGTAAAACTGCGTTTAGACGTAAATCTGCGTTTAGACGTAAAACTGCGTTTAGACGTAAATCTGCGTTTAGACGTAAATCTACGTTTAGACGTAAAACTGCGTTTAGACGTAAATCTGAGTTTAGACGTAAATCTGCGTTTAGACGCAAACTGCGCTTAGACGCAAAACTGCGCTTAGACGCAAACTGTGTTTAGATGCAAACTGCGCTTAGACGCAATCTGCGCTTAGACGAAAACTGCACTTAGATACAAACTGAGAATTAGCTTTTGCATCATAATAGTTTTTATTGAACGAACGCAGCTTTTGGTTTTAATCGCTGTAAGATTTCCGCTGCACTAATTCACCCCCCCCCCCTCTTAGTGCTCTCGATCCTAACAATTGGTATCAGAGCGGGGTATTTCTCATTTCGGATTTACACCCGAGAGAAATGGCTCTTCAAGAGGGCTTTTCGGTCTTTCGTCCACCGTTCTTTAACGGATTGGACTACACTTATTGGAAAACTCGAATGAGAGTTTTCTTGATTTCTCTAAATCTGGATGTATGGAATATCATTGAAAACGGTTTTCAACTTCCCTCTAAACCGATGAACGAATGGTCGGATTTAGAGAAGAAGTATTTTTCTTTAAACGCAAAGGCTATGAATGCCTTATTTTGCGCTTTGGACAAAAATGAGTTCAATCGGGTTTCTTTGTGCGAAACGGCTTTCGATATTTGGCGCGCTCTTGAAATCACGCACGAGGGAACTAGTAGAGTCAAAGACTCGAAAGTTAATATTTTACTGCATGATTTTGAGCTTTTTCATATGAAACCAAGCGAAACCGTTGTTGACATGTACACCCGTTTTACGGATGTCGTCAATGGTTTAAAATCACTTGGTAAAAGCTTTTCGGATTTTGAACTCGTTAACAAAGTTTTGCGCTCACTTTCTAAAACTTGGGATTCAAAAGTAACTGCTATTCAAGAGTCAAAAAACTTGAACCAATTTCCACTTGAAGAACTAATTGGTTCATTGATCACATATGAAATGACGTGCAATGCACGTGAAGAATTTGAGAACCACCTTCCAAAGAACAGGAAGGATTTGGGACATAGAACATTTGAAGACCACTCGAGCATAAGCTCAAGTGATGGTGAACTTAAACTACAAATGAAACAAAAATTAAAAAGTAAAAAGAACGGAACTACTTGATTTAAACGCAAGAAGAAGAACAAAAATTGGGATGAATCGAGCTCCTCCGAAGACGAAGAAAAAATCAACAAAGGCGAGGCGGCAAACTACGCCTTAACAGCCTACAATGTTGAGGTAATGCCTTTGGTTTATTTTGAAATTACTTGATGCTTTCATGATGTAGTTTTCTTTTTTAGTTTAGAATTAATTTTCTTGAAAATTACATGTTAAAAAAAAAAATTATTACAAAATTATGATCATACTAGTAATTTCGAAAATGATAATATTGCATATTTTATGATAAACAAACAAAATTTGATTGAAAATATGAAATCATGGTTAAGAAGTAATAATGTGTATCATGTTTGATTAACATTGTTGAATGAAATCACGTTTGATTTAAAGTAATGCATAATAATATTAAATGGTTATGATACAATGATTAACAATTTTATGCATGAGATTTTAAGTTATTCATGATCATGAGCTTGTTTGATCTTCATGATTTAAATTCAAAATCTATAGCAAAAATCATGTCTGAATATATGAAAGTGTTAATTTCATTTTCGGATTCACTTAACAAGTGGTATCCTAACTATCGGATTTACTCATACACTTATGAAAAATAATTTTCTAAAATAGATTTGATGAAATGATTCCTGCTTATAAATTTCATCTTGAAATATGAATGATAGTATTTTTTGCTTGCAAAGATTTGTTTCACATACATATCTCCTATGATTCATGTGCAGAAAAAGAATTTATAAATCATAATACAATGAGATTTCTTATGCAAAAATAAAGTGCTTTTGTGATTCATTGCTAAAGAGAATAATTATTAAAATCATGATCTTGATAATTATAACATGAAGCTCGTTATAAATCAAGATCGTTCATTATGCTTATCAAAAAGGAGTTCTTCAAATGAAATGCAACTTGTCTTTTGATTTCTTAGAATTCAATGAAGTGTCATATTAATATCTTAAAACTTGGAATATTTTAAAATGTGATCTTGATAATAATGTTTCAAGTTGCTCTTTGTACTATATCTTTTCAAATGAATCATGAGCCTTGATATCATATATTTCATAATATAGAAATAACAAGATTTCTTTGCCTTTTTTCTTGAACTTTCATGCTTATCTTAATTTGGCATATAAAGACTAAGGCATGATTAGATGAAAAAGAATCTCTTAAAAAATGCTTTTCCCATCTGATCGAGATTAATGATTTCATGATATTTTGTGAATCTCAAAATTAATTTTAATGACTTGATTATGAATTTCAAGTTAATGATTTGAATAAGTTTTATCTAAATCATAATCTTGATCTTGCAAAATTGAAGTCACAAATAATATCCTGTGGTATTCATGAATTGATACTCACAATATGAAAGCATTGATATTCATGACTTGAATTGGATTGAAACATTGTATGCTTAAATTAATCATTCTCCTATGTTTCAAAAATTCCTTAAATGCCTTATGTGATGATTGAAAACTAACTTGCTTTATGATGAATCACGAATCATAACTTGATCTATGATGCCTTGAAATGATTGAAATATTTAACACTTTTATGCTCTACCCCCTACTTTCTTCTTGTTTTCAATGATAAAATGGGGAGAAGTTTTGATCATACATGGTAGGATATAATTTGACAAAATTGATACCATCATGATATGAAACATTTATGATGTGCAATTATGCATGCAATACTTGTGCTTTCTAATTATGATGTGATGTGTTGCATATGATGTAAATCATGATTTAAAATGCTATGAGTGCTAAGTTACACACTTTGAGAAGAAATTGCTATATTGAAACATTAATGTAATTATGAATGGTGATATGAAATTATGCATGTAATACTTCAACCTATGATAACGATGGATGCAATGATAAAATATTCATGATGAAAAATTGTCTTGACATTCATAACTTGATTATTCATCCTTTGTCATGATTTTGAAATCGTTGTAAAAGGAAAAAGAACTACAAAACTGTATTCTTCCTTTCTTTTTGACAATGACAAAGGGGGAGATAGCTAGCTTGCACAAGTCAAGAAGATGCAAAAACTTGATTGCTAGCTTGCCTATCTTAAGTAGCAAAGATTGCTAACTTGCTTATTTCAAGAAGCAAAAGTTGTCTTCTTGAACATCACCATCTTGAATATCTCAAGAAGCAAGACTTGCAACCTGCACATTACAATAGGAAGCAATAATCATGAGCCTACACAAGAAAGTTATCTTGCATTTGCTTTCGAAGTTTTTGCTAGCTTGTATATTGCGAAACTTGTATATCGTAAAAATTGCTAGCTTGTAGTCTAAAGAGAAGCGAAAAGTTGCTATCTCAAAAGAAGCATATGTGCTATCTTGCCTATCTCAAGAGGCAAAAATGCTAACTTGCACATCTAGCAAAACTTGACAAATTTACATATTTCAAGAAGCAAGAGTTGCCTTCTTGAACATCTCTAATTTGCTAGCTTGCATGATATAGAACTTGCTATCTTGAACATCTTTAATTTTCATACCAAGTGCTATCTTGTATACTGTAAAACTTGCATATCTAAAACTTGATAGCTTGAATGTTCTAAGCATGATGTAACATTTGCTAAATTTTTTGGCTTCAAAACTGCATGATGATAAAACTTGATAATATGTTTTTCATGCAATAAGTTAAACCAATATCACAAACACTTGATTGTGATACTTCTCCTTTTTGTTGATGACAAAGGGGGAGAAGTATGTTGATGAAAGTATGTTGATGACATGACATATTATGCATAAGTTTATGCATATGTTCATGTTGACGTGTTGCAAGTATTCATGATGAATATTGCAATGACTTAAATTCAGTTTGAATTCAAGGTTCTATCAATATGGCATATTGATAGGGGGAGTTTGTTTAAACTCCGGGAGTTAAGTTTAACTCCGTCATCAAGTGGTTGTCATCATCAAAAAGGGGGAGATTGTTGAATCTCGTATTTTGATGATGAAACTACTTGATATATGTTTATGATTTAATATGCGTTTTGATCAGGATGAGACAATTAAAGCAGTAACATCATGTTGTACCGGAGGAACATGTCAGAAGATTGGACGTCGGGCCGGTGGATCGGTCGACGTATCGACAGAAGGCTTCGGGCCGTGGACTCGAGCATCGGGCCAAGAAGAGCGGTTATTGTGCCAAGGATATTGGAGTTGCGGAGTCAACTAGCCGATTGGGCAATAGGCCGCAGGAGAGGATGATGCACCGAAGAATCAGACGAAGCGTCGAGGGACCAATGACATGCCGGACAACTTGGTTAATTGCTTAGGATTAATTGTCTCGATCGAAGTTTTGTTTTAATTGTGCAGGATTAACTATGATAACGATGAAGACATAAAGCGAAACAAAGTGTCGGAGTCAAGCGCGAAGGATTTGTTGCGAGTTCGAGAGTTCGACGGAAGTCCGAAGGTTCGTCGGGAATGCTACCGGAACTAGCCGAGAATGAGTTGGGAGCTTGCCGAAGGGTTTTTCGGAAGCTCGCCGGAAGGTTCGTTGGGAGTTCGCGGAGCTCGCCGAGAAAGATCGGAGCTTGCCGAAGAAGCTCGTTGGAACTCGCTAAGAACAAATCGTGAAGTCTAGGAGCTTGCCGGGAGTCCGCAGAATGGTTTCCGAGAGTTCTTCGGAAGACCGTCGGAAGTTTGCCGAAAGCTCGCCAAAAGAAGTCTTGACTTGCGGACTTTGTAATAGCTTATAAAATGTCTTTAAAATCATAGTTAGCACATTAATTAGGGTTAGGATTAGGTATTAATCCTATAACCCAAGTAGGGGCCAATTAGGCCCAAGTTCGGACTGGTTTGGGCCAAGTTTGGAGCCAAACCAAGTGAGCTGAAATAGTGAAAGAGGTGGCACCGCCCCAGCCAGGAGGTAGCACCGCCCAGGCTATGTCTCCCAGCGAGACTGGGAGGTGCAACCGCCCCAGCCAGGAGGTGGCACCGCTTGGGGCTCAGTCTTCGAGCAAGACTGGGCGGTGCAACCTCCCTGACAGAGAGGTGGCACCGCCTGAGCTCGGTCTTCGAGCTCTGCCAGGCGGTGCAACCTCTCCAGTTAAGAGGTGCAACCGCCTGATCCCGGAATTCCGGGATTTGATCGTTTTGAGCTCCAAATTTGAATTGGGTTGGGGCCTATAAATACCCCACCCATTCAGCACTGAAAAGAGCAAGAACTTACCCGAAATCTTGATCTTTTCAGTGGTTCTTAGAGCTCAAAACTGCTAGTTTTCCTCCTCCTTCTGTTCTTCAAGTTTGAGTTGTAACGAGAGGAGAGAAAACATCTGTAAGGGTTGTCTCCTAAGCCCGTCAAAAGGAGTGAATCTGTAAGAGGGTAGTTGGCCTTCGCCTATTGAAGGAAGGCCTCTAGTTGACGTCGGTAACCTCATCGGTGGAGGAAGCCAAAAGTGGAGTAGGTCAAGACTGACCGAACCACTCTAAATCTCTGGTTTGCGTTTATTTTGAGCACTTTATCATTACTGCAAACCTCCTACATAGCTACTGCTCTCTGCGCTTTTACGAACGAGTTCTGTGCAGTTTACGTTCACGTCTTAATTCCATTTACAAACTGCAAACTGCTCTCTGCGCTTTTACGAACGAATTCTGTGCAGTTTACGTTTACGTCTTGATTCCATCTACAAACTGCAAACTGTCTCTCTGCGCTTTTACGAATGAGTTCTGTGCAGTTTACGTTTACGTCTTGATTTCATTTAGAACTGTAAAACTGCGTTCAGACTTAAATCTGAGTTTAGACGTAAATCTGCGTTTAGACGTAAAACTGCGTTTAGACGTAAATCTGCGTTTAGACGTAAAACTGCGTTTAGACGTAAATCTGCGTTTAGACGTAAATCTGAGTTTAGACGTAAATCTGCATTTAGACGCAAACTGCGCTTAGACGCAAAACTGCGCTTAGACGCAAACTGTGTTTAGACGCAAACTGCACTTAGACGCAATCTGCGCTTAGACGCAAACTGCACTTAGATACAAACTGAGAATTAGCTTTTGTATCATAATAGTTTTTATTGAACGAACGCAGCTTTTGGTTTTAATCGCTGTAAGATTTCCGCTGCACTAATTCACCCCCCCTCTCTTAGTGCTCTCGATCCTAACACTCTTTTATAAAACGCGAGAATCATGATGAACAATCTTGATTTACATAAGTTTCAAAACATAATTATCAAGATCATGAATACTAAAGGACCATGAAACATTTCGACAAATCTCTTTTTAAATATAAAACAATCTTGATTCATTCAATAGAAAATTCAAATTATAATTATGAGAAATCAAGATCATGATTTCAAAAAAACCCATTAAATTCAAATCATTTTCATAATCTATGAGATTCATAAAAATAATACAAATGGATTCAACAAAATCAATAAGATAGAGAAAAATAATTTTAAAAAAAATGTTCTTCTCTTTTAGTTGTTTCAATTCATGTGATTTATTTCATTCAAGCATGCCCCCTTTTATATTTATGTCAAACAAAAACATGTATCATGTTTAAAATTGAAAGTGCGAGACTTATTACAACAAGGATCAATAAGACACTTTCATTATGGTAAAAATCAATAATCCATAAATCACAGGATTCATCATGCATAATTTCAAAAATCTCATGCATGGAACAAATCATCAATCATGATATCAAAACATTTATCATTTAAAGCATTCATGATACACATCATATGTAATACATCAAATCATAATTAAAAAGCACAAGTATTGCATGCATTATTGCAAATCATAAATGTTTCATATCATAATGGAATCAATTTTGTCAAATCATATCCTACCATGCATGATCAAAACTTCTCCCCATTTTATCATTGTAAACAAGAAAGAAGTAGGGAAGAGCATAAAAGTGTAAAATATTTCAATTATTTTAAGGCATGTATCATAAATATAAAGAAATCATATCAAGATAAGATCATTTGAATACCAAAAGACATGATTTATTTCAACAAATCTCCTTTATTTTTATAAATGTCAAAAAGAAATGTAGGAGATCAAATGTTATAGTATCTTGATTCTTGTATAAGAAATCTTAAGTTATAAATTTCAAAAAATCAAGATAAGTCTTATTCAAATTCAAATCGTCAAATCAAAATCATTTTCAAGAGATTCATAAAAAGAAAAACATAGATAGATTCATTAATCTCTCAATTCTGTATGAATCATAAAAATTATAATTTCGAAAAAAAATCATGATTCATTTCAAAAGTTTTCTTCTTTAGTAAACAATAAGAAGAAACATGGGAGTTCAAAGAATAAGATCTTGATTCACAATAAAATTTCATGTATCAAATATCGAGAAATCAAGATGATGATTCATAAAGAATATCACAAGTTACATTCAAGAGAAAAATCATCATTCATTTTCAATTAATTCAATTTGTCAAATCAACATTTCTTGGGTATGCATGATATCAAAACATGATTTCAAATCTTCAACATATAACATGCATGAATTCAAAAATCGAAAGGAGAAGGGGAGAATTCAAAGGTACAAAGATTTCAACCATCTCATAAACAAATGAAGGATCAAGTCATGAATCCAAAATTCCATGAGTCATTTCGACAAATCTCCTTTTAAATAAACAAAATGATCATAAAAGGAAATCTCATGTTATTCCAAAAAATCAAGATCATGATTTTGATAAAACTCATTTCAAATTCAAATCATCAAAATCATTTTTATGGTTCACAAAATTCATAACATAAGTAGATTCATGATTTTATTAATAATAGATTTTCTCTTTTCTTAAATGTTTTATTTTAAGTGGTTGATTTCATATTAGCATGGTTTTCAAACATGCATCAATGTATAGGTTTGAAAAATGAATTTCGTCATAAAACCATCAAGACCAATAAATCACAAAAATCATCATGTATAACTTTAAAATCTCATGCATAAAATCATCAAATTATGGTATCAAAACTTCAATATTTTCATTACAACATCAAGTAGGGTTTCATTGAACATAATTTTGAATGATTCTTATAGATATCTAAAACTTCTTTAGTTTTAATTTATATGATTGACTTTATATTAGCATGCTCAAATTTTGTTCTTATGTCAAAACCATATATCATGTTTGAAAACCAAAGACAAAATTCATACAAAAAATCATCAAGCCTTCCATACAAAAAGATGCATCGTCATTGAAAATCAATATCAAAATACACATTCTTGCTTCTCAAGCACATACATAAGATTAATCTTACTAGGTGTACAATCATTAGATTTATATCTAACATTTTATTGCATAAAACATGTAATTTTCATTGTCATTTTCAAAATTACGAGCATGATCATATTTTTGTATTTTTATTTTTAAACATTTAATTTTCAAGAAAATTAATTCAAAATAAAAAAAATGCATCATGAAAAGCATTATGTAATTTCAAAGTAAATTAGGGGTATTTTGATTACCTCATCATTGAAAGTGGTTAAGGCATAGTTTGCCACCTCGCCTTTCTTGATTTTCTCCTCGTCTTCGGAGGAGCTCGATTCATCCCAATTTTTATTCTTCTTCTTGCGTTCAAAGCAAGTAGTTCTGTTCTTTTTGCTTTATAATTTTTATTTCATTTGTAGTTTAAGTTCACCATCACTTGAGCTTATGCTCGAGTGGTCTTCAAATGTTCTATGTCTCAAATCCTTCCTATTCTTTGGAAGGTGGTTTTGTTTATCATGTTCATCAAGTACATTGTGCACTATTTCATATGTCATCAATGTACCGATAAGTTTTTCAAGTGGAAAAATATTTAAATCTTTTGTTTCTTTTATTACCGTTACTTTCGATTCCCAAGTTTTAGAAAGTGATCTTAAGATCTTGTTTACAAGTTCAAAATCCGAGAAACATTTGCCAAAAGCTTTTAAACCATTGACGACATCCGTAAAACGGGTGTATATGTCAACAATGATTTCACTCGGCTTCATTCGAAAAAGCTCGAAATCATGCATTAAAAAATTTACTTTAGAATCTTTTCCACTACTTGTGCCTTCGTGTGTGATTTCAAGAGTGCGCCAAATATTGAAAGTCGTTTCACACAAAGAAACCCGATTAAATTTGTTTTTGTCTAAAGCACAAAATAAGGCATTCATAGCCTTTGCATTTACAGAAAAAGCCTTCTTCTCCAAATCATTCCAATGGTTCATTGGAAGAGAAGACTTTTGAAAACCATTTTTGACTAAATTCCATAAATCGAGATTCAACAAAAGCAAGAAAACTCTCATTCGAGTTTTCCAATAAGTGTAGTCCGTCTCATTGAAAAAGGAAGGACGAATGAAAGAGTGACCCTCTTGAAAGCCAAAAAGAGCCATTTCTATTTGGGTGTTAAACCAAATTAGAAAACCATGGCTCTGATACCAATTGTTAGGATCGGAGTGGCATTAAGAGGGGGGGGGGGGGGTGAATTAGTGCAGCGGATTAAAACTCATAAGTTTGAAATCGATTTTGTAAATATGTAGAGATTTCGATTTGACAAAAGATGACTTAGTAAAAGTAGCTCGAGTAAAGGAAGGAGATGAAAACCGAAAGTTTGCTGCTAAGTAAATAAATGTTTCAGAAAGTTAAACACTCACACATTCAAGGAACACAACAATTTAAAGTGGTTCGGTCAAATGACCTACATCCACTTATGAAGCCTTCTTCGATGAGGCTCCCAACTTCCACTAGCAAATCACTTTGAAGGGAAAGGATGAAATACCCCTCTTACAACCTTTTTATAAGTGGTTCATACTCTTACAGATTTTTCAAAGAGAAAGAGGGAGGTGAATACTTAAGCTATTGAAAACAAGACTTTGCTTAAAGCTTTTTCTCAATTTCTAACTTCTCAAAAAGGTGTCTTCTCTACAGAGAATTGAGGGATATTTATAGGCTCCAAGAGGATTCAAATTTGGGCTCCAAATTTGAATTACTTTTGGGTTTCCCGGTGGTGGCGGTGCCACCGTCCGACCTTTCAGGTGCTGGGCGGTGCCACCACCTAGTCCGGTAGTACCACCGCCCGACCTTTCGGGTTCTGGGCGGTGCCACCGCCCAGTCCAGCGATACCATTGCCCGACCTTTCGGGTTCTGGGTGGTGCCACCGCCCGACCATTCAGGTCACTGGTTGGGCTCCAAATTTGGCCCGAACCAGTACATATTTAGGCCCAATTGGCCCCTAACCAGGTTATAGGATTAACCCTTAATCCTAACCCTAATTATATGCAAACTACAAAATCAATACATAGTCCTAAGCAAGTTTTTAACTGGCAACGTCGAGTTTCCTTCCGACGAGCTTTTCGGCGAACTTCCGATACACCCTCGGATTTCTTCCAGCGGACTCCTAGCAGGCTCCCAATTTTATGGCGAGTTCAATGAGTCTTTGGCAAGTAGTCGAACCTTCTCTGTGATCTCCATGAACCTTCGACGATCTTTCTGGTGGACTTCCGAAAACTTCGGCAAGTCCCTGATTTCTTCTCGATTGGTTCCGACTACACTTCTGATGATTCTTCGGACTTTTGACGAACTCTCGAACACCCATTGAACTTGACTCCGGTAGACTTCATTTTGCTTCATGCCTTGCTTTCGTAGTTAATCCAGCACATGTAAAAATACACTTCGATCTAGACAATTAATACTAAGCAATAATCAAGTTGTCCGGCATGTCATTGGTCCCACGACGCTTCGTCTGATTCTTCGGCACATCGTCCTCTCCTGTGGTCGTTTGCCCAATCGACTAGTTGACTCCGTAACTCCGATATCCTTGGCGCAATGTCCACTCTTTTTGGCCCGATGCCCGAATCCACGACTCGAAGCCTTCTGTCGATACGTCGATCGATCCACCGGCCCGACGTCTAATCTTCTGACATGTTCCTCTGGCCCAACATGATTTTTCTGCTTTAATTGTCTCATCCTGATCGAAGCATCCTACGTCACTCAAAACGTAGATTAAATCATAAACACATATCAAGTGGTTTCATTATCAAAATACGAGATTCAACAATTGGTGCACTATATACCCATCCATTTGATGGAGGCGATTGGTCTCATAGCTGCTTATGTGGGGATACTAAGGCTATAATGCAAGTGCTCATTAGAGAATGAGTTCACTGATTGATCTACTCATGGAATGCTAGATGGTTGATGATACCTCATCGTCAGACAATGATTCCGTCATCCGAATGGTGTACCTAGTCCTTAGACTTGAGACACCAAGGATGTCCTGTATAAGTACTCCACTCTTTGATACTAGACTTATTAGTTTGGAAGTTTCAGATTAGTACAACCAGTCATCGGGAGTTGCAGTCAACTTTGTGAGGGTTATTGAGTGTCGATAGAGGCTCCTCCACTCTCGGTATCATGAGAGAAATATTTCCTGTGTTCTTGCTCCGACAAATCTTTAGCCAAGGTCATTCGGATTAAGAGAGAGAGTTCTCTGGGAGAATCTGATTAAAGCAAGACTCGAGGAGAAATCGTATAGGCCTGGCAGCACCATACCCGATATATAGCCTTTGAGATATTAGATGAATGATGGACTATAGGTACATAGTAATTGAGGATATATAGATCCAAATGATTAGATTCCCCTATATCGTTTAGTGATTGCGATGTAATGGTCAAGTACATTCGTAATCGAGTGAGTTATTATGAAGATAATAATTCACTGAGCCAAAAGGAGTTCTGACAAGTATGACTCACGCCAACTTGATATTGGGCCTAGAGGGTCACATACACATGGTAGGTGTTGCAATGAGTAGAGGTAAGGATATAAGATATTCGACGAAGCCTCTATCTTATTAGATATCCATTAAGTCCCTGAATTATTGGATCCTTTAGATGAGATCTAATAAGAGCTAATAAGATATTATTGGGTATAGACCCACTAATTCAAGAGGCTTGGGTAATTGGATAGAGATCTAATACCCAATAAGGTAGGATCCATTATGGTTAAGTTGATAGGGGACCTCTATAAATAGGAGAGAACTAAAGGGTCATAGGCTAGGCTTCTTAGTTGCCATCTCCTAGTCTCCTCTCCCCTTCTCCTTCTCAGCCAATAGGACAGTAGGGAAGGAGATTTATGTGCCATGTGGATCAGCACTAGAGAGAAGAACACTTGACCTCCTTCATCCTCTCCCACAAGTCTGCTAGTCATTAGTGCCTTATAAGCCAATCACGTGAGTGATGACACGTGTGACTTGACACGCGATCTTTTTATTTATTATTATATTTTAGTATTTTATCACTTTATATTGCCTGTTGCTTGAATATATTGTGATGTCCATGGATCTATGCAATGGGAATCAGATCGTGATGATATCATGATAATGAGACTGATTCGTCTTTAAACACAAATCCTAAATAATCCCAGTAATAGGTTACTCGAGAGGGACATTGAGATAACTAGATAGACTAGTGTTCTGTATACATGTCCATATGATGGATGCAACCGGTCTCATAGTTGCTCGTGTGGGGACACTAGGGATACAGTACAGGTGCTCATTGGATAATAAGTTCACTGATTGATCCGCTTACGAAATGATGGCGGTTGATGATACCTTATTATCAAACAACGATTCCATAATCCCAGTGGTGTATCCGGTCCTTAGACTAGAGAAATCAAGTATGTCCTATATGAGTACTCCACTCTTTGATACCGGACTTATAGGTCTGGAGGTTCCAGATCTAGCATAGCAGGTCATCGGGAGTGGTAGCCAATCTTATGAGGACTATTGAGTGTCGATAGAGGATCATCCACTCTCCGTATCATGAAAGGAATATCCCATGTGTTCTTACTCAAATAAATCCCTAGCCAAGGTTAGTCGGATTGAGAGAGAAAGAGTTCTTCGGGAGAATCCAATTAGAGCGAGACTCGAATAGAAACCGTATGGGCCTGACAACACCATGCCCGGTATACGGTATCTGGGGTATTAGATGGATGAGGGACTATAGGTACATAGTAATTAAGGACAGATAGTTCCAATAAATTGGATTCCCTTGTATCGCCTGGGGACTGCAACGTATTGGCCTAGTACGTCCGTAGTCGATGAGTCAAGTGAATAATTATGGAGATAATAATTCATTGAGCCAGAAAGAGTTTTGATAAGTATGATTCTCAGCCAGCTCGATATTAGGCCTAGAGAGCCACACACATATAGTAGGCATTGCGATGGGTAGAGGTTCGGATATTAGATATCCGTTGGAGCCCCTATCTTATTGGATATCCAATAAGCCCTTGAATTATTGGATCCTATGGATGAGATCCAATAAGAGCCCATGAGAGATTATTGGATAGAGATCCACTAATCTAAGAGGCTTTGGTAGTTGAATGGAGATCTAATGCCCAATAGGGCAGGATTCATTAGGGTTAAGTTGACAGAGAACCTATATAAATAGGAGGGAACCAGTGGTTTATAGGCTAGAGCTTTTGGTTGCCTCTCCTATTCTCCTCCCTTTCTCCTCCTCAAAGCAGGCCTGGAGTTTTGACTAGCGTCGTCGTAGCCCTATTATGTGGATCACCGCTAGAGATGAGGATGCTTGACCTCTTTCACCCTCTCCTAAAGATCTGTAGGGATTCAGGGATATACGATCTCCCTATGTAACACAATCTTTCATTTACACAGTTTTAAGTTACACGGATTTTTGCACATCAATCTTCACACGATGACAAACATATCTTTGGAAAATTGGGGATTTTGTTTTATGTTCTTCCGTTGTGCATATGATGTCGACCCCGAAGATTTCCCAATAGTGGTATCAGAGTCAGGTTGTTCGTGCGAAAAATTGGTTATCATGGATAGGATACCCTATGCCTCAGCGATATGGTCTATCATGTATGTCATATTATGTACCAGGCCTGATATAGTACATACTCTGAGTGTCACGAGCAGGTATTAGGTGGATCCAGGCTTGGAGCACTTGAAAGCAGTAAAGTGTAGCCTTAAGTACTTGAGAAGGACTAAGGATCTTTTACTAGTATATGGAGGTAGTAGACTTAGGGATGAAGGCTAGTCCGATGTTGATAATAGCATGTCAAATTCTCGGTATGTGTATACCCTGAATGGAGGAGCAATGTGCTGGAAGAGTTCCAAGCAAGATACTACTACTGACTCGACCACAGAAGCGGAGTACATTGCTACAGCAGAGGCAGCAAAAGAGGGAGTTTGGATGAAGAAGTTCATCACAGATCTAGGAGTGGTGCCAAGCAACGAGGAGTTGATTCCCTTATATTGCGATAACAATGAGGTGATTACTCATACGAAGGAACCCAGGTCTCATCAGAAGTCTAAGCACATTCTGAGGAGGTTCCATCTAATCAGAAAGATCATGACCTGAGGATTAGACACATAGGTGATTGGCTTTAGGTCAAGTGGGAGATTGCTAGTCATAGGTGCCCTGTAAGCCAATCACGTGAGTGATGGCACATATGACTTGATACGTAGTATTTTTATTTATTATTATATTTTGACATTTTATCACTTTATATTGCATGTTGCTTGAATATATTATGATGTTCATGGATCTATGCAATGGAAATCGGATTATAATGAGATCACAATAATGAGACTAATTCACCTTTAAACATATATCCTAAATAATCTCGATCATATGTTACTCAAGAGGGATATCGAGATAATCGAACAGATTGGTGTGTTGTATACCCATCCATATGATGGATGTAGCTGGTCGCATAGTTGCTCGTGTTGGGACACTAGGGATATAGTACAAGTGCTTATTGGAGAATGAGTTCACTGATTGATCAACTTACGGAATGTTGGATGGTTGATGATGCCTTATTATCAAACAATGATTTTATAGTCCCAGTGGTGTATCTGGTACTTAGACTTGAGACACCAAGAATGTCCTATATGAGTACTCCACTCCTTGATACCAAACTTATAGGTCTGGAGGTTCCAGATCTAGTATAGTTGGTTATCGGGAGTGGTAGTCAATCTTACGAGGACTATTGAGTATTGATAAAGGATTATCTACTCTCCGTGTCATGAGAGGAATATCCGATGTATTCTTAATCAGAGAAATCCCTAGCTATGGTCATTCAAATTAAGAGAGAAAGAGTTCTCCGGGAGAATCCGATTAGAGCGAGACTCGAATAGAAACTATATTGGTCTAACAACACCATACCCAGTATACGGTCTTCGGGATATTAGATGGATGAGAGACTATAGGTACATGATAACTGAGGACAAACAGGTCCAATGGATTGGATTCCCATATATCGTCTGGGGATTACGACGTAGTGGCATAATATGTCCGCAGTCGATATGTCGAGTGAATTATTATGGAGATAATAATTCACTTAGCCAAAAAGAGTTCTGATAGGTATAACTCATAGCCAACTCGATATTGGGCCTAGAGGGTCATATATATATGGTAGGCATTGCAATGAGTATAGGTTCGGATATGAGATATCCGTCGGAGCCCCTATCTTATTGGATATCTAATAAGCCCCTGAATTATTGGATCCTATGGATGAGATCTAATAAGAGCCCATGAGAGATTATTGGATAGAGATCCACTAATATATGAGGCTTGGGTAGTTGGATGGAGATTCAATACCCAATAAGGTAGGATCCATTATGGTTAAGTTAACAAGAGACCTCTATAAATAAGAGGGAACTAGTGGTTCATAGGCTAAAGCTTTTTGGTTACCTCTCCTATTCTCCTCCCCTTCTCCTCCTCAGAGTAGGCCTAGAGTTTTTGATAGGACCCTAGCAGGGTTGGGTCCTACTTAACCAAGAAGCAGCAAATAAAAAACCTATAAGATTCTAATAAACCCCACCTAACCGCCACTATCCTATAAAGAAGAGTGGCTAGGGTTTATATTTAGGCCTTTGGGCTTTCTAGCCATTGCCCCCCTTTTACTAGGCTGATCGACTAGGGTTGAGGGCAAAAGGGGGAACTCACTTAAGAAGTAGGCCCTAGGGCTAGGGTTTGGAGCCCTATATAAGTATGTAGCCTCTATCTCTATGAGAATAAGATCTATCTACAATTGTAGCCATTTCGTCGACTTCTAGGAGGGTGGAACTCCTATAGCGTTCCAAGGGTTGATCCCCCTCAAAGATCAATCTATAGAGAATTCCTCTAGGGTTCTATCATCTTGTATCAGAGCAGTGATCTTACTGCTTTTGCTGCCACCCCTGCCGCCCACCACCAGCCAAGCAATTCCCACAACTGCTCTTAATGTCGCCATCTCCACCGTCATCTTCTGTTGTAGTTCAAATCAATCTATTGTCGTCACCCATCAAGATGTTCGACCACTCGCATACACCAGCAAAGCGTTGTCTCCCTTCCATAAAAAAATATCAATATATGATAAGAAGATGCTTGCCATTATACACGTGGTAACGAGGTGGAGACCCTACCTGATCGGTCGGTGATTTCAAATTAAAACCGACCATAGAAGCCTCAAGTACTTTTTAGAGCAAAAGATATCATCCCCTAAGCAGCAAAAATGGGTAACCAAACTTCTAAAATTTGATTATAAAATTATTTACAAAAAAGAAAAATAAAACATTGTTGCAGATGCATTCTCACAGCTACCTAGGCATGCTAAATTGTCAGCCATCTCCCTTCCTAGTACCGACTTCCTCGATGACATTAGGGAGGAATAGATGAAGGATCCAAAGATCAATAACATCATAAAAAAATTGGAAGAGGATCCAAGCGCAATAGCCCACTATACTTGGGATTCGAGGGATCTACGTTACAAAGGTCGTATTGTGCTTATACCTGACTCCCCTTGCATCAAAATCATTCTGCACGAAATGCACTCCACATCTTCAATAGGGCACTCTAGATTTTTGAGAACCTACAAAAGTGTGAAGCAAATTTTTTATTGGAGATGGATGAAAAAAATTATTTCTGAATATGCGGCACAATGTGATGTATGTCATCGGTAAAATGGTGAAATAGTGGCGAGTTCAGAGAAGCTACAACCACTACCCATACCAGTCTCGGTGTGGACTGACATATCTATGGACTTCATCGAAGGGCTGTCACCTTCCAAAGGTAAAAAAATAATCCTCATTTTTGTGTTGTGTGAAATCCCTACACTGCTACTAGTATTGCTCAGAATTTCATAGAAAATATTGTTAAACTGCATGGGATGCCAAGGTCCATTGTAAGTGATCATGATAGGATCTTTACTAGTAAATTTTGGACTAAGTTATTTCAATTACAAAGCACCAAACTTAAGATGAGCATAGTATATCATCCACAAATTGACGGCCAAACAGAGGTGGTGAACAAGTGTTTAGAGATGTATCTTCGGTGTTTCGCTAGTGACTAACCAAAAGAGTGGGCGAAATGGCTTCTTTGGGCCGAATGGTGGTATAATACTACATATCATTCATCTACAAAATGTATCCTATATGAAACACTATATGGTCGGTCGGCCCTTGTGATTCCAAAGTATATAATTGGCTCAACCAAGGTAGATCAGGTCGACCAAGATTTAATTAACAGGGACAAACTCCTACAGCTGCTAAAGGATAATCTCTCTACCGCTCAAGCCAGAATAAAGCAGCAAACCGACACACGATGAAGCGAAAGAGAATTTTCAATAGGAGATTGGGTTTATCTTCGTATACAGCCATACAAGCAACTCTCCATCAACACACAAGCCTCCATGAAGCTATCCCCATGTTTTTACGAGCTCTATCAGATCACAGAGCATATTGGAGTCATAGCGTACAGACTTAAATTGCTTGAGGATGCCAAAATTCATCTTGTCTTCCATGTGTCATGTATGAAGCCTAAGTTGGGAGAACACGAGTCATCCCAGATCCAACTACCCAACACCACTGATGATGAAGATATTCAAGCCCAACCATAAGCTATCCTTGATCGCAAGATCATGATGCGTCATCGACATCCCTCTACTGAAGTACTAGTACATTGGAATAATTTATCACTCAAAGATATCATATAAGAATCATATGAGGAGCTGAAGACCCTATTGGGAAATCTTAAGGGCGACATCACATGCGCAGCGAAAGAACAAGATAAACAAAATCCCCAATTTTCTAAAAAAATGTTCGTCATCATGCGAAGATTGGTGCGTAAAAATTCGCAAAACAAATTACGTATAAAATAGATTATGTTACATAGGGAGATCGTATATCCCTAAATCTTTGTAGATCTTTAGGAGAGAGTGAAGGAGGTCAAGCGTCCTCCTCTCTAGCGGTAATCCACACAGTAGGGGCTCCGGCGGATATATCATATCTGAACCTCTACTCATCACAATGCTTACCATATGTGTGTGATCCTCTAGGCCCAATATCGAGCTGGCCATGAGTCATACCTGTCAGAACTCCTTCTGGCTTAGTGAATTATTATCTCCATAATAATTCACTCGACTCATTAACTACAAACGTACTAGGCCATTATGTCGTAATCCCCAAACGATACAGGGGAATCCAATCCATTGGACCTGTCTGTCCTTAGTTACCGTGTACCTATAGTCCCTCATCCATCTAATATCCTAGAGACCGTATACCGGGTATGGTGTTGTCAGACTCATACAGTTTCTACTCGAGTATCACTCTAATCGGATTCTCCCGGAGAACTCTTTCTCTCTCAATCCGAATGACTCTGGCCAGGGATTTGTCTTAGCAAAAACACATGGGATATTCCTCTCATGACGTTGAGAGTGGATGATCCTCTATTGATACTCAATAGCCCTCGTAAGGTCGATTGCCACTCCTAATGGCCGGCTGTACTAGATCTGGGACATCTAAACCTATAATTTCGATATCAAAGAATGGAACACTCATACATGATATCCTTAGTGTCTCAAGTCTAAGAACTAGATACACCACTAGGACTATGAAATCGCTGTCTCACAATAACACCTCATCAACCATCCAGCATTCCGTAAACAGATCAATCATTGAACTTATTCTCTAATGAGCACATGTACTGTATCCCTAGTGTCTCCACATGAGAAGCTATGAGACTAGCTGCATCCATCATATGGACAGGTATACAGCACACCAGTCTATCTGATTATCTCGATGTCCCTCTCGAGTAATCTATGACCGAGATTATTTATGAAATATATTTAAAAGTGAATATGTCTCATTATTGTGATCTCATCACGATCCAATTCTCATTGCATGGATCCAAGCACATCGCAATATATACATGCATATATGCAATGGTCAATATAAAGTGATAAATGCCAAATATAACAAGCAATAAGATTCCGTGTCAAGTCACACATGTTATGACTCATGTGATTGGTTTGTTGGCACTTATAACTAGCAAACCCAGTTCCTTAAATTCATGGAACCTCAAGGACAAGGCTAATTTGAAGAGGGCAAGCTTGATAGGACCCTGGCAGGGTTGGGTCCTACTTAACCAAGAAGCAGCTAACAAAAAATCTGTGAAATTATAATAAACCCCACCTAGCCGTCTCTATCCTATATAGAAGAGTGGCTATGATTTATATTTGGGCCTTTGGGCTTCCTGGCCACTACCCCCCTTTTACTGGACTAGTCAACTAGGGTTGAGGGCAAAAGGGAGAACTCACTTAAGAAGCAACCCCTAGGGCTAGGGTTTGGAGCCCTATATAATCATGTAACCTCCATCTCTTCGAGAATAAGATCTATCTACAATTGTAGTCATTTGACCAACTTCTAGGAGGGTG
This sequence comes from Musa acuminata AAA Group, assembly GCF_036884655.1. Lineage (NCBI taxonomy): Eukaryota > Viridiplantae > Streptophyta > Magnoliopsida > Zingiberales > Musaceae > Musa > Musa acuminata. Next base: position 14,793,989 of record NC_088338.1, on the reverse strand, counting down.
GAACCCCTATAGCGTTCCAAGGGTTGATCCCCCTCAAAGATCAATCTATATAGAATTTCTCTAGGGTTCTATCAGTTTTCAGGAGTATCGTCATAGTCTTACTATGTGAATCACCACTAGAGAGGAGAACGTTTGACCTCATTCACCCTCTCCTAGAGATCTACAGAGATTCAGGAATATATGATTTCCCTAGGTAATACAATCTTTCATTTATACAGTTTTAAATTACGCGGATTTTTGCGCACCAATCTTTGCACGACGATGAACATATCTTTGGGAAATTGAGGGTTTTGTTTTCTATTCTTCCGCTACGCATGTGATGTCACCCCCCAAGATTTCCCTACAAGGTCTATAGGATTTAAGGGATATATAATCTCCTTAGGTAAAATACTATCTCACATGTGGTTTTCAATTTCGTGAGTTTTGCGCACCAATCTTCGTACAATGACGAACACTTTTTTGAGAAATTTGGGTTTTTTTATTTTCTATTCTTCCACTGCGCATGCGATGTCACCCCTAGATTTCTCTACACTTTTTAATGGGCAAAGATCAACTACCCTTGTTATAACCCTTTCTCCTTTCAACAGGCTCAGGAGAGAACTTTCGCACCTTTCTTTTATAAAAGATCTCGCTCCTCCCTTAGAAGACTTCTAATTCTAGAAGGAAGAGATTCAAAAATTCAAGATAGATTACTGTTAGGATCAACAGCAATAAGAGGGAGAGGGGGTGAATTAGTGCAGTGGAAAACCTTCTGCGATTAAAATCAAAAACTGCTTTTGTTCGATAGAAGTGATTTTGGTAAGAAAGCCGATTCGTAAATCACTTCAACTTTTGACTAGGAAAGATGCAGCAAAGATATGAACGCAGTTCGCAGTTATGATGGAAATCAGAATATAAGCGCAAACTGAAATACGACGTTCGTACGATAAAAGTGATTTCGGTATAAAAGCTGATTCGTAAACCACTTTAACTTGAGATAAGGCGAGATGCGGTTAAAGCAAAGATATAAAGTCAGTTTGCAGTTATAATGGAAATCAGAATGTAAGCGCAAACTGAAATACGAAGTTCATACGATAAAACTGATTTGCGTCTTAAACCTCGATTCGGAAAGCACTGAACTTTGAAACACGTTCGTAAAAACACAGAAGGTAGTAAGCTATTGAGGAGGTTTGCAGTAAAGATAAGATACTTAAAGTAAATGCAAACCGAGATTTAGAGTGGTTCGGTCAATCTTGACCTACTCCACTTTTGGCTTCCTCCACCGACGAGGTCACCGACATCAACTAGAGGCCTTCCTTCAATAGGCGAAGGCCAACCACCCTTTTACAGTTTTACTCCTTTTGACGGGCTTAGGAGACAACCCTTACAGAATTTTCTCTCCTCTCTTTACAACTCAGAACTTGGAAGAAAAGAGGGAGAAGAACTTTTAGCCTTTACAACAATTTTGAGCTCTAAGAATCACAGAAAAAGATCAAGATTTCGGTGTAGGTTCATGTTCTTTCAGTGCTGAATGGGTGGGTATTTATAGGCCCCAACCCAGTTCAAATTTGGAGCTCAAAACTGTCAATTCCCGGAATTCCAGGATCAGGCGTTTGTACCTCCTGACTGGAGCGGTTGTATCGCCTGGCAGAGATCGAAGACTGAGCCTCTAGGCGGTGCTACCTCCTGTCAGGGGCGGTTGCACCTCCTGCCAGAGCTCAAAGACCGAGCTCAGGCAGTTGCACCTCCTAACTTAGGCGGTTGCACCGCTTGGTAGAGCTCGAAGACCGAGCTCAAGCGGTGCCACCTCCTGTCAGGGGAGGTTGCACCGCCCAGTCTTGCTCGGAGACTGAGCCCCAGGCGGTGCCACTGCCTGGCTGGAGCGGTTGCACCTCCCAGTCTCGCTCGGAGACTGAGCCCAGGCGGTGCAACCTCCTGCCTTGGGTGGTTCAACCGCCTGGCAGAAATCAGGGTCTAAATGGGTTGATCCATTCGGCCCAATTTGGGTTTTTCAGGGGCCCAATTGCCCCAAGATTAAGTTAATGAGATCACCTCCCATTTCCAACTTAATCAATGTGCTAACTACGATTTTTCCTAAGACATTTACTGCAACTTCCTCCGGTGCGTCAATCGCTTCTTCCGGCGAGCTTCCGACGAACTTCCGTCGATCATCCGATGAACCCTCGGTGATGCTCCTGCGGACTTCCGGCAAACTCCTGGACTTGCAACGATCCACTTGGCGAGTTCCGATGAGTTTCTTTGGCAAGCTCATGGACTTCTCGGATTTGTTCTCGCAGAACCTCCGACGACTGTCCGAACTTCCGTCGAACTCTCGAACTCCCAACGTGATCATTGTCTTGACTCCGACGCAACTCCTGCTACATGTCTTTCTTCCATCATAGTTAATCCTGCACACTTAAAACAAAACTTCGATCGAGACAATTAATCCTAAGCAATTAACCAAGTTGTCCGGCATGTCATTGGTCCCTCGACGCTTCGTCTGATTCTTCGGCGCATCGTCCTCTCCTGCAGCCTATTGCCCAATCGGCCAGTTGACTCCGCAACTCCGATATCCTTGGCATAATACCCGCTCTTCTTGGCCCGATGCCCGAGTCCACGGCCCGAAGCCTTTTGTCGATACGTCGACCGATCCACCGGCCTGACGTCCAATCTTCTGATATGTTCCTCCGACACAACATGATTTTCCTGCTTTAATTATCTCATCCTGATCGAAGCATCCTGCGTCACTTAAAACGCATATTAAATCATAAACATATATCAAGTAGTTTCATCATCAAAATACGAGATTCAATAATTACAACTCTTTTCTTACAAGAATTCTTTTTCCTTTCTACTTTTTTTCTTGCTATACTAAGCAAAAATGAGTGGGGTATTTATATACTCCAAATGACTTCAAAAATGGAGCCAAAAATTTGAATCCCAGGGTTTTCGGGATCGTCAATACCACTACTTGCATTGGGCGGGACCATCGCCTACCACCCTGTGCACAGATGGTACCACCACCTAGTCTGGGTGGTACCATCGCCTAACATAGTTTGGGAGACTGTGTTTGGGCAATACCATTGCTAGTTTGGGTGATACCACTGCCTAACACTAGCGATACCACCGTTGGGTCTTCCGGAACTGTACACTTCGTACGTTCCAACTCATAGGTGGTTCCACCACCTGGTCTAGTGGTGCCACCGCCTAACCCAACTATAGGTCACTAAATGGCCCTTCCAATAGGCCTAAATCAACCTTGATTCAGGCCCAACGAGCCCCTAATTGAGTTTGCATAGTTACACCAAAAACTAACTCAATTAAGACCTAAACTACTTCAATCAAGATACAACCAATTACAAACATGAATTATGTGTTGTCTAGTATGCCATTGGTTCATTTGGCACTTCGTCCGAACCTTTGGTGCATCATCCTTTCTTTCGGGGTATTGTTCGATTTATTAGCATGTTGACCTCCTGCAATATCTAATATTCTATGGGCAATATCCGATCCTTCTAGCCCGATGCCCAAACTCATAGCACGAAGTTTATCTTCCGACATGTTGACCAATCCTTTGGCCCGACGTCCAATCTTCTGACATGATCCATTTCGGCCCAACGTTTGATTCTCTTACTTCAATTGATTTATCTTTCCATGATCGAAGTTAGTCATGTGTCACTCAAACACTCATTAGATCATAACTTCATCAATTATTTTTATCATCAAAATCTGAGATTTAACAATCATAACATATCTGTGTACTTCCACACTACACATCATAGAAAATACGTACACACTCATATCATACGTCGTTATATATGTATGCACATAATATATTTCCATTGTAATTTATATATTTGTATGCTTATGTAATGTATACATTAACATTAACTTTATGCCAAGCTCATAAAAATCATATCATTTGAAATATATTTTCTAAAATATATTATGAATATGATAATTTATATGACCACTATTTTATAGAAAATTAAACTTATACTTAATGATTTAACTCAAAATGAAGATGTGAGTAAAAAATCATGTTCCTTAATAATCGAGTATGCTATGAGCGATACACCTATCGATTTTAGAGCATAAGATCATCAGATACTTCAATTAAGAACCTTATCTCTTAAATTATTATTTTAAAAATTCGTAGCAATAATTCATAAAAATTTTAATAAAATCCCTTCTTAAATGGACTATACTTACCTAAAATTTATCTAAATTTTACTATAATTGTTTTAACAATTCACTATTATCAAATGAACTAGTTTGTTTCAATAAAATTAATGTACAATTTTGTAAAATAATTTTATTTCACTATTCTAGCTGACATCTTGAATTATCATGAAATTTTACTAAAAACTAGGAGATATATAAAACTAAAAATACATCAAATTTTAGTTTAAAATAAAATCATTTGGAGGCTAAACAATTTTCTTAATTCAACTACTAACACATATTCTATTCTAGTAAAATTAGGTTAGAACTAAATACTAGAGATTTTAAGTATCTTAGATTTTGACACTCATAACTCTATACCCCAATCTTATATTAAAGTCATACTATAGGCTTTAGAAACATAAGAGATTCATATAAAATATATTTAAAAATTAAAGATTAATTCAAAGCATAAGTTACTCAAAAGCAAATGAAAAAATTAGTTTATAATCTTTAAGATTGAAATCCTATCTATATTAAGGAAAGAATTGAGCTTTTCTTATGTTAATCTTCCTTGAAGCTGGGGTTTTCTAGCCTCTATGAAGATATGATAAAAAGCTGACAAAATGATTGAAGAATGAGAGAAAAAGTCATAGGTTATTAGGTGAGTAAGAAGGATGAAACCAAAGAGGCACTTAAGAGGTTACTAGAGGTCAATAGTTCAATCTTATTATGCCTCATTTTAAGATTTTTTTTTAATATTTTCTTCTTTTATCTTTTCTTCTTTTACTAGTATAATTTTAAATCCGAACCCTTCCCAGCAGTACTTCACATTTATCTTTTCCCATTAGATTGATGACATAACTGCATCGATTAACAAACTTCGAACTGCCCCAAGGCCCGGCGTTTTGGTCTCACTTTCCCGGGGCCCACCAGTTTGCACATCAATGTGAGTGTGGTTCTTGCACAACCACCGCCCAAAAGGACATTGAAAAGAGAGAACCATTTCTTTGAGCGAGCGAGAGAGAGAGAGAGAGAGAGAGAGAGAGAGAGAGAGAGGGTGGGGGGGGGGGTGGTGGGCGAGCGTAGAATGTGCGCCACCTTCGAGAACGAGTATTGGGCGGTCTTCGAGGTCAATAATGGCCCGTCGGCGACGCTGACTGCTACCGCGTGGGGCACCCTTCCCTCCTGCGTACCCCGCAGCGATCTTCCCTTCTACTTGGTTGCGTCGGCCGGAGAAGTGCTGTTGGCTTCCCACTGTAACAAGACGACTGCAGATGGAAAGATCGTCGACAGCACCCGTGTCTTCAGGTTCGACCCTGGCGACACAGGCAGGCCGACGGTGGTCGTGGAACTGGAGGATATCGGGGATCGTATCTTGTTCTTGGGCACGTGCTGCTCCGTGTCCGTCGCTGTCGGAGATTGCTCTGGGATCCCGGGTAATGCCATCTACTACATGATCGAAGAGGAGAGGCGTCTGGAGACTGAAGTTGTGCGGGTGTTGGGCGTCAACGAGCTGAATCTAGAAAATGGAGTGATAGCCGACGTCGTTGACTCGCGCACGCCTGAAGCGAAGCCGTTCAAGTGGCAAATACAGCGGACGGACGTCCAATGGTGGATGTCCCCAAATCTTCGCAGCTTCCACACCTAGAGATGGTCATTGCTCTGCTTTTTTTACCGCTTTCATTTTGTCCATCGATCAATTAGAGTTCGAAGTATGACTGGAAGACGTTCCTATAAACAATTGCAGGCAAAAATGAGCATTAAATCGTGATTGGTGGAATAACTGAGGCTGCCACACCCCGGCGGTTCTCCGTACCATTTCTCAACTGTTCCATAACGGTAAAAATAACAAAGCCATTGGATGTTGTTAGGACTCTAGGAGAGTCCTAATTGAGAGGGACATTCATGTAAAACTTACCTAAGTCGATCCCTATTAAAGAGGTGAAGTGATCGGGTAGGATTAGGAGGTTATTTCTTAGAAACGAATAAGGAGTTGTAAAGGAGTAGGAGTCTTGAGTAGGAGTCCTATTAGGAGTTGGTTAGAAGTATGAGTCTTGATTAAGAGTATATTAGGAGTTGGTTAGAAGTAGGAGTCTTAAGTAAGAGTCCTATTAGGAGTTAGGGTTTAGAAGCCCTATAAATAGTCATGTATTCCACCTCTTTTCATAAGCAATAAATGAATCTTTTCTACAGCCTTTGAGTAGCAACTTGGAGGGAGGAACCCCTATAGAGTTCCAATGAGGTCGATCCCCTAAAGAGATCAACCCCAAGTTTAGAATCTGCAAGGGTTCTAACACTTAGTATCAGAGCAGTGTTCTTGGTGTCTCGCTGCCCTTCCACGGCCATCCATCAACCCTCCACAACCGCCCAAAGCAATTCCCACAATTGCTTAAGAGATTGTTGCCAAATTTCGCCGTCATCTCCACCACTACGGATCATCCTTTGATCTCCCCGTGAATTGCAACAGGTTCTAGTTTTCTACCTTACTATTGCTGCAATTTAGTTATCCTTATTTGAAAATCCCAAAAAAATTATTTCTATATTACTGCATAAACTTTTCGTCATAAAGTTTTCATCTCTACGACGAAAGATACATTGCGGAATTCCAACCGTATAGCACCGTCTGTTTGATCTTGCTATTGTATTTTTTCTATCCAAATCTCTACGAAATTTTTATGACATCTTTGACATTTCCTAACAGCAGATTCATTTGGTTTTGTCAAAAAATTCTCAATATAAACCATTGATATTTTACGTCTAATCTGCTATACTTGAAAATCTATACTGTAAAATTTCAACCGCATAGCACTGTTTGTTTGATCTTGATACTACGTTGTTTCTATCCAAATCTCTATGAAATTTTTATGATAGCTTTGACACTTCCTAACAGTTGAATTCCCTTTGGTTTCATCAAAAAAATTCTCAATATAAACCACTGATCTTTTACGTCCAATCAGCTATACTTAAAAATCTATGCTGTAGAAAATTTTAGCCGCATATTGTTGCCTTAACCCATCTATTTGCAATCCTTTTTGAATAAAATTTCTTATACACTTCATAGATCATCTTGGCTTCCATCTATGATTAATCTATTAAGAAATTCATCTCTAAAAACGATTTTATTGTGCTGTAAATTTTCATCGTAACCCGTTGAAATATCTCGACGAGAATTCTGCAGTCGCAACTTGCACCAATTTCCTTGCTGTTATACTACCGAAATTTTCTTAATTAAATTAGATATCCTTGCTGTCATATATTCTGTGATTTTGCTATCGATTTCCTTCTCAATTCTCTCAAGTTTTTGGTGGAAATTACGTCGAGAAATCATTATTTCTTCGACAACAATTCTACTCTTACAAGATAGCACATACTTGTTGAACTTCCATTGATTTCTATCAAACCTTTGCTACCATCTACTACAGATCCAAAACTTTCATCAACAGCCCTAAAACTCTACCAAACCACACCCTCAAATTGCACCCAAAATAGCCACAAAATAAGCCCAAACCGTAGCCTACATCTACCAATCCACCAACCCTTTTGACCATCACCTCTCTCAACCAATACATGCCTTTAACCCGACAACAAAAGAGAAATCTTAACATCACAGATTTGGCAGCATATACTATGGCATCTGAGGAGGTAATCAATGCTAAATTTGAAGCCTTCAAAGCGCGAATGGAGGATAAGATTCAGATGCTCTTTACCGAACTCAGATTGGGCCGACCACTAAGCCCGAAGAAGTCACATTAAGGAGAGAGCTTTGCCCAATCGCACCAAGCCCGAAGATATGACTTCCAAGAGAAGGGAAGCTCTATGACCAACCCCAACTATTCATGCATGAGAGTGGACTTCCCTAGATGGGAAGAAGGAGACCCAATTGGTTGGATCCCGCGTGCGGAGCGATATATTCGGTACCATAAAACCGCGAATGCATCTATGGTGAAAATTACAGCTATACATCTTGAAGGGGATGCTATACAGTGGTTTGATTGGTTTGAACATACTTATGGAGTCCTTTCATGGCGGCAATTCAAAGAAGGATTGACGATTCGCTTCAAACCAACCGATTACGAGAATATTGACGGACAACTAGCAAAGATCCGACAAACCTCTACCATTCAGGAGTACCAAACCAGGTTTGAAAGGTTATCTAATCAAACTCATGATTGGTCTCAAAAACAACTATTGAGGACCTTCATTGAGGGCTTGAAGCCGGAGATCCGGGGAGAAGTTAAAGCACGACAACCGTACACGCTTATGGCAGCCATCTCTTTCGCACGACATCAAGAGGAGCGATTGAATCATGAAGCTTGGAGGACTAGAGTTGCTCCTCAACCAGAAATACTGAAGCCCTCAGCCCCACCTATTGTCGATTAAGTCCTTGCACTAAAGAAGTTGACAAGAGAAGAGCTTTGGGAGCAATCTGCGAAGCAGTTATGTTGGCATTGCGACGAACCGTGGAGTTACAAGCATTGCTGTAGAAAAGGGAGACTTATTTTGATTGAACCAGTAGAAGAAGAGGTCATTGAGCATTCAAAAGAGAGCCTTAAACATAACAAAGAAGATGCGGAAGAAGAGCCACAACCGACCGACGTTACAGTACACACAATAGCTGACTACTCAAACCCACAAACGATGAAAGGGAGACTTCTTATGTTTGAACCAATAGAAGAAGAGGTCATTGAATATTTAGAAGAGAACCTTGAACATAAAGAAGATGTGGAAGAAGAGCCACAACTGACTGAAGTTGCAGTACACGCACTAGCCGGCTATTCAAACCCACAAACGATGAAAGTTGGAGGCCTTCTTAAACAACAAGCGATCACTATTCTCATCGAAACGGGCAGTACTACTAACTTCCTAAATAGTAAGCTTGCTGTTTGGATAGCATTACCTATCGAGAATCGCTGCAGGTTTGATGTTAAGGTCACCGACAGACGGATTTTGAATTGTGATCATAGGCGCCCGCAGGAGAAACTATTGCTGCAGGACCAAGAGATAATTACAGATTTCTTCCTTCTCCCTCTTAACAATCATGAGGCCATGCTCAGAATTAAATGGTTGACGACATTAGGTGATATTTCCTGAAATTTTATGAAACTAATTATGAAATTTTACAGTAAGGAGAAACGGGTGACATTGCACGAGAAACGTGGGGGCGACATAACAACGATTTGCACACAACAAATGGAGAAGGTTTTGCATAAAGTATGCAGCAGCTTTTTGGTATAACTTGAGCAGCAAACTAAGGGAGAGCCAATAGAATTTGAAGATCCAAATCTACTTCCTTTGCTTGCTGAATTTTCAAATATATTTGACGAACCGCGCAACCTACCTCTTACCAGTCGGCATGATCATTGTATAACTATCCTTCTAGGCAAATCTTCAGCAAATGTTCAGCCATATCAGTATCCACATCTCAAGAAGGATGAAATAGAAAGGATTGTAAAAGAGATGCTCGAAACAGGAGTTATTCGGCCAAGTTTCAACCTCTACTCTTCACCGGTGCTACTTGTACGCAAGAAGGACGGAACAAGGCGAATATGTGTTGATTACCGAGCTTTCAATGGCATAACCATCAAGGACAAATACCTTATTCCAATTGTAGATGAATTGCTAGATGAAAGGGAGCACAAATCTTTACAAAGCTGGACCTTCGATCCGAGTATCATCAAATATGAGTATGCGAAGAAGACATACCGAAAACCACCTTTTGAACACACAACAACCACTATGAATTTTTGCTTTCTTCAAAAGAAGGTGGAATATCTTGGGCATATCATATCAGAGGAAGGTGTGGCAGTAGACCCCTTCAAAATTGGAGCAATGCAAAACTGGCTGACCTCGAGGAACATAAAATTGCTACATGGCTTTCTGGGTTTAACAGGCTACTATTGCAAGTTCGTGAAAAACTATGGAGAGATCAGTGCACCACTTACTTCCTTACTGAAAAAAGATGTCTTCCAATGGTCGGACAGAGCCTCCGCTGCCTTCGACAAACTTAAGGCAGCCATGACGACGACGCCGGTGCTAACACTACCAAATTTCAACCGACCCTTCATTATTGAGGCCGACGTATCTGGAGTCGGAATTTGACCCATTCTCATGCAAGATGGTCGACCACTCACATACACTAGCAAGACATTATCTCCCTCCTATCAAAATAAGTCAACATATGATAAGGAGATGCTCGCCATTGTGAGCGCAGCAACGAGGTGGAGACCCTACTTGATTGGCCGACGATTTCAAATTAAAACTGACCATAAAAGCCTCAAGTACTTTTTGGAGCGAAAGATATCATCCCCTGAGCAGCAAAAATGGGTAACAAAACTTCTTGGATTTGATTATAAAATAACTTACAAAAAGGAGAAAGAGAATGTTCTTGTAGATGCGCTTTCGCAGCTACCCGAGCAAGTTGAAGTTTTAGCCGTTTCACTTCCGACCAACGACTTTCTTAAGGATATTAATATGGAATGGCAGGAAGATTCAGAGACTAGTAAGATTATAAAAAAATTGGAGGAAGCACCAAGCCCCATGGCTCATTACAATTGGGACTCAAAAGAATTACATTATAAGGGTACTAAATTGAAAAGGAGTATGGCATATCACCCACAAACCGACGGCCAGACGGAAGTTGTAAATAGGTGCTTGGAGACAGCCCAAAGCCACCCACCAAATATGATTACCCAAAGAGAACTTCAGACTAAGCCAAGTGCCATTATTGATCGACGGATCGTGACTCAACGACGACGATCCACTACTGAATTGCTAATACAGTGGACAAACCTACTAACAGAAGATGCCACTTGGGAGAACTATGATGACTTGAAGATCAAATTCCCAAAATTCATGAATCGTCAGCCTCGAGGACAAAGCTGATTTGAAGAGGACGGGTTTGTTAGGACTCTAGCTAGGAGAGTCCTAATTGAGATGGATATTCATGTAAAACCTACCTAAGTCGACCCCTATTAAAGAGGTGAAGTGGCTGGGTAGGGTTAGGAGGTTATTTCTTAGAGACGAATAAGGAGTTGTAAAGGAATAGAAGTCTTGAGTAGGAGTCCTATTAGGAGTTGGTTAGAAGTAGGAGTTTTGATTAGGAGTCCTATTAGGAGTTGGTTAGAAGTAGGTGTCTTAAGTAAGAGTCCTATTATGAGTTAGGGTTTAGAAGCCCTATAAATAGTCATGTATTCCACCTCTTTTCATAAGTAATAGATGAATCTTTTCTGCAGCCTTTGAGCAGCAACTTGGAGGGAGGAACCCCTATAGAGTTCCAAGGAAGCCGATCCCCTAAAGAGATCAACCCCAAGTTTAGAATCTGCAAGGGTTTTAACGGATAGAGGTAGAGAGACTGAGAAAGAGGGGACGCACAATGGCCGACCATGTCCACGAATAGCTATGTGGACAGGGCTTCGCCAGCATCTCGTCAAGCTCACCTCCCATTTCTTGAGAAGCGCCTCCGACTACATCCGCTTCCGCGCCGTCTGCAAGTGTTGGCGTTCCGCCGTCCCCCCCCGGCCCCGTCACCTCCCCGCTTAGCTCCCCTTCCTCCTCTACCTCTCTACCCCGGAACCAAGAAAGAGTTCCGCCTTCTGCCTCGCCAACGCCTTTAATGGAAGCATGCGCCGCCTACCTCACACCACCAGCATGTATTGCATCGGCTCCTCTTACGGGTGGCTCATCCTCATCTCCGAAGCCACCTCCGCGGTCTCCCTCTTCAACCCCGTCACCGCCGAAGACATTCCTCTCCCCCCACTCTCCACCCTCCAATCATTCGTACTGTTGTTCTACCAATCGGAGGACGGCATCGGATCTTACTTCATCAAAACGGACTACCCCAACATTACGGTCGAGTTCAACGCCATCGTCGACAAGGCCGTCTTGTCCTCCGACCCTACCCTCGACCGGGACTTCGTGGCAATCGTCTTCCTCGACGGCATATACAAGCGCTGCTTTACCTGCCGCCCAGGGGACAGATCGTGGAAGAACAACGTCAACGAACCTTTCGATGATCTCCATTGGATTTTCCCAGGAGTGCCGCAGGTGTTCAACCTGACTGACGTCGTGCCCTACGGCGAGCGGAGGTTGTGCGCTATCTACAATGACAAAAATTACTTAGCAGTCTTCGACGTCGACCCAGGCCCGCCGGGGAGGGCGACGATGATCGCATGGAACTCCATGCCGCCCTGCGTGCCGCGCGGTGGTTTACCCACCTACTTGATTGGGTCGGCTGGAGAACTAGTCCTGGTTACCGAGTTCTACAAGAGGAGTGCAGCCAGGAAGAACACCAGGAGCTTCCGCGTCTTCAGGCTCGATCCAGGCGACGGAGACCGGCCAGCGAAGGCGATCGAAGTGCAGGACATCGGCGACCGTATGTTGTTTTTGGGTACGAACCATTCGGTGTGCGTCGCCGCGGGGGACTTCCCAGGGTTCCTGGGGAATGCCATCTACTACGTGAAGGAAGAGAAGATGAGTTTGGAGGGGGAAGATACAGAGAAAAGAATTAAAAGCATAAAAATTAAGAACCAGGAAAAACAAGCCATGAAATTTGAACACTGTACAGTTTTAAGGTACTATCTCTATCTATGGCTGGAAATTGCCGGTGATGAGATCGTACCTACATTTTGATCAAATGAAGTTTCAGTGGCCACGTCGTAGAACAGAAAGAAATCCACCTGATGACTTATCCTTACGGCAGTCATCGGATTCATCTTCGACCTGTTTGATAGTTTCAAAACCATCATGTCAAAGAAGTTTTGGGATTTAGGAACAGAATCCTAGGCTTAGATGATGAACCTCTTTAGCAATAAGATGTAGTATCTCCAATATTTCTAAGAAGTCAGGCCTGGCAGCTGGATCTTGTTGCCAACACTTGTGCAGCAGCTCATCAAGCTTTGGATGAGTATTCTTTGGTAAGGTAGGCCTCAAACCCTATAGAGTAGAAATTGAAGTAAAAAAGAATGTTGTGCAGGCGCATATATAGTTTTCAAACATATATGTTAAGAAACATAGAGAAGCACTGATACTAATACAAGTATGCAACTCCTACAGAAGTATATTATTTTCCTTAATAACTAGTTAAGTTAATTTTAGTGATCGGAGGATCCAAGTTCTACGCTGATTAAAACCCATACAATATGGTGTTGGAACTCTGTAGGAGCATCGATCAGATAAAACCAGTCATGTATGGCAAGCAATCATGTGTTGAATGATTTATGGTGATGGAAAAAACTGCTCTATGTGAAAAGGGGAGCAAGATATCTTCATGTTGATATGAAAGTATAAAGATCACCTATGCATGATTATATCTTATTTTTACTTTAAATACTCCTTTACTAGTTCTTGCATACTTGGAAGTATTTGTCATAAATTAGCTTCTACTTTTCAACAAGCTATGTTGTTCATGTGATCTCCTCACCTAATCTAAGTCATAGGTATAGAGTTCTAATAAAATAGATTGCAAAACATTCGGTCATAAGTAGCATAACCTGCTTTCTCAAGATCCCTCATAAGTCTAATAAGATAGATTGCAAACACATACAGTCATAACATACTCTGCTTTATTCAAGACCCCTCATATCAGAACATATTGTGTCAGATAAAACACTGTTTACACATGTTTGTGCTCCATAGGAATGCATGATTTATTGGCTTCAATGCAAGTGGCAAGGAGATTTAGTTTTTTAATTGTTCCAATCCAGTGCAGAAATCAATACATGAAGCAAAAGACAAAAACAATTTTTACAACAAGTCACATTGTTGGTATCATGTAAAGGTAAGTTGGTCAAGAATTTGGTAGAACAATATTATCTTGATGAAAAGGAAGGATGCGTATGATGGATTCCTATGAATGTGTATTATAGATTGTTATAGTTCTGACAACATAAGTGAAACCGGAGGTGAGGTTACCTTTTGAACAACGCCTACGGCTGCTTGAAGTGGGGTTAAGTATTTCATATGGGAGCTGCACAGAAAAATAGAATATAGACACACTAAACTTCATATGATGTTTCGTTTTGAGTGAAATAAAAAAGAATTCGTACTGCATGAGTTGAAGTTACCTTAGCTGTAAGCAACTCCCACATTACAATTCCAAAGCTAAAAACATCAGCTTTGTGATCATAGGGCTTGTGTTCTATGACCTAAATATAGAGGAAGTGCAGAATTTGTTGGTTGGTTGGAGATCTGAATTATAAATAATGAAACCACAGAATATTCAAGGAAAAACCAACTGAATTGCCAAGAACCAATAAGACAGGATACCAATACAACTAAATCAAGTTAAACAATATTCAAGAGACCTAATCATGCCACCATGTAAGCTTTGCAGAATTAAGATAAGTCTATAGTTGCACACAGTTTTAATGGAAAATATAGTCAGAACCCATAGTATATGGATTATGTATACATCTCCATATTTTACAGTCGTATTTGCTTAAATGTGCCTGTCGGGTTTGTTTTCCTCTATTATCAGAGAGAGAAAAGGACATTTCAAGAGTGGTAGTAAACTCTGCCTAGCAAAGAGTTAAGTCAATGCCATCAGTGTGCTATTTTCCAGTGTATACACAGATCCTTAGCCATCATTAACCTCCCAACTCTTCTTCATCTTCCATATTCCTAAACAAGGAACTGACAGTGATCCACAACTCCAGCTAAACATTTATTTCAAGACACTGGCAATATTAGAAATAATTTGCAACTACTACTCTTTGTTCAACACCACAAAGGTACTAATTTGTAGAACACTCAGATCAAAATGAAATTTAAAAAAAAGTTCCTTGCAAGATCTAGATCTAAAGCTCAACAAGCTCCTTGTTTTTATCATGGGTGAACCATAAATTTCAGTTAACATTCTCTTGAAGTCAGAAGACTCAGAACTATCTTTTCTAGGATTAGCATTTTTAACAGAAACCTGGAAGTTCAAAAAAGTATCAAAATTTACCACATACAATGACCCAAAAAAAAAAAAAAAACTAAATGAGCAAGCAAATTGTATCAAAAGATAATCAAAAGTTATAAGTCAACTGCATGACCTATCATGGAGACCCACACCAGAATCATGATTTTTTAATACCAAACACATAGGACTACTGAAAAGATGGGCTTGAGCTCAAAACCCGATTGGCAGGAAATCGAAAAGCTCCCTGAGAGAGTTTTGTGTTGTGGAAACAAAAACTGAAAGGTCATGCAGAACCTTGGGAATGTTGAGCAAGTGCATATATAGATCAAGAAACAAATAATGAAAAGGACAAAGTAGCAAGCTGATTCTCCGACAATTTCCATATCTGTTGGCACATATGTTGACAAAATTGGTGAAAAGTGCAGTCAACAGTATAAACTATGATCAAATTATGGTGTGAGACAAATAAAAGCAACGATGCGGTAGGAAGTGAAATTAACACTAGAACTTGAATTAAAAAAATTAGCACTGGATCATAACCTCAGGTGCCATCCAGCGATATGTGCCTGTTTCAGCAGTCATAACTCCAGACTCAGCTTTAACACGTGCTACACCAAAATCTGCAACCTTAACAACCTGCGATGAATAAGTAGATTAGTTGAGGGAACTAAAGCAAATTCAGCTACATTGATACAAATTTACATAGGCCAAAACATAAGGCAAGGTATCTAGAGATAAAACAATCAGTTTCATGTAATAGAAATATTTACGACTTGTATGTAACAGAAATATTTGATACTGAATCAGGGAAGATACACAATCCACTAACATAAAGAGAGAAAAAAAATCATTTAAATGCAACTGAAGTTTTAATCTTCAGGTCAACACAAAATGACACAAAGCAATTTAACCTTCACCTAATCAACTAGCCTCAACTTGTTGATTGGCTCGTTAATTATTGACAGCGAGCCCTGACAAATGTTAACAAGAACTGTCAACTAATTCCATCCACTTACCGATAGGTTCATGAATTCTATATAACGTGGTTTCCTAATCAACCTTTCAAGCATTAACATTCTTCATATATTTGAATGTTACCTAAGGCCACCAGCAATCATACACCTACATCTATGTGCTAGGGTATCATACACAAAGAAACACACAAAATTGAAGTAATTTTGTGCTAATTCTACAAACATCACATGCATCTAACGAGGAAGTTCACTACAAAATTCATAAATAAAAGAGTAAAATTAGTTAACACAAGAATTCTTTCACCCAAAATTGCAAAATAAGCTGACTTGGAGAAAGTTGTGTAGATAATGTATCCATCATCTCCCGTTTTACTTGGGGAAAAAACTATCATATGTGTGGCTTGGTAACATCGGTTTTTCTTTACATGTCAAAATGCAGATTTCCAAGTCAACACACATTGAAATTTTTCTTGATCTGTTTAATGATTTTTCAATCAAGACCTTACTATCATACAGTCAAAGTCTTAACCAACTACCTTTTGACGAGTGGTTCTAGTATACCACTACCAATCCAATGTTTAAGGTGTCAGGGTGTGATTTCAAACCCTCAATCTTTGAAAAACGAGTTAGTACACAACCACCAAACCAATATTTTAGGCAATGTTTGAAATATCGTACCGTACCATACCGGCATTTCGACATTCGCTCGGTACGGTACGGTACAATATATTTTTGGTCTAAACTTATCCTTCAATCTCACTTATGCATCCTAATATTTTTAGTATAACACTTCTCTTTTATTTTTATCTCTATTTAATTTTTCATTACTTCATTCATACCTAACTAGTTTATTATCCTTAACATATACGATGTTTAAAACTCAAACTTCCTTACTTTAATCATGATCAAACTCATTTAAGTTTTGAGATTTGTTTAAGGTAGTTAACAATTCAACCGTTACTTCTAGTCATTATATGCATACTTATTATTATTGATTAATCTTATACTCAAATTCGCTAGTACACTTAGGCTTGTTGCATTGAATGATCATGCAGTATAGACATCATAAATCATATTTATGGTAGACTAATTTCAACTTTAATTTCAACTATATCATAGATTAATTTCAACTTTAAAAACTAAAAATATTAACATATCATTTATCATATTTATGAAGTATAGACATCATAAATCATATCACTAGGTAAGAGTCACATATACATATTATATGTGCTTCTATTTGCATGCTAATTGTAATTCAATATGTGTGACACTTAGATACTATATAAAAGGACAAGCAATTTTATAGTATCTTTACTATTGTACACTGATGATATGTTTGTTGCTGCAAGAGACAAATCTATACCCCAATCTTATATTAAAGTCATACTATAGGCTTTAGAAACATAAGAGATTCATATAAAATATATTTAAAAATTAAAGATTAATTCAAAGCATAAGTTACTCAAAAGCAACTGAAAAAATTAGTTTATAATCTTTAAGATTGAAATCCTATCTATATTAAGGAAAGAATTGAGGTTTTCTTATGTCAATCTTCCTTGAAGCTGGGGTTTTCTAGCCTCTATGAAGATATGATAAAAAGCTGACAAAATGATTGAAGAATGAGAGAAAATATCATAGGTTATTAGGTGAGTAAGAAGGATGAAACCAAAGAGGCACTTAAGAGGTTACTTGAGGTCTATAGTTCAATCTTATTATGCCTCATTTTAAGGTTTTTTTTTTTTATCTTTTCTTCTTTGACTAGTATAATTTTAATATTTTCACAACTTCAATAAAATCTAATTTGGTTTGATAAAAATTATATTTTTGGTCTAAACTTATCCTTCGATCTCACTTATGTATCCTAATATTTTTAGTATAACACTTCTCTTTGATTTTTATCTCTATTTAATTTTTCATTACTTCATTCATACCTAAGTATTTTATTATCCTTAACATATACGATGTTTAAAACTCAAACTTCCTCACTTTAATCATGATCAAACTCATTTAAGTTTTGAGATTTGTTTAAGGTAGTTAACAATTCAACCGTTACTTCTAGTCATTATATGCATACTTATTATTATTGATTAATCTTATACTCAAATTCGCTAGTACACTTAGGCTTGTTGCATTGAATGATCATGTAGTATAGACATCATAAATCATATTTATGGTAGACTAATTTCAACTTTAATTTCAACTATATCATAGATTAATTTCAACTTTAAAAGCTAAAAATATTAACATATCATTTATTATATTTATGAAGTATAGACATCATAAATCATATCACTAGGTAAGAGTCACATATACATATTATATGTACTTCTATTTGCATGCTAATTGTAATTCAATATGTGTGACACTTAGATACTATATAAAAGGACAAGCAATTTTATAGTATCTTTACTATTGTACACTGATGATATGTTTGTTGCTGCAAGAGACAAATCTATACCCCAATCTTATATTAAAGTCATACTATAGGCTTTAGAAACATAAGAGATTCATATAAAATATATTTAAAAATTAAAGATTAATTCAAAGCATAAGTTACTCAAAAGCAACTGAAAAAATTAGTTTATAATCTTTAAGATTGAAATCCTATCTATATTAAGGAAAGAATTGAGGTTTTCTTATGTCAATCTTCCTTGAAGCTGGGGTTTTCTAGCCTCTATGAAGATATGATAAAAAGCTGACAAAATGATTGAAGAATGAGAGAAAATATCATAGGTTATTAGGTGAGTAAGAAGGATGAAACCAAAGAGGCACTTAAGAGGTTACTTGAGGTCTATAGTTCAATCTTATTATGCCTCATTTTAAGGTTTTTTTTTTTATCTTTTCTTCTTTGACTAGTATAATTTTAATATTTTCACAACTTCAATAAAATCTAATTTGGTTTGATAAAAATTATATTTTTGGTCTAAACTTATCCTTCGATCTCACTTATGTATCCTAATATTTTTAGTATAACACTTCTCTTTGATTTTTATCTCTATTTAATTTTTCATTACTTCATTCGTACCTAAGTATTTTATTATCCTTAACATATACGATGTTTAAAACTCAAACTTCCTCACTTTAATCATGATCAAACTCATTTAAGTTTTGAGATTTGTTTAAGGTAGTTAACAATTCAACCGTTACTTCTAGTCATTATATGCATACTTATTATTATTGATTAATCTTATACTCAAATTCGCTAGTACACTTAGGCTTGTTGCATTGAATGATCATGTAGTATAGACATCATAAATCATATTTATGGTAGACTAATTTCAACTTTAATTTCAACTATATCATAGATTAATTTCAACTTTAAAAGCTAAAAATATTAACATATCATTTATCATATTTATGAAGTATAGACATCATAAATCATATCACTAGGTAAGAGTCACATATACATATTATATGTACTTCTGTTTACATGCTAATTGTAATTCAATATGTGTGACACTTTGATACTATTTAAAATGACAAGCAATTTTATAGTATCTTTACGATTGTACACCGATGATATGTTTGTTGCTGCAAGAGACAAATCTGAAATATATAAGCTTAATAATTTGCTTAAAAAAGATTTGTTGCGACAAATCTACCAAGAAATTATACTTAACCCATGAGACATACATAAGAATTTGACGGAACGATACGATTCAATATGCAATCGACGATAGGTATAATTTATACAAGAAGTAATCACTAAAATGAAAGCTTTTTTCACAAAATTAACACAACTCATAATCCCATGGACGTGTTGACGAAGTCACTTTCTTTGGGTAAATTCAAGCACTGCTTAAATTTGATCGATCGTCATCGAGCTTCAGTATAATGCCCAATGAAGAAGAGAAGATAAAAGAATCTAAGCTAAAACGATACCAATGTTTTGATGACGGGAATTTGCGACAACTTACTCAAAATTTAATCATATTTGGGCTCAAGTCAAATCAACTATGAAAATTGATCGGAGTCAACTTCTCACCGACCCCCACTTATGTTCCTCACCGCAGTCATCCCCTGCGCTTGCTGCCCTCACGCACCGTCGCACGCACGTTGAGTTTCATGTTGTCGCCCATGATGCTCCCCGCGGTCTTCATCGGCGTCTGCTTGTGGGCCCACAATCACCTGCCTGCTGCTATTCACCGCAGTCGCTCGCTTTGCACGCCGTAGCCGCGCCCGCTTGTTGCCCACCACGGTCACCGCGTGCTGCTCGTCGCAACCGCACCTCTCTGCTCATGAGCAACGAGCTCTCCACCTTCCCTCACTCTATAAATGGAGCTCTACGGAACAACAACAACGCAAGCGAAGCGAAGCGAAGCGAAGCGAAGCGAAGCGAAGAAGAAGAGAGATTTGCCTTTGTTCTGATGGTAAGAGGAAGTTAGACTGGTCAACCCTCAATAACTTTGGTCAACTACAGTAATTTTGGAATTCTAATATTATTATTACTTTCTGTTTTTGTTATATTTGGACAAGTTTTTTTTAGGTTTTCTTTAGGAGAGATCATCATGGTGATGTGACTCTCCTATCTCTTTACGGTTTAAGGTTTTTTTTTCGTTGAAACAATATTTGAATCATATTAATTCGCTTATATTTGTTTTATATTTTTATTATCCAAACTTGATTTATATCTCATGACCTCGTAGCCTACTAATCTTTCTAACATTTAGTGTAACACCATATCGAATAATAATTATGTCAATAAATATTTCAAAAAAATTTATATTCAAATAACGTAGAATGTGCACCACCTTCGAGAATGAGTATTGGGCGGTCTTCGAGGTCAATAATGGCCCGCCGACGATGCTGACCGCTACCGTGTGGGGCACCCTTCCCTCCTGCGTACCCCGCAGCGATCTTCCCTTCTACTTGGTTGCGTCGGCTGGAGAAGTGCTGTTGGCTTCCCACTGTAACAAGACGACTGCAGATGGAAAGATCATCGACAGCACCCGTGTCTTCAGGTTCCACCCTGGCGACATAGGCAGGCCGACGGTGGCCGTGGAACTGGAGGATATTGGGGATCGTATCTTGTTCTTGGGCACGTGCTGCTCCGTGTCCGTCGCTGCCGGAGATTGCTTTGGGATCCCGGGTAATGCCATCTACTACATGATCGAAGAGAGGCGTCTGGAGACTGAAGCTGTGCGGGTGTTGGGCGTCAATGAGCTGAATCTAGAAAATGGGGTGATAGCCAACGTCGTTGACTCGCGCACGCCTGAAGAGAAGCCGTTCAAGTGGCGGATACAACGGACGGATGTCCAATGGTCATTGCTCCCTATTAAAGAGGTGAAGTGACCGGGTAGGATTAGGAGGTTATTTCTTAGAGACGAATATGGAGTTGTAAAGGAATAGGAGTCTTGAGTAGGAGTCCTATTAGGAGTTAGTTAGAAGTATGAGTCTTGATTAAGAGTCCTATTAGGAGTTGGTTAGATCTTGCTATTGTATTTTTTCTATCCAAATCTCCACGAAATTTTTATGACATCTTTGGCATTTCCTAACAGCATATTTCATTTGGTTTTGTCAAAAAATTCTCAATATAAACCATTGATATTTTACGTCTAATCTGCTATACTTGAAAATCTACACTATAAAATTTCAGTCGCATAGCACTGTTTGTTTGATCTTGATACTACGTTGTTTCTATCCAAATCTCTACGAAATTTTTATGATAGCTTTGACACTTCCTAACAGTGGAATTCCCTTTGGTTTCATCAAAAAAATTCTTAATATAAACTACTGATCTTTTACGTCCAATCAGCTATACTTAAAAATCTATGCTGCAGAAAATTTTAGCCGCATATTGTTGCTTTAACCCATCTATTTGCAATCCTTTTTGAATAAAATTTCTTATACACTTCATAGATCATCTTGGCTTCCATCTATGATTAATCTATTAAGAAATTCATCTCAAAAATGATTTTGTGGTGCTGTAAATTTTCATCGTAACTCGCTGAAATTTCTCGACGAGAATTCTGCAATCGCAACTTGCACCAATTTCCTTGATATTATACTATCGAAATTTTCTTGATTAAATTAGATATCCTTGCTGTCATATATTCTGTGATTTTGCTATCGATTTCCTTCTCAATTCTCTCAAGTTCTTGGTGGAAATTACGTCGAGAAACCGTTGTTTCTTCGACGACAATTCTACTCTTACAAGACAGCACATACTTGCTGAACTTCCACTGATTTCTATCAAACCTTTGCTACCATCTACTACAGATCCAAAACTTTCATCAACAACCCTAAAACTCTACTAAACCACACTCTCAAATTGCACCCAAAATAGCCACAAAATAAGCCCAAACCGTAGCCTACATCCACCAATCCACCAACCCTTTCGACCATCACCTCTCTCAACCAATACATGCCTTTAACCCGACAACAAAAGAGAGATCTTAACATCACAGATTTGGCAACATATACTATGGCATATGAGGAGGTAATCAATGCTAAATTTGAAGCCTTCGAAGAGCGAATGGAGGATAAGATTCAGATGCTCTTTACCGAACTCAGATTAGGCTGACCACTAAGCTCGAAGAAATGACATCAAGGAGAGAGGTTTGCCCAATCGCACCAAGCCCGAAAATGTGACTTCCAAGAGAAGAGAAGCTCTATGACTAACCCCAACTATTCATGCATGAGAGTGGACTTCCCTAGATGGGAAGAAGGAGACTCAATTGGTTAGATCCCGCGCGCGGAGCGATATTTTCGGTACCATAAAATCGCGAATGCATCTATGGTGAAAATTGTAGCTATACATCTTGAAGGGGATGCTATACAGTGGTTTGATTAGTTTGAATATACTTATGGAGTCCTTTCATGGCGACAATTCAAAGAAGGACTAATGATTCGCTTCAAACCAATCGATTACGAGAATATTGACGGACAACTAGCAAAGATCCGACATACCTCTACCATTCAGGAGTACCAAACCAGGTTTGAAAGGTTATCTAATCAAACTCATGATTGGTCTCAAAAACAACTATTGAGGACCTTCATTGAGGGCTTGAAGCCGGAGATCCGGGGAGAAGTTAAAGCGCGACAACCGTACACGCTTATGGCAGTCATCTCTTTCGCACGACATCAAGAGGAGCGATTGAATCATGAAGCTTGGAGGACTAGAGTTGCTCCTCAACCAGAAATACTAAAGCTCTCAGCCCCACCAACTGTCGATTGAGTCCCTGCACTAAAGAAGTTGACAAGAGAAGAGCTTCGGGAGCAATCTGCGAAGCGGTTATGTTGGCATTGCGACTAGCCGTGGAGTTACAAGCATTGCTGTAGAAAAGGGAGACTTATTTTGATTGAACCAGTAGAAGAAGAGGTCATTGAGCATTCAAAAGAGAGCCTTAAACATAACAAAGAAGATGCGGAAGAAGAGCCACAACCGACTGACGTTACAGTACACACAATAGCTGACTACTCAAACCCGCAAACGATGAAAGGGAGACTTCTTATGTTTGAACCAATAGAAGAAGAGGTCATTGAATATTCAGAAGAGAACCTTGAACATAAAGAAGATGTGGAAGAAGATGCACAACTGACTGAAGTTGCAGTACACGCACTAGCCGGCTACTCAAACCCGCAAACGATGAAAGTTGGAGGCCTTCTTAAACAACAACCGATCACTATTCTCATCGAAACGGGCAGTACTACTAACTTCCTAAATAGTAAGCTTGCTGTTCGGATAGCATTACCTATCGAGAATCGCTGCAGGTTTGATGTTAAGGTCACCGACGGACGGATTTTGAATTGTGATCATAGGCGCCCGCAGGAGAAACTATTGCTACAGGACCAAGAGATAATTACAGATTTCTTCCTTCTCCCTCTTAACAATCATGAGGCCATGCTCAGATGGTTGACGACATTAGGTGATATTTCCTGGAATTTTATGAAACTAATTATGAAATTTTACAGTAAGAAGAAACAGGTGACATTGCACGGGAAACGTGGGGGCGGCATAACAACGATTTGCACACAACAAATGGAGAAGGTTTTGCATAAAGCATGCAGTGGCTTTTTGGTACAACTTGAGCAGCAAACTAAGGGAGAGCCAACAGAATTTGAAGATCCAAATCTACTTCCTTTGCTTGCTGAATTTTCAAATATATTTGACGAACCGCGTAACCTACCTCTTACCCGTCGGCATAATCATTGTATAACTATCCTTCCAGGCAAATCTTCAGCAAATGTTCAGCCATATCAGAATCCACATCTCCAGAAGGATGAAATAGAAAGGATTGTAAAAGAGATGCTCGAAACAGGAGTTATTCGGCCAAGTTGCAACCTCTACTCTTCACCGGTGCTACTTGTACGCAAGAAGGACGGAACAAGGCGAATATGTGTTGATTACTGAGCTTTCAATGGCATAACCATCAAGGACAAATACCTTATTCCAATTATAGATGAATTGCTAGATGAAAGGGAGCACAAATCTTTACAAAGCTGGACCTTCGATCCGAGTATCATCAAATATGAGTATGCGAAGAAGACATACCGAAAACCACCTTTTGATCACACAACAACCACTATTAATTTTTGCTTTCTTCAAAAGAAGGTGGAATATCTTGGGCATATCATATCAGAGGAAGGTGTGGCAGTAGACCCCTTCAAAATTGGAGCAATGCAAAACTGGCTGACCTCGAGGAACATAAAATTGCTACATGGCTTTCTGGGTTTAACAGGCTACTATTGCAAGTTCGTGAAAATCTATAGAGAGATCAGTGCACCACTTACTTCCTTACTGAAAAAAGATGTCTTCTAATGGTCGGACAGAGCCTCCGCTGCCTTCGACAAACTTAAGGTAGCCATGACAACGACGCCGGTGCTAACACTATCAAATTTCAACAGACCCTTCATTATTGAGGCCGACGTATCTGGAGTCAGAATTGGAGTCATTCTCATGCAAGATAGTCGACCACTCACATACACTAGCAAGGCATTATCTCCCTCCTATCAAAATAAGTCAACATATGATAACGAGATGCTCGCCATTGTGAGCGCAGCAATGAGGTGGAGACCCTACTTGATTGGCCGACGATTTCAAATTAAAAACGATCATAAAAGCCTCAAGTACTTTTTGGAGCGAAAGATATCATCCCCTGACCAGCAAAAATGGGTAACAAAACTTCTTGGATTTGATTATAAAATAACTTACAAAAAGGAGAAAGAGAATGTTCTTGTAGATGCGCTTTCGCAGCTACCCGAGCAAGTTGAAGTTTTAGCAGTTTCACTTCCGACTAATGACATTCTTAAGGATATTAAGATGGAATGACAGGAAGATTCAGAGACTAGTAAGATTATAAAAAAATTGGAGGAAGCACCAAGTCCCATGGCTCATTACAATTGGGACTCAAAAGAATTACATTATAAGGGTACTAAATTGAAAAGGAGTACGACATATCACCCACAAATCGATGGCCAGACAGAAGTTGAAAATAGGTGCTTGGAGACAGCCCAAAGCCACCCGCCAAATATGACTATCCAAGGAGAACTCCAGACCCAGCTAAGTACCATTATTGATCGATGGATCATGACTCGACGACGACAATCCACTACTGAATTGCTAATACAGTGGGCAAACCTACTAATAGAAGATGCCACTTGGGAGAACTATGATGACTTGAAGATCAAATTTCCAAAATTCATGAATCGTCAGCCTCGAGGACAAGGCTGATTTGAAGAGGGCGGGTCTGTTAGGACTCTAGCTAGGAGAGTCCTAATTGAGAGGGACATTCATGTAAAGCCTACCTAAGCCGACCCCTATTAAAGAGGTGAAGAGGCCGGCTAGGGTTAGGAGGTTATTTCTTAGAGAAGAATAGGGAGTTGTAAAGGAATAGGAGTCTTGAGTATGAGTCCTATTAAGAGTTGGTTAGAAGTAGGAGTCTTGATTAGGAGTTGGTTAGAAGTAGGAGTCTTAAGTAAGAATCATATTCGGAGTTAGGGTTTAGAAGCCCTATAAATAGTAATGTATTCCACCTCTTTTCATAAGCAATAGATGAATATTTTCTGCAGCCTTTGAGCAGCAACTTGGAGGGAGGAACCCCTATAGAGTTCCAAGGAAGCCGATCCCCTAAAGAGACCAACCCCAAGTTTAGAATCTGCAAGGGTTTTAACAGATAGAGGTAGAGAGACTAGAAAGAGGGGACGCACAATGGCCGACCATGTCCCAAGAATAGCTATGTGGACAGGGCTTCGCCACCATCTCGTCAAGCTCACCTCCCATTTCTTGAGAAGCGCCTCCGACTACATCCGCTTCCGCGCCGTCTGCAAGTGTTGGCGTTCCGCCGTCCCCCCCCCGGCCCCGTCACCTCGCCGCTCAGCTCCCCTTCCTCCTCTACCTCTCTACCCCGGAACCAAGAAACAGTTCCGCCTTCTGCCTCGCCAACGCCTTTAATGGAAGCATGCGCCGCCTACCTCACACCACCAGCATGTATTGCATCGGCTCCTCTTACGGGTGGCTCATCCTCATCTCCGAAGCCACCTCCGCGGTCTCCCTCTTCAACCCCGTCACCGCCGAAGACATTCCTCTCCCCCCACTCTCCACCCTCCAATCACGCGGACTGTTCTTGTTCTACCAATCGGAGGACGGCATCGGATCTTACTTCATCAAAACGGACTACCCCAACATTACGGTCGAGTCCAACGCCATCGTCGACAAGGCCGTCTTGTCCTCCGACCCTACCCTCGACCGGGACTTCGTGGCAATCGTCTTCCTCGACGGCATATACAAGCGCTGCTTTACCTGCCGCCCAGGGGACAGATCGTGGAAGGACAACGTCAACGAACCATTCGATGATCTCCATTGGATTTTCCCAGGAGTGCCGCAGGTGTTCAA
Source organism: Musa acuminata AAA Group (assembly GCF_036884655.1). Taxonomy (NCBI): domain Eukaryota; kingdom Viridiplantae; phylum Streptophyta; class Magnoliopsida; order Zingiberales; family Musaceae; genus Musa; species Musa acuminata. The sequence goes on along the minus strand of NC_088338.1, from coordinate 14,767,132 downwards.
CCTGACTGACGTCGTGCCCTACGGCGAGCGGAGGTTGTGCGCTGTCTACAATGACAAAAATTACTTAGCAGTCTTCGACGTCGACCCAGGCCCGCCGGGGAGGGCGACGATGATCGCATGGAACTCCATGCCGCCCTGCGTGCCGCGCGGTGGTTTACCCACCTACTTGATTGGGTCGGCTGGAGAACTACTCCTGGTTACCGAGTTCTACAAGAGTAGTGCAGCCAGGAAGAACACCAGGAGCTTCCGCGTCTTCAGGCTCGATCCAGGCGACGGAGACCGGCCAGCGAAGGCGATCGAAGTGCAGGACATCGGCGACCGTATGTTGTTTTTGGGTACGAACCATTCGGTGTGCGTCGCCGCGGGGGACTTCCCAGGGTTCCTGGGGAATGCCATCTACTACGTGAAGGAAGAGAAGATGAGTATGGAGGGGGAAGATACCCTGGTGTCGACCGTGTGCGTGGTCAACCTGGAAAATGGTGAGATCACGGAGGTTATCGATTCCGGCGGGTCTGAGCCGGATGGGCTCGAGTGGCTGTCGGACCGGTTGGACATCCCCTGGTGGGTGGCCCCCAATCTTGGCAGGGGCAAGAACTAGAGATTGCTGACGTCTTACATTCTGGCATCAACCAATTGTGAGAGATACCCATAGTATTCTTTGGCTTTCTTGTTGTGCTCTTAAGGCGTCGAGGTTAGTTAGCAAGGCAAGTTGAGACTCAGTGTGCTCTGGATCGAGGGTCAATTCATTGTGCTATGACGTGACTCACTATATTTCCACGTCGCTAGTCAAAGTAAAAGTCAGCGTCGTCATCGCCCCATGTGCTATTGAGGAGACTCATCTTGCCATGTCATTGGTCTACACAGAAGTCATGATCGTCGTTATCATTGCTTCCTCCTTTTGTTATCCGTACCACCTTCCCCTTCAAGAAACTAGTAACCTTCGATGGGAACAACATGTACTTCGTGTACCGAGACGAGGTGACCGAGGAGGAGGAAGAGTCGGTGTTCAGCATTGGCTTGCTCAGCCTGGGAGACGGTGAGATCAGAGTCATCGCCGATTCGAACCAGGCTAAGGGGCAAAGGTTCAAGTGGCGATCTAACGGGTCTGACGCGACTTGGTGGGTGTCCCCTAATCTTCGCGGCCGCTACGAGTAGACATCGACGGACATGGTGGTGAACCCCCATCTCTTTTACGGTTCCGTTCTTTCTCGATTGCCAAGTCATGTGGATTAAGTTCCTGACATGATTTCCAAGATTTAGATCTCATGGTTTAATGATGTTGACTGTTTTGACACTATTCTGTATCTCTCTTTTTCTCTTTCTATTTTTCCTGCAAAATTTTGAGCAATAACATTGAGTTTTTCACAAATATAACTAATCAATCCCGTAAACTATGAAATTGGCACAAATAAAAAAAATAAAATCCTTTCTATGTGGCAAGATTAAAGAATATATTTAAGTCTAACATACTGAAATGAATTGTTAGACGACAAAAAAAAACAAGAGTCCTCCTACTCATCACATTCCACCTTACGAAGTGGTAACAAATAACAAAAACACAGAGAAAAGAATTAAAAGCATAAAAATTAAGAACCAGGAAAAACAAGCCATGAAATTTGAACACTGTACAGTTTTAAGGTACTATCTCTATCTATGGCTGGAAATTGCCGGTGATGAGATCGTACCTACATTTTGATCAAATGAAGTTTCAGTGGCCACGTCGTAGAACAGAAAGAAATCCACCTGATGACTTATCCTTACGGCAGTCATCGGATTCATCTTCGACCTGTTTGATAGTTTCAAAACCATCATGTCAAAGAAGTTTTGGAATTTAGGAACAGAATCCTAGGCTTAGATGATGAACCTCTTTAGCAATAAGCTGTAGTATCTCCAATATTTCTGAGAAGTCAGGCCTGGCAGTTGGATCTTGTTGCCAACACTTGTGCAGCAGCTCATCAAGCTTTGGATGAGTATTCTTTGGTAAGGTAGGCCTCAAACCCTATAGAGTAGAAATTGAAGTAAAAAAGAATGTTGTGCAGGTACATATATAGTTTTCAAACATATATGTTTTTGCTATTGGGGGGAGTCTTGAGGCATTATTACCCCTATCATATTTCCCCCCGGAAGAAGCT